>NW_008352647.1:1290469-1326438 GCF_000622305.1 Nannospalax galili
CTCTTGATCAAGGAGGCCAAGGAGACCCCACCAGATGGACTTGAACTAATGCCTGTAAAGTTTTTACTTCATGTCAGATGTTGCAAAGTTATTGCTGAATTATTTTACTTAAAATAAGTACTATCATTTAAACCTTGTTCCTTTCTAGTGAGACTTTACTTCAACATAATATACTTTCTATATATGTAGTTTCCATTCTTCAGTGAGTGTATAACATATGTGTCATACCTATTTTATAGATGACAAAACTGACATCAGACTGGGTGACTTGCCTATGGCCAAATAACTATTTTTCTACTCTTGTTAAAGCTGCATATGTGCTAATAAATTGCACTAACATTGATTTTTTCAAAGAAAGGATTAACATGATTGTCATAAATGTATCTGAGCATATCATAAACGACCTCTCATTTCCATTTTTACTTAAAATTTTCTTTTCTTCTTGCTTTCTTTCTCTTCCTTTCTCTTTTTCTTTCTCTTTTTTTTATTGAAACATCAATTTTATTTTTAGCACAAAATACTTAATTTAAAATGAATCATCAAATGTAACACGTGGTAAAAATATTTTAAAATCATGAGTTAAAGAAGATAAACTGAGGCTGGGTGTGGTGGCACACGCCTTTAATCCCAGCACTTGGGAGGCAGAGGCAGAGGCAGAGGCAGAGAGATTTCTATGAGTTTGAGGCCAGCCTGGTCTACATAGTGAGTTCCAGGACAGCTGGGGCTACAGGGAGACCTTGTCTCAAAAAGACCGAAAAAAAAAAGAAAAAAAAGAATCAAAAAAAGAGGATAAACTGTACTTGGAAGAAGAATGTGAAAAATGTGTTCGTAAAGCCTTCTGCCTCTATGACATGGTATTTGAGTCCGTGATTTACCTGAACTCATATTGGAGACACTGCTTTACCTAAACTCTGTTGAAATCATGCTCGAGCGCTTACATTGGCCTCTGGTCAAGAATGTCCACATGGCAAAAGTTGCATAGGCATGTGTGCCGAGGTAGACAAGGGAGCGCAGCGCCCCCACCCCAAATTATACAAGGAAATAGCACTCAGCATGGCTCACAACGCTTAGCTAGTTTTTATTGTGGTAAATAGAGTCTTTGTTCCAAAATAACATACTGAGAGGTCTTGAAGTTTTCTCAAGACTGACTGCCCCTAGTAAAAGTCACATTGTTTGCCCTGTTATGCAGATTAAAGCAATAAATACACAGTGCGACAGGAGCTCGGGGCTTGTTCCCTGAGCAGAGAGCCTCTTGGTCCCCGAGTCTTGGGGGTCTAGTCGAGTGTTATCTTTCTTTCGTGCTGCACTGTCCCCTCTTGGAGGATTCTCTGAACCCCTGCCACACTGGACATCCCAGCGTGGTAATAAGGAAGGTCCTCCGGTGGCCACTGCTTTCTAGGATAGCACATCACAAAGCTGTCACTGTGCTTTGGAAATCAATAATCTCAAGCATTCTAGAGTTTTCTTTTGAGTCATAATACTTTTTTCTCTATTTCTAAGCTCCTAAATTTGTTTGAAACCATGTGTTATTCTTTTTATATTTTTTATTGAGCTTTTTAAATTTTGTACATTTCCCACTCAAATCTGGATCCCCTCCCCCATCCATGCCTTCCCCCATCCCCCCACCAAACCCTATGGACTCTGCCACACATGCTGAGTCCTATTCATTCAGGTGTTTGTACCCAAATGTCCTTCAGTGTAAATGCATTCACTGGAGTCTAGTCAGCCCATCCAGTGGTCCTATGTAGGTCATACTCTCCCTCACCCAGCAGCAATCAGTCTCAAACAGTTCTCAATCTAGTGTTGGGCTGCCACCTTTTTCTTACCTCCCCTTTGGGCCCTTGCTTAATTGAGCTGACATGGGTCTTATGCTTGATACTACCCCTGCCACAGGTTCACATGAGCAAGCCTCCCGTGGCCTGGAAGCTTCCCCTTCTCTGTGTTCATGAACCAGCCCTGGTTCTTAGAATCTTTCTGCCTTCTCTTCTGCGATGGTCCCTGTATCGTGGGTGGGTAACGTTCCATATAGGAGTCCCGTTCTGCACTCCACAGTCTCTTATTCTCCAAAACTTGGCCAATTGTGCATGATACTCTACTGTACAAGAAAGCCTCACTGGTGAGAGTTGAGGGGTGCATTAGCCCTCTCTCTACCCCTCATTCTGCTATGTTCCATGAGCTTAGTGTAGAGATTCGACTGCAGATTTGTCAGCTAATACTGGGCATCTCGCAGATCTAAGTTCTCTATGCCTGCCCAGATGTGCAACTCGGCAGTAGCCTCTCTGTTGCAAAAAGAAGCTTCTTTGATGAGTGCTGTATGGCATGCTTGTCACTCTAAGGGAGGTCCCATTTGTCAAGTGTTGGGCTTAATGGCTGTGCTATAGGAGGAAAAAATAATCATCAACCAACCATACCCAGCTGTGAATCCTGTGAAATACAAAATCAACTGGCCTTGAAAGATAGGCTCACTTGTGCAATAGTGATACAAATATTATGGTACCAACCAATGCTGTCTAATTGGATTTAAGATCTACTTCATGGAGCCTATGTTTGACATTGAAATCAGGCTTAGGCACTTGAAACTAGACAGGACACAGGGCATAGGGGAGGCCCTAATACTAGTTATACCCATCACTCATTTCTCATGAGAGAAGTTTCCTTACACAGTAGATGGTGATTAACACAGAAACCCACAACTTACCAGTGAGCAGAAACAAGAGGCTACAGAGTGTCTGTCTCTGAATAGGACACCTGAATCAAACGTCTGCCTCCCCAGGCTCAGGGATCATTGAGAAAGAGGAGGTGGAAGGACTGTAAGAGCCAGAGGTGGTGGGTGACCACAAGAAAGCAGAGTTTTCCAGAGCGTATTTTCCAGAAATAGTTTTCCAGTAACTGCTGGTCAGTTACTCACATGGACTCACAGCAATGATGGCAACAAGCATAAGTCCCAAGCAAGTTCAAACCAGACAAAGTTCTAGCATAGATATGGGGAAGCGGGTAAGCCACTCCAACCCAGCCTAAGGAACTGTTGGCAACTGAGGGTTTCTGGTAGGAGGAGAGACAGTCTCATTCAAGGATGGGATTCTTGGTAGTTTAACCAGACTACAGTGGATGTATTCATACTGAAGTACGTTCGGAGACACAAATTAGACTCTATAGGATGTGTGTGTGTGTGTGTGTGTGTGTGTGTGTATACACATTAAATTGAGCAGGAGGCAGTAAGAGGAGGTATGGATGGATAGCGAAGGGGATCTAAATACCTTTAAGTTATATTATATGAAAATCTCAAAAATTCGGTAAAAAAAAATAATAATAGAGGATGTGAAGTCATGGGGGTCTTATGTTGGGAGTTCAGAGGGGACAAGGGACCTAAATATGATCAAAATACATTTGTATGAAATTCTCAAATCAATTAAAATATTTTAAAATTAAAAACTATGTCCTCAATGACTTTGCTTCTTCTGGTGTGCGCACATGCTGAGCACAGCTCTATACTCGAGAAATTAAAGCACTGTGATAAATCAATAAATAGTCAGCTAAAGAAAAATATTATCTCCCTACATGAGAAAAAATGAACTTTAAGAGGATGTTGATTTTGCACAATCAATCAATACATTCAGTGAAATTCCCATAGAAGTCCGAGTAAATTAACTATGAAGATTATAATTAGTAGAATGTGACACCACCCATAACTCAGGACCACTGTAGAAGAAGGGGCAGAAAGATTGTAAGAGCCAGGGTTGGTGCATGACCATAACAAAACAGTTTTCCAGGCCTCTGAGACCTTGCTCACATGAACCTACAGCAATGGTGTTAACATCCACAAGACCCATGCGAACTCAGTCAGACAAAAACCCAAGGTAGAACTGGGGAAATGGGCAGCAGGCTCCAACCTTAGCCAAAGAGCTATTGGTACCTGATTACTGCTGGGTAAGGGAGAGTTTCTCTTCTTTAAGGGAAAAACTCTAAATAGGCTGACTAGACTCCAGTGGATGTACTTGTACTGAGGGACATCTGGGTACACCAACTTGACTCGATAGGCTTTAACATATATGATAGAATGCGTGAAATCTAGTGGGGGAGCTATGGGAGGTGAATGGGGAGAGGCATAAAGATGACTAAGATGTTTTGTATGAAGTTCATAAAAATCAATAAAAATATACATTAAACATTTTTTAAAAGAATGTGAAGCTGTGTGGGGAAAGTTGCTCAGTGTCACTTGGAGGGAGGGAAATAAGATAGGAGATTCCATCACTAGTTCATCTCTTCCAAACATAGACACACTTCATTAAAATCACCTTGTCAAGTGCTCCAAACTTTTAACATTAGTGGGATAGCGGCAAAGGACAGGGATTTCCGGTAATAGACTCTTGTACCTTTTCAGTTTCACACAATGAGAATGTATTGATTTTCATAGTTTTCAAGAAGGTATGCCAGGGAAGGAGATGCAATAAAGCGATTTTATCCGTATGAACAGAAAAAAATTGTCAAAATTTAGTTGGGACCTGTAGTGCTAATTACCTTACAGGCCTTAGGCAAGATCTCGTGTTGAGAGCTCTGAAGCTTTCTTGGAGCTCATCAGGAAAGAGTCCTCTGACTGATCAGTGTGTCTATCACGTACAGCAGAGAAGACGGACAATACTTGGTTTCCGTCATCTGCACCCCATATTATGTGTGATAAGGAAATGTTGCATTAAGCATCTTCCCAGAAATTCTTCAGGAAGTAGGGATGGTCTAATTGGAAGATGAACTGAGATTGTTATCCATATTTTAAGGTGAGGCAAAGCCCTAACAGGTTAAATGACATTTAAGATAAATCAGATTTATGTGCAAGAACCACTATTTGAATTTCATTTATATTGATGTTAAACTTATTTCAAACTTGCCAATTTAGTTGGAGAGTTGGCTACAAAATGACAGAAAATTCACGGAAGCATTTCACTTCATTCCAACTGCGTAGGTGGGATGTAGTGACACTGACCCATTCTAGGTGTATTAGTCAGGGTTCTCTAAAGAAACAGAACCTGTAGAATGAATATAGGGATTTATCAGATTAGCTCACAGGATAGAGTCCGAGCAGTCCAACAATGGCTGCACCACCTGGAGAGGCCGAGAAGCCGTAGTCACTCAGTCCACAGGCTGGATGTCTCAGTAGTCCCAATCTGGCACTGAAGTGCTGATGAATTCCAAAAGATTGACCTGTCTTCAGTCTACACCAGCAAGACGAACTCGCCAGCGAGAAAGAAGGCAAGTGGCAAAAAGCAAGCACTCTCCTCTGCCATAGCCTTTTATACGGGCTGCCATCAGAAGGTAACACCCACACTTACGGTGTGTCTTCCAGCTTCAGATGATCCAATCAAGAAGATCGCTCTCACATCAGTTAATCCCAGATCCAGTCACACTGACACACAGGATTAGCCATCACACTAGGTGAGGACCAGATCTTGAAAAGGAGTCTGAGATGGTAAGAGATGAGCACTGTGTGGGTCTGATAAATGTGTTGAGATAACAGAAGAAAGTTAGAAAACTGGAGCAGATGCCCAGCCACTATTGATGCTTGGAGGGATGTCTAGGCTCAACACCGAAAACACTGAATACCCTCAATGGTTAGCGGTACTTGCTTTGAGCACAGTCCAAGAGAATAAAAGCGCAGATGTAAGGCCATTAGACAAGCAATTCAGTCCTTTGATTTTCTCACATATCATAGTGGGATGAAATAACACCTGGGAAAATTGTATCTGTTTATTTGCATTCAGTCTGGAATCTCAGGTGAAACCATCTCCCCATACCAAATTATTTTAGTGGAGTTATTGAGGTCAACTTCTTACAAACTGATCTATAGATGCAGAGATACTTTTATCTTGTTGAAATAAAAGAACTTTACAAGAATATGGCAGAAACTTACATTAGACATCTTTCCTAGTCTCGTGGTAGAGACAAAGGGTCTTGAATGACCCACACCTGAAAGATAGCAACTATATTCAAGGATTTTAATTAAAAAATTCCTAGCATGAACTTCATTGTTTCAAAGGCCAAACCTTTCCATTGTGTTTTTAAGCTGATGTCTTAGTTTGGGTCTCCTGAGAAACAGACCTGGAATCAAGGATTCAAAACAAGTACATTTTCCATGGAGATCAAACTAGGAAACAGCAGTGTGGAGAAGCAGGAGAGAGGGAAGGAAGGAAAAGAAGACAGTCAATACATGCCTCATTATTCAGAAAGGAAGCACTGTAAATAACTGGAG
The DNA here is from genome assembly GCF_000622305.1 of Nannospalax galili. Classification (NCBI taxonomy): domain Eukaryota; kingdom Metazoa; phylum Chordata; class Mammalia; order Rodentia; family Spalacidae; genus Nannospalax; species Nannospalax galili. The sequence goes on from NW_008352647.1 coordinate 1,296,711, forward strand.
TGTAAGTTTGTAGGGAAACATCAGGGGCCGTCGTGAAAGCACCTGAGGAGAGGGAATGGGGTAATTTATACCCCTTTCCCTTGGGTCATTTATTGAGGTCCAATCACTGAGACATTAACCTTCGTAGTTCTGACCTGCTTTGGGGCAACACTTAAGGGCTCAGGAAGCCAGAGAAAGCTGTAAGCAAACGCATACAGGACTACCAGGTTACCACTGAATGAAGTGTGACCTGAACTTAAACAAAGAAGGTATGGTGGTTTGAATGAGAATGTTCCCCATAGGCTCTGAGTGTTTGAATGCCTGACTCTATTTGGTAGGAAGGTTTAGGAGGTGTGGCCTTGCTGGAGGAAGCAAATCCCTGGGGCGGGCTTTGAGAGTTCATGGCCCTGTCCCATTTGCAGTTTCTCTCCCTCTGCTTTCTGTGTCTGCTTGAACATGTGAGTGCTCAGCTCTCTCCTCCAGCTGCTTCCTGCCATGGCCATGCGCCCTCTGCCATGATGGGCTCTTACCCCTCTGCAACTAACTGTATGCCCAATAAACTCTTCCTTGTATAAGTTGTCTTGGTCAGAGTATTTTATTACAGCCACAGAAAAGTAACTAATACAGAAGGTGAACAAAGGAGGAGTCTGATCCTGATTCATAGATTTGAGTCACATCATCTGTAACAGAGAACACTGGGGGATCTGATGTTCTTCACCTAGACTCAGGCCTCAGCCATAGCCACATTGGCACTCTGCAGAATGACAGCACTGCCTTCCTTTCCTGTAGGGCCGCCATCCATGCCAGGTGATACATGTAGAAGACTCTGATTTCTATGTGGTAAGAAGGAGGATTTGGCCACATCTCTACAGAGGTGAAGATCAAATGAGGTAATTTCAGGAAGCCTCCTTTCTGTTTAAGAAGGCTTTCTTCCTCTTAAGAGTTCCCCTTAGGGGTGGTGCCCTGCCTGACGTGATCTGCTCGTTCATCTTGAGTGAGAAACAGCTTTGCCTTCTAGGATTTGGCCTTAGCTGTGTGCTTCATCTGTCACGATGATGTGCTGAGCAGTAACTATTGCTGGTTATAAATTTGGAGTGCTTGGGGTTGGAGAGATGGCTCAGCAGTTAAGAGCACTGACTGCTCTTGCAGAGGACCTGGAATCGATTCCCAGTATCCACATCGTGGCTATGAACCATCCTTAACTCCAGTTCCAGGGGAATCCAAAGCCCTCTTCTGACCTCTGCGGCATTGTACAACACAGGTGTACTCACATACATGCAGGCAATACACTCATACACATAAAATAAAAATAAAAAAATATTTAAAAAAATAATAAAGTTGGAGTGCTTTTAGCACAATTGAGAAGGCCTTGAAACTTCCATACTGGTATTGACTTTATTTTAGAGGAACAGCAGGACAGCACAAGATGCAGGTGCGTGGAGGCTACGACTATGGCTTTGACTTATCTAGATGTCTGCCCTGTGCCCCTTTTTCTGTATACATCCAAAGCTACAATTAGAATGCGAGAAAGGAAGGGAGAGAGGAAGAGAGGGAAGAAGAAGGAAGGAAGTCAGTTTAGGTGAATGTAGTAAATAAAAGAGGACATTACATAATTATTCTGGAGTTATGGGCATAGACCATCTCCCTTTAGTTTAAAGGTCACCTGTCACCTGAGAAGGAACATGGGACCATCCAGCTAAAAGCAGGCACATATTCTACCTGCAAACACCCTAATCTCACTTTGTAATGTAAGATTCTTCTAAGAGCTCCAAAATTTGGGTCAACTTTGAAAATGTGAATGTGGACCACGCCCCCCTTTGCCTGCCTAGACCATGCCCATATGAAAAGCTCGGTCTGATTGTGACAAATCATGAACATTTTGTATCGAGACTTAGAGCCAGGTATGTATTGTTTGGAAATTCTGTGATCTTTGGTAAATTAGCTCATTAAGCATGGCTTCTAGGTATCTTCTATGGCCTAGAGACTGTTTTTAAGATACCTGCAGTAAAATAACAGTCCAAGTTCTCTTGGAACTAGTATTGTGGTTGGACAGGCAGAAGGTAGAGGCATTCATTCAGCTATTATGCAAAATCTCCATCCTTAGTTTGTTCTATCGCCTGTGAAGTTCAGTTAACTCATCCAGTGTTGTAAGAGTCAGATGATGTCGTAGCCAAATGATGGAAAAAGAGTCAGATGATGTCGTAGGCTCTAACTTATGCAAGAAACCTCAGTGCATGTATTATTGTTTCCCTTGTGTCTTGTGCTGGAGAGAAGTTGTATTTGAAAAGTTCAGCACAGTGAAACTGTGGGTATTGATAGCCTGAGTCCAGTAGAGTTCTAGAATGGCACACAAAAAAGCGTCCTTTCTGTGCTCTGGACAGAACCCCATGTCCAGTGAACCAGGCATCATCTAGAATGCACGGGAAACGACCTTTTATTATTTGTTTGCAGTTGGGAGAAGGCAAAAGAGGTCCTGGGCCTTAGGCTGGCCATTCAGCCCCTCCCCTGCCGGCTGTCCTCCCATAGCCTTATCTTGAGGGGCCAGGAGCATTGTCTGAAGTGCCCAGTGGTGTCTGGATGTGCCTCCAAAGTCAGACATTACAATCCCTTCTTTTCTGGTTTTCATTTCCTTTTCTTGTCTGCTAGGCTTTTGAAATACATATTGCAGCCACTTGTTGCCCTGTTTTCTAAGCTGCCTTGAACTGTTGCCAGGGGCTCTTGCCAGAGGAGGTAATGACTAAGTCACTCTCCTTTCAGCCTCTGGCAGGACAGAGAACTCACTGGGGGATGGGGGTAGCAAAGGCTTAGCCATCCTGAACCAATCAGGAAACCACAATAAAGTGCCGAGCAAGGAGTCAGTCACTCACCCTCAAAGCCCAGCTCTGAGCTCAGCTTGGAGGTGATGACCAGGCTGGGGATACTCTGGTTTGCTCCTGCAGAGCCACATCAGAGGGGGGAGATTCAGGCAGAAAGCCTGGCCCATAGGAGAAGCTGTAGGGGAGGGTGGATCCCATGGTGAACAGGGAACACAAACTCACTGTTTCTGAGTCAAGAAGGACCAGGGAAGAACAGAGGAACACCAGCAAATAAGACCAAACAGGGGAAACCCTGACGATAATAAATCATAGTTGGTACCTTGCAGGACTTGGTGTGAAGCCTCATCTGAACTTTTAAGGTACTGTCTCATTTGGTCCTTCCATTGCTCTATTGGTCAGGCCGTATTATTATTTATTATTATTCTTTTGAGTGCACACACCCATGCATGTGTCCATATGTGCCTATGTTCAGGTATGTATGTACATGTGTGAGTGTTCACGTTGAGGTCAGAGGACAACCTTGAGTGTCATCTTCAGAAATGCTATCCACTTCCTTTCAGACAAAGTCTCTCATTGGCCTAGAGCTCACCAAGGAGGCTTTCTGGCTGGCCAGCAAGCTCCAGAGATCCACCTGTCCCCGCCTCCCCAGGGCTGGGCTTACAAGCGCTTGCCACCACACTCAGCTTTTATACATGGGTGCTGGAGGTTGAACTCAAGGCCTTGTGCTTAGGTCCAAAGCAAGTGGTTTACCCACTGAACCATCCCTCCAGAGAAACCCAAGGGTAGAAAGACTTAGGGTGGCCAGGTTCTGATTTTTCCTGACCAATTCTCTTTAACCCAGGCAACTGCAATTCCTTCATTAATCATCCTACTTTCTAAATGTTTTGCCATTGTAATTGGTGTTTAGACATATAGCACCTGTACTAGGAAATTAGTATAGAGAAAAGTACAAAATAATCATGGTCTTTGCTTGATTCCCATGGCCAAGACATCTCTAGCCACCTTCCTTGATAAGCTTGTATTTTCAATTTTGCTTTCTAATTAATTAATTAATTAATTAATTAATTAATTAATTAATGGGGCTGGTAGTGCACTAGGCTAGCTCTTATTTTCTGATTATCTTGTACATTTATGTTTCCTTTGGATTTGCTATCACCTAGATTATGTTTCTCCCTAGTCTACCAGTTTTTCCCTTTTGAGTTCAGTCTGTCCTGAAGAGTCTGCTGCAGTTTCAAATGTTGCCTCCTTCTTTAAGGTTCCCATTAGCTTCTCAAACATGGCTCTTCTCTTTCTTTGACTTGAAGGATTGAATAGTATATTCAGAAATTCCCTCATACTCTCTTGCATTATCCATTTCCTTTATAACAGGAACAAACTGGTCACATTTGAGTTCTGTCTCAGTCTCTCCTACAAATTTCTTTGGAATGGTTGACATAGTCTATGGGTTATGGAAATTACTGGGCAGAGAACATGGCAGGCAGTTTTAAAGATGGTCCAGTGATCCTACTCCTTGGCATTTGTGTCTTTGAGTAATCCTCTCCCTTTGAGTGTGGACAGACCCCTGACATTGACCAGTACAAGAAAGTAATGTTGATGGGGTGTAACTTTTGTGTTGGGCTGTAGCTGATTATGAATTTCATTTTATTGGCTGTACCTCTCACTGAATGATGGAGGAACAGCCGTGCTGTGGAGGTCCCTATGGCAATGAGTGTCTGCAGTCAGCAGGAACCTCAGGCTCTTATCCAGCAGCCCTCGAGAATGGAATTTTTCCACTGAGGAAACTAGGTTGGACATAGATCCTTCCATCCTCTAGCCTTCAGATGGTACCTAAGCATTGGCTGAAAGTTTTTATTGCATTTGAGACACTCTGAAGTCGAAGACCCATTTAATCTGTGTTCCAATTCCTTGTTCCTAAAAGTTCCGAGGGGACAAATGCATCTAGTTTGAAACCATTCCTCCTGTGGTCATTTGTAATAGAAGGAAGCCAGTAAAATCTTAAAGGAAGAATTAGAATTGACTGAAAAGTAGAATTAAGGGATGCAAAAGGAAGAGGTGGTATTCCAAGTAAGGGATGGGTGAGCATAGGCTGTGTGGAAGGATTATAAGAGAGTTCCAGGCAGCCGTGGGAGGTGGCCAAGAGTGATGAGCATGGAGTTAAAGGAGATGGTCTGCATCTTGCAAACTTCAGAGAAAGTGGTGAAGATGGAAAAGAATTAAGAGACAGTGAGAGAGACATAACTCTATTAGCATTTAGAAGGAACAAGAGGAAACTACAACAATCCTGAGATGAGCCCTGGATCCTCTCATAAAAGTGGGTTCTCAGATTATCTGCTGCAAGTGAGATAGGAAGAGGGTTAATTTTTCAGAACTGACACTTCGTAGTTATACACACCCACAGGAACAACGTGCTATTTCAATGCACATACACATTATATGATGTTCTGATTGTAACTGAATGTAGTGGATTCACATCTTGGTAAAAGTTAAACCAAAACAAGAATGGCCAAAAAAAAAAGGAGTGGGGCCAGAGATATATGTCAGTGTGTGGAAGCTCCTGTCACCAGTCATGAAGGCCTGAATGTGATCCCCAGGACTCAAATGAAGGGGAGAACTCTCCAAAGTTGTCCTGTGACCTCCACATGCAAGCCATTGTATGTATACGCTCTCCCCACCCCAGCAATGGAGAGAGATAGATCACTTGTAGCGGATAAGGAGAGCGTGGGAGTTATTTCACAAGAATACCCTTCTAGAACAAAGGAAGTACGATGATATTTTTTAGGGAGCCTACATATATTTAGGAGAGACACATTCCTGAGCATGTTCAGCTTAACGTTATTAACAGTCCAAGAAGCAAAGAGGGTTAGACATATGTTTGGATATTCTAAGCTCAGGATTATGGAGCACACACTGAAAGGTTGAAATGGTTACTGGAGCACTTTTGGAATGTAGAAACTTATGTTTACAAGGGTGACAGCACTGCTGATGGTGGCAACTTATTATTTTACAGGGTCCTCTCATGTGGCTCTCAGCTCTTCTTTATGAGAACTTTTTCTTCCATCAAGAGGCTGCAGATAAAGAAATCAAATGTTCAGATAAGTTAACTTAGCTGTTGATTAACTTCCAGTTCCAAAGTTGCAGAATCTGGAAAAGAACACAGATCCTTGTGCATGAAGTCCTGATGATGATCTAGAGTATGCTTCAGTAGATGCCGCAAGGAACACGAGCTCTGCCAGTGCTGTTTCTCTTCTCTGTGTTAAGACTGATTTGATGACTGTTGTAGGACATGGTGGGTCCAGCCCAGGAGACAGCAGCTGGCAGAAGCAGCAAGGCTCCCTTGTTGAGAGGACACAGAATGACCTAGTGAACGTGAGGGGAACCTCTCAGGACGTGGAAGACACCCAGTGCGCCAAGGTCACAGCCTCTGGGGTATCTACACATAAGAAGCTGTGGGCTTCCCAGAGCCACGAGGCAGCCCTATGGAGGTGTGGGAGGAGAGCAGGGTAACAGTGCCCGGGATGAGGGAGGGTGAAAGGCAGTCTCCAATTGTAAGCTGCAGCTCACTCCTACAAGCATTTGAGTTAAAGTTCTTAGAGGGATGGGCTCTTTCTCAGTGATTTCCGCACAATACTTCACCAACTTTGGAATAATCTGTCATTTTATGCTTCTGTCTTTCTGAGCCGGGCAGTGGATGGTGGCTTTGCAGAAAGAACTTAGGGTTTCTGCTTTTATAGCAGTTACACCTGCCAGTTCAATTAACGAGCCACTCAAAAAGATATGGTAGCATAATGGTTCAGGGTTTGCGATGCTGGCATGAGAGCCTTACCAGGAAGGTTGTAAGAGTTTCCTGACTACCTGACAGAGTGAGAGTGTGTTCGCCTTGCTCGTGAGGCCTGGGTAGGTAAGGCTAAATCCCTGGGTACTGGGAGCCCATGAGCACTACTAAGAGAACAGCACTATGCTCCTTTCCGTGCTTGGCACTGAGTAGCTCCTTTACGAAAGCTGGCTGGATGAATATGGTGTGGCCATGATTGTACGTGGCTCCCCTCAGACTCTCTGCAGTCTGCTTTTGACAAGTGAGCATTCTAAAGGATACCAGGAACCAGACAGCATCTCAGAGACAGGCAGAGAACTCGGCACTCACATGCACCCCATTCACTATACCCTGTTTGTTCGCTCCCCGCTGACAGAGGAGAGCAGCCTTGCTCTTCCCACCGCCTGTGGCCAACAGAAGAGGGAAGCCGGCTCTAACAGCCTTGGCCCCAGTTTGCTTGTATAATTAATGTGGGATTTTTCCTCCTCTAGTAAAAAATGACCTTGTCAAACCAGAGATGACAAAATCTTGGTTACTGAGCAGTTGTGGACTCCCTGATGGCATGGCATCCCCGGCCCTGCAAAGAGAAATCTAATAAAACCAGTGTCAGGGGCTCCCTGGGTGCCAGATCCCCTGCTACCTGACCCCACGATCCCAATTTATTAGCCAAACCCAAGAAAGCAGACAAACCTGACTGGCTCCAGACAGGAGACTTCCAAGAGGGAGCTAATGTGGGGGTTTGGGGCAAGGTTTCAACACAAATGACAAGGGAAATGACAGGAGGTGCCAGTCTGACCAGGGAGCCTGGGGAAAGCCCTATTCAGAGCATCTTGCTGCTTTGACAGGATGAGTTTAACTTGGAGGAAGAATGTGTTAGAAGGACCCGTTGAGAAGGGAAGTGAGCCTTTTCTCTTTGCACTGCTGTTAACAGGACCGTGGACTCTGTGTCCTGCATTCCTGGGAGTCAGCAGGCGTCAGTAGAGAATAGCCAAAGAATAATATTTGCATGGGGAGTTTTCGTCTTCTAAATGGAGCATTTCTTCCTGTGTAAGGGAGTTTTAAATGCACAGTCATCGTGAGTTCTTCTCTTTGCCCTACATGCCCCTCGATGGAAGCACTGATTAGTATCCGGCACAAACTTCACCCTTTATTAGATGAGTGACTGGGGAGGAGCGTTCAGCTTCAGCTGTGAACGGTATACTGCTCTCCTATGGGGAAGATTGCAATATGAGGGAACTAAGATCAGCCCAGGGGGAAAAACCCAAACAAAACAACTATAGAATTTCTTTATACTAGTAACAGTCAGTTGGGGGAGGGGGGAAGTGTGTGCCTATTTCGAATAGCAGTGAGAACTCCAAAGGGTCCAGGAATCAGCTTAACAAAGGATGTACACCTGGGGAAAAATGTTCAAACTCTAGTAATGGATGCAAACAACAGTCTTATGAATTGAAGACCAGTACATGCTTATGGATGAGAGGCCTTAATGTTTAAAGCTACCAATTATCTTCAAATATACTGTGAATTCAATTCAGGGAAAGCAAAATTCCCACCAGATATTTTTAAATATCTAAGAAATACAAAAATAGATTAAAACTGCCTACTGAGTTATGGCAAGGTGGCTCAGCAGGTAAAGGCATTTGCTACACAAGCCTAGTACCACAAGTTCTACTCTTGGGGTTCACAGAAAGGTGGAAGGAGAGAGCAGACAGCAAAAGTTGTCTTCTGAACTCCACATATACGCTGTGACAAATGTGCTCACCCATATCGAACACAGAGAAACACACTGTAGCTCACAAGGTTCACAACTGGGCAATAATGAAGATTACTTTCTCCTCTTTTAGCATGCATAACACCTTCCAATACTAAGAAAGATAGCCAGTAGTGATGAAGTTTCCAGGTCAGTATAAGCTTGATGTCTCCATGTTCTGACTCAAATATGTGGTGTCTTCAGCAATAGGGTCTTAGCTTCAAGTTCTGGTGGGTAACTAAAGGTACTGGCAATATCCTATAATGTTTGGTGGTCTGTGTGACCTCACTGGCTGTTCTAGTTAGTTTCTCCATTGCTGTGACAAAAAGTCTGACCAATACCAACTTGGGGAGGAAAAGGTTTATTTGGCTTATATCTCCTGGGTCACAGTTCATCAGGGAGCCCAAGATAGGAACTTAGGGCAGGAACCTGGAGGCAGGAGCTGGAGCACAGGCCATGGAGGAATGCTGCTTACTGGCTTGCTCCCCTGGCCCCTACTCAGCCTGCTTTCTTATATAACACAGGGCCATCTGCCCAGGAGTGGCACCACCCACAGTGTGCTGGGCCCTCCCACATCACTCAATAATCAAGAAGATGCCCCACAGACATGGCCACGGGCCAGTCCAATGGAGGCATTTCCCCAATTGAGGCTCCCTCAACCCAGTTGTGTCAAGTTGACACTAAAGTTATCCAGCACACTGGCCAATAACTACTGGCACTGAGCTTCATATTTGTTAGCCCGTGGTGTCTAGTAGGTCATTGTCAACTTGTTATAGGGTAATTCTATTCAAATTCTTTATATGTATATATATATTTTAGGAAGCTTAGACAGTAATAAGTTTCCAAGTGACTTTTTCTCCCCATTTAACCCTTCCTGTACCACCATTCCTCTTCCCTCTTTATGCTACTGCATTCTACCTTCCTCTCCTTCAAGGTCCCCACCCATGGCCCCTTACCAATAAAAGATTGTGGAATTCTAAGCCCTAAATGGGAAATCTGTATCACGCTTACACTCCCTCCTCCCAAGGCTCAAGGACCATTGTGGAAGAAGAAGCATGAAGATTGTAAGAGCCAGAGGTAGTAAATGAATACAAGGAAACTGTTTTGTGGACACGACGCAGACGTCTGCACATACGAACTCAGCAATTGTGAAAACATGCATGAGACCTGTGTAAGTTCAAAACAGGTAAAATCCCAGCATGGAGAGGGAACGTGGGCATTATGCCTTAGTCCTAGCCGAAGAGGTATGGGCAACTGAAAGCTGCTGGGAGAGGGAGAGTCCATTTTCTTTGAGGATATGGCTCCAGGTGGGTGGGTGGGGAAGGGGGTGTGGATCTGGGAGGCACTGGGGAGAGCAGAGGTGAATACGATTCACAGACATTGTATGAAGTTCTCAAATAACTAGTTAAAATGAGGAGGAAAACAGTAAAACTGTACACTGGAACGTGAGTCCACAGTTAGATGAATTTCGAATAGAACAAAGAGGACAGAGACATTATATACCAAATGTCCTCTGTTCTTCCAGAGGATCCAGCTTTCATTCCCAGCACCCACATGACTGCTAAAAGTGGTCAATAATTCCAGTTCCATGAGATCCAACACCCTATTCTGGCCTCTGTGGGCCGTTGCACACGTGATGCATTTACATACCTTCAGGCAGAACTCGTATACATAAAATAAAAATAATAAATACAAACATGTATTTTAAAGATGGATGTGAAAATAGGGCACTGACCTTCACAATGTATGAACACATTAGAACAACTGAAGAGATAGCGCTTGGGTAAAGAAAAGTATAACAAAGATGATGGCAGATGTAAGTAAAGTTTTACCCATTCATTTTGACTGGTAATCCTAAGAAACTGACATAAGTATTACAATGGAAATCTTTTCACTGGAAATCATCATGGCCAGATGTCTTAAAGACAAAAACAGAAAAGATAAAAGTCTAAGGCTAATCACAGAAAGTGTTATGAATATGAGCTGGGAATATAGAGGAATTTCTTAAACGAGTCTCAAAAACCATAAATAATGTCATCAAAATTAAGAGTCCCTGATTATAAACATCACACGTCTAATTGACAGAAACTATTTATAGGTCACTTATAAGTTTCCAACTGTCAAAAGACTATTGTCTGGAACACATAAGAAACTTGTAAAAGAGAAAGAAAGGAGATGGCTCAGTGGTTAAGAATGCTTGCTGTTCTTCCAGAGGACCCGGGTTTGAGTCCCAGCACCCACATAACTGCTAACAATGGTCAATAATTCCAGTTCCAGGGGATCCTACACCTTCTTCTGGCCTCCATGGGGCATTGCATGCATATGATACATTTACATACCTTCAGGCAAAACACTCATATATATAAAATAAAAGTATATTTTTAAAAAGAGAAAGAAATAAAATAAGAGATAAATGCATAGACAGTATACAGAAGAGGTTTCCAAATGCTTGGTATATATCTAAAGGGATTCCCAAATTTACTAGTAAACTAGTATAAAAATGGAATGAGGTATTTTGCCCCATCAAATTGGAAACTTTAAGATAGCTAGGTAATGTGAGGGAGATGAGGGAGTATGGTTTCTACGGCCTTTGACTACCAGAGCTGAGGACAGTCAGCTGGACAGAACCAGGAACAGCTTGCTGTGATAATATACAAGTGGCCCTATGAGGCTGCAACCTTACCTTCACTTACTCGTATATTTGAGAGAAAATTCAGCATGAGTCCTTAAGGAACCCACGGAAGATGTTAATCATAGCCTTGCTTAACTCAGATGTCACACTGTGGCCCATTTGCTAAACTCGACCACACCCATGCATTTGTGTACAACGTGTGACCGCTTTTAGGCTATGACAACAGATTAGAATTTGCAGCAAAAACCTTCAGGCCAACAAATCCCAAAATATTTATAGCCTTCTTCTTTGTAGAAAAAGTTTGCTGATTCTTGGTTTAGAGTATCTGTGAACAGTAGGTAACTTAGGAGTCCGGCGGCTGAAGGGAAAATAAGGAAGTTATGATGAACACAGTTATGAAGAACACAATATTAAATTGTTTTCTTGAGTCATAAACATATGAGTTGTGTACACAGACATGGAAAGATCTTAAAAAACAGCACTGAATGCAAGACAAGAATAAACAGAACAAAGCACTCATTATTAAGACTTCTGAAATTGCCAGTGCCTGTGTAATAGCACTATTATGTGGGTTTCTTTTTCAAAACTATATGAAAGGTCATGGTATCGAATAAAAGATATAATTTCTAAACTGAGGAGTGTAGGCACATAAAGAAAGCACATTTGTCTGGTTTAATGATACAAATAGACAATGAGCTAAGAGTGATTTACATGTGCCTCTCTGCCTGAAACCCAAGAAAGTAAATATGGGAAGAAGTGAGCATCATGCTTAGCACATTGGAAATTTTCAAGAAGCATTCATCATCATCATCATCGTCATCATCTTCATCGTCATCATGTCCTTGTCATTAGTCATTTAACAGTGAAATCCTAAGCATGGAGCTAAAATCAACACGAAGAGCATGTTTAAGACAGTCTTGTTGCATCACAGAGTCCAGACTAACTGACAGGGAGAGAAACCTTTAAAGGTCAAAAGGAATTTAACTTATTGTTAAAATCCATTAATTAGTGGAGAGTGAAGAAAAGGACGTGTTTACCGTAGTAGTTCCTCAGTTATGCTGGACAAATACATCTGTCTCTGCGTCTCCTGGTCCTCATGGTGGGCATGAGTGATTTACATGATTCCTTTGTTAACTGACAAAATAAAAGAATGGAGAAACTGAAGGACTCTACTTTTTTTTTAGAATCAGATCATGTTAATTTCTACTTCTTTTTGACTGGTAAGTGCCACACACAGCCTTTGCTAAGAACTTAGGAGCCATTGCAATCTTCAACTCTCAAAAGGGTCATATGACAAAGGGAGCCACTTCCTGCTTTATGAAGAGGAGGTGAAACACCGCTCCTGGTTTTCACAGCTGGTGAATGAAGGGACTGGGATGAGCCCAGCAGTCAGATTCTGCAGATGGAGTTTTTAAATTGTGCTCCAGTATCACCCATAAAGACATCCGTCTGGCCCCTACAGGCCTGTGGCTTGGATTCATCTGATTCCAGGTTCAGAGGCAGCCCGGGGTGTGTAGACACTGTCCTTGGAAGTGAAAGGACTTGTCAGCTCATTTTTGATAGATCACATTTCTTAGAATAAGCACAACATATTTTCCATTTGCTGAGTGATTTTATCATGCCTCCCGGACTGGGCTTTGGAGCGGGGAGAGGAAACAGGTTTCATGGTAAAGCCTGAGAAATACCTCTGAGGCAGTCATGGGTGAGGGGTTAGTAATGGGTGACTTCGGCCCCTATTTATGCTCACCTGGCACAGGAAGCTGTGGTGGTTTGGCCCCAACTCTTCACAAGCTCCCCATTTGCCCTCCTGGGTTGATGGTCTGGTGAAGAATTTGTCTAAAGGAATTGGTTCCAGGAAAAGTCCAGCTGTGTCTAACAGGAAAAGGAGAAAAGAGAGAGCGCAACCAAGGCATAAATATCTGGCTTTCTGCCTCTTGCTTGGGAATATGTTCTCTCCAGCTTGCAAGTGTGGAAATGAGTAACTGATGAGTCTCAAAACTTGGCTGAATGGCATAGCCCTGGGCAGACATATGGGTCCCCTTGAAGACAGAAATGTCCCTTTTGGTAGAAATCATCTATAACTAATATTTAAAAACTTAAGTCATTCATTAAGCACGTGGAAAAAAAATGCATCACCAGCCATTAGGAAAATACAAATCAAAGCCACAAAGAGACCCCAGTTCACACCCATTCAGAAAAGGAGAATAAAAGGACAGGCTAATAATAAGTGCTGGTGAGAATATGGAGAAGTTGGAGCACCAAGACACTGCTGGTGGGACTATAAACTGGGGTAGATGTTTTGGGAAGCAATTTGGTAGGTCCACAGAGTTTAGACCTAATCGAATGACTCAGTACTCCCATACTTAGGTATATAATCAAGGGAACTAAAAGTGATTGATGAAGAGATTGGGGTGTTTCCAGGATTTTGATAAAGTCCCAATTTCCCCATCTTTGTTTATTTTACACTTTTCTTCCCTTTTGCTTCTATAACAAAATGTCTGATGGTGTGCAATATTTATTTATTCATTATTTCTTTATTGTGTATGAATCTTTTACCTGCATGTAGGTAAGTGCACCATATGCATGTGATGCCCATGGAGGCCAGAAGAGGGCATCAGATCCCCTGGAACTGTAGTTACAGATGGCTGTTAGCTGCCGTGTGTGTGTGTGTGTGTGTGTGTGTGTGTGTGTGTGTGTTGGGAAGCAAGCTCAGATCCTCTGCTAGAGCAACCAGTCCTCTAACTGCTCAGCCATGTCTCCAGCCCCTAATGTGTAATTTACTTTAAAAAGAAATGTATTTGACTTGTGGTTTAAAAGGCTGGGAAGCCGCAAATCATGGTGGTGCTATTTGTTTGGCACCAGGCAAGGATCTTCTTGCTGCTTTATGACATGGCAGAAGGCATCACATGATTAGATGGAGTGAGGCTGCTAGCTCACACCCACCTTTCTCTTCTTACAAAGCTACTACTGCCATCACGGGTACCCTCTCTTCATGACTTTTTCTAATCCTATCTACCTCCTGATGACTTCACTTATAAATGCCATCAATATATTAATCTGAAGATTAAATTTCCGACACGCAAACCTTGTGGCACATACCCAAACCATAGGGTTTGGTTTACTTAGGGTAAAAGTTTTCCTGAGATGAACTCTGAGTTGTCTACCTCCAATCCAATTTCCACTTGGCCTGCTTCACCCAATTATTCTGCCTCCCTGGTCCTTGAAATCTTTTGCATTTAAGACTGACTCCAGTGAGGAAGAAGCATTCTGTGCGGCATTAAAGAAGGAAGCAGGGACACTGACTAAAACTATTCACCTGAAATTGGAAGCTATCAGAGATGTGGTGTGGGGCTCACGGGAGAGAAAAAGCGTGAGGTAGGAATGGCAAGTGAGAGATTGAGAGCCAGATTTTAGAGAGAAGTAAAGAAGAAAGAGCAAAAGTTAACTTCTTCACCAGGGAAGAGGGACGTGCCAAACCCCAAGGGCCCAATCACCTACAGATCCTTAGTGGAAGAATGTTCTAGAACAGTGGAGTATGCAGTGTCACCTTAGAACTTGATCTTTGGCACTTATGGGAGTTTTGTTTCCTTGAAAACCTTTGGGGAAAGCAGCAAGTCTCTTTGAAGGATTGGCTTTGCAGCTATTGCCTTCAGGTAGCTTACAGTCAGCTGAAAGCTAGTTCTGAAAAATCCACAAGGCATATCTATATGAATCTGAGCTTCACTCTTAGGCAAAGCTAAAATTCCATCTCATGGGGCTGCTGGGTCCATAACAATCAACCTGAAAGAACCAGGGTAGAGCTGGACCACGTCCTCTGATTGCACATGCTGAAGTTTCCAATTGATTCAACGATTTTTACTTGTTTTTGTTCTTTAAGCTTTTATTATTTTTGATAAAAAGCAAAAGGTAACAAGAAGGGCCATTATTGACCACTTAGGAGAATTGGTAAGCTGGGCTCTATACAGTGAGTGTGTATGGGATACACACATTGCACTTACTGCTGAGAGACCCCTCCGGCTGCCCTCCTTTCTTCTACCCATGTGCTTCTTTGCTGATCCTATCTTCTTTTCCTCGCACAGTTGATTTTATGTTGTTTTGCTTTTGCTTTTTTTCCTCTGTTTGGAACTGGTATATTACCTATTATTTTAGTGTTCATGTTATTATTTTTAGCCTGTATGATTATCTTGAGTTTAAAATTTAGGCCAACTGTCTCCTTTATTTTTTTCCCTCATTTCCTTTTTATTTTTTGTGAATTTCATACACGCATATAATGTGTTTTGATTAGATCAACTCCTCATCCCTTCCTGTCTAATTCCTCCCCTGACCCACAATTACTTTCCCCCCCCCTAGCTTTATATACTCTTTTTAAAGACCCACTTAGCGCTGCCTGTATGTGTATAGGACAATCTAATGGGGCATGGGCAGACTCTCAGGCACTGTATCACTGAAGAAAAGTCACTTGCTCATCCCAGAAGCCATCAACTGCCATATTACAGAAGAGACAGCATATTCAGTATGGTGCTGTTCAGCCTGGGTAGTTACATGTAGAAGACAGAAATTAGATCCTTGATTCTCACTGTGCACAAAACACAACTAGTAGTGGATCAAAGACTCAACATAAAGCCTGATACCCTGAATATATTAGAGAAGAAATTTCAGCTTATAGGCATAAGAAGGGACTTACTGAAGAGGACCCCGATAGTGCAGACACTGAAACCAATAATTGATGAATGGGGCCTCATAAAACTAAAAGCTTTCTGATGGCAAAGGACACAATCATTTGAGTGAAGAGACAGCCTACAGAATAGGAAAAAATATTTACCAGCTATACATATGACAGAAGATTGGTGCCTAGAATATACAAAGAACTTAAACAACTAAATATCAAAAAACCCCACCCCAATTAAAAACTGGAGCATGGAAATAGAGTTATCAAAATAAGAAATAAACATTCTTAAGAGATTTTTTAAAAATGGGTCTTGTGTATGCTAACACAATTGTTGTAGGTTCATTTGAGTAGGGTCCCAGGAGCTGGTAGGACACTTTTTCCATATGGTCATGCACCTCCTTCCTGGCTCTTATAATCCTTCTGCCCCCTCTTCCGCAATGGTCCCTGAGCCCTGGGTGACTGAAGTTTAATGCAGAAGATCAATGCAAACTCAAGCAGACAAAAAACCAGTATAAAATTGTGGGAATGGACAGCAGACCTCAAACTTAGTTGAAGAAATATTGGCAACTGATTACTGCTGGGTGAGGAAGAGCTGGTCTTCCTAAAGCGGGGAACTCTAGATAGGCTGACTAGACCTCAGTAGATGAACTTGCACTGAGGAACTGGGGACACTAATCTAACACAATAGGCCTTAACACAAATAACAGAATGTATGAATTCCAGTGGTGGAGTGCCACAGGAAGGTGCCAGTGAGAAGTGGGGATAAAAATGATTAAGATTAATTGAAATGTTCTGCATGAAATGCACAAAAATTCAATAAAAAAGTTTAAAAATGTTTATTATCTTTAGCTATTATGGAAATGCAAAGTAAAACTAATTTGAGATTCCATCTTATCCCTTTCAGAATGGCTAAGACTTTTAAAAAAATGACAAGAAATGATGGCAGGATATAGAGAAAGTAGAACATTTTTTGACCGTTGGTGAGAATGTAAACTGGTTGCAGCTACTACGGAAATCAGTGTGGAGATTCCTCCAAAAGCTAAGACAGATCTGCCATATGACCCAGCTACCCCCTTTCGGACAAACCCCAAAGGACTCTGTCTCCTACTAAAAATGCTCATCCATGTTCATTTCTGTCCTATTCAAAATAGCCAGGAACTGGAAACAACCTAGATGTCCATCAACTGATGAATGGATAATGAAAATGTGGTGCATATACATAATGAGTATTATCGAACTGCAAAGAAAAATGAAATTATGAAATTCACAGGTAAATGATTGGAGCCAGAAATAAAAATTCTGTGTGAGGTAACCCAAACAGAAAAAGACAAATGCTTCATGGTCTATCGCATATATGGAGCATGCAGATGGTATATATGGGGAAAGGGGGATAATGGAACAGGAAGGGTTAAATGGAGTAGTAGATGGGAAAGCAGGATAGAGGCCGGAGTATGGAGAGAGAGAGACCCAACACTAAAGACCTTCGAAAAAGCCATATGGAAACCCATTACTCTAGAAGCTTCCTAAAATACATACATTACACATACAAAAGGAGTTTAAGTGGAGATACAATATAATGGGGGTCTGTGCCTCTCTTAGACACAATAGGCAAATCAAACAAAAAGCCCAGTGCCAGGAATGGGCTGCCTCTTTTGGAGTTGTGGGTCAGTGGGTCCTATCCCTCTCTAAACATTCAAACTACTGCCACTGCTCTTGACTGCCCTCCAGAATTTCATGGTTAAGACCCTATTGCTGAAGTCACCACATACTTGAATCATAGGCCATATTCTTTCTTAGCCTCAAAAATATCATCCAATTCTTTAACATAATTACTAATTTATCAACATCAGTCATTTCTTTCTGTGGTATTTGTGACTTTAAACCCTTAATAATGAAGGTGATCTTCAAATTTCACACCAATTCAATGCTAAAGGAGCAATTCTCAAACAAATTTATGCTGATTATTAGATATGCAGCCTTCAAGAGAATTCACTGATTATGGATAGAGTCTCAAGCTGGGAGCTTTTTCATGTTTAAAGCTTGATCATTAAAACGGTGGCCTGCTGCTGGTGACACATTTTTCAGCTCAATTCCTCATTAATACAAAACTTATGTTCCTTAGAACGGTGACAAAGTGCTGAAAACACCCACAGTTGGCTCTCCAGTTCCCCTGTTTTTACCAGCTTGCACTACAGTGGTTGAAGCAAATAGACACTTTATTTGTGGAGAAACTTTAGAGGCTGTCAATCGTGGTGACCAATGATCCTTAGGTGAGCTTAAGCAGACATTTTATCATCCTAAAAGAACAGCTCTTACCTTTTTCAAGGGACTGATACATTAAACATGCAGGGTACAGGCACCTGCTTCCTACAGGTCCTCAGGTGGTGTGAAAATACTTCATTCAGTGTGTGTGTGTGGCGGGGGGTGTTCCCATCACCAAGCTGTCAAGCCACATACTGGTCTAATGGTGCCCAACTATGCAACATTATTTTCATGATCCACTCTTTCTATTTCTTGGCTTATTCATCTCTAAAATGAAATCATCATACCTGCAAATGAATCCTGTGAGGAGGCTCCAGTGACAGGATCTACAATCACCTAGGAGACAAACCTCCAGACAAGTCTGCAAGTGAATTTCTAGAGAGAGTTAACTGAAGTGAGAAGACCCACCCTATGTGGCACCATTCCCTGTTTGTGGCCTGGACTGCAGGAAAAAAGGGGAGAAAGTGAACTAAGAATCAGCATTTATCTCTTTCTGTGTCCGGACTGGAGGTGCATGCAGCCAGCTGGTTCCAGGTTCTTCTGCCAGAACTTCTCTGCCATAGGTGCTATACTTCCCAACTGTGAGGGAAAATAAATTCTGTTCTAGTGATAAAACAGCTGGAGGGAGGAACGGGTTTATTTGGCTTACAGGTAACAGATTATCAATGAGGGAAACAAAGGCAGGAACTCAAGGCAGGAACCTGGAGGCAGAAACTGAAGCAGAGACCATGGAAGATGGTGCTTACTGGCTTTCTATCCCCATCTTGCATTGCTACCCCTTCTCACACAGCCCAGGCCCACCTTCCCGGGGACAGCTCCAACCAAAGTGCGCTGAGCCATCCTACATCAGTTATCAGTCAAAGAAAATGCCCTACAGACTGGTCCACAGACCAGTCTGTTGGAAGAAACTCCTCAGTTGAGGTTCCCTGTTCCCAGGTGACTCTGGTCTGTGTCAAGCTGTCAAACACTCGCCAGCATATCCCCCTTCCTTAAGGTGTGTTTGTAAGGTATTTTTTGTAATGATGTGAAAACAAACTAATACAATCAGTAAGCAGAATTACCACCTGTTTAAAACAGCGAGATTAGATAATAGACCAACATAGACTTGGTAAAAGACAGGTACGGAAAAATATGCAGGTTTTCAATGCCAGAGATCCTGACACCAGATTGTTTCCTCACAATTGACTTGTTCTCACAATTCTGCTGCTCTACTACTGTTATGATAACTCATAATATTAAAATTTTAAAAAAAATTACAAAATGAAAACAACCAACTAGTTGTGTTACTAACACCTGGACAAAGATATAAGAAGATGTGACATTTTGTTCACCCGATTTCACCACTCCACAGCACCATGCTGAGCCATTTGCTTCGTCTCATCATCCTGACTTTACATATCCAAGTCTTCATTTAGAACTGTCTCTGTCTCACCAACATTTAAAAATATTCATTTTGCCAAGGATGTGATGTACTTGTCCATACCTTGCTTATCTGACAGTGTGACCAACATCTTCATGTGTTGAGGCATAGACCTTGCTCATTTATTCTAATGATTATACACTAATCTTAGTCATCTGAGGTTTCACTGAGTGGTTTTAAATTTTTGTGACTTAGTTGCATTTTTACATCAAAATTATCACATACTTCTTCACAGAAATTGAAAAACAATCTCAAAACACATATTTAAGCACAAAAGACCTTAAGTAGATCAAATAATCCTGAATAATAAAAACACTCCTGGAAGTATCAGCATTTCTGACTTCAAGTTATACTACAGAGCCATAGTAATAAAAACTGCATGGTAATGGCTTAAAAACAGACACATTGATCAATGAAATAAAACCAAGGATGCAGATACAAGTCCACTAGTGTACAGTCACCTGATTTATTTTATAAAGTGACCAAAACATATATTGGAGAAAGGA
Source organism: Nannospalax galili (assembly GCF_000622305.1). Taxonomy (NCBI): domain Eukaryota; kingdom Metazoa; phylum Chordata; class Mammalia; order Rodentia; family Spalacidae; genus Nannospalax; species Nannospalax galili. The sequence goes on from NW_008352647.1 coordinate 1,316,553, forward strand.
CAGCATCTTTAAGAAATGGTATTGAGAAGCCTGGGTCTGTACATGAGATTTGATCCTTCTCTTACCCTGTGCACAAATCAATTCCAAATGGATCAAAGATTTCAATGTTATACCCAATCAATCCAGTCAACAGTCCAGCTTGGAGCAGATGAGGGCTCATGAATTCCCACTCCTAGCTGAGGGATAATTGATTACTTCTGAAGGAGGGGAGAGTCATTTTCTTCGAGATTGTGACCCCTGGTAGGTTGACCATGCTCCAGTGGAAGGCCCCAGATCCATTATTACACAGACTGCACAAATTAGATCTGGTAGGTTATTTTAACAGAAAAACAGGACAACAAATTTCAAAACATTGGGGTGCTGAGGTGTGGGAAGTGGAACTGGGAGAAATTGCTGGGAGGAGGGGGAGTAACGTGGTTCAGTTACAGTGTATGTATGTATGTTTGACATTCTCAAAGAATTAATAAACATATATTAATGAAAATTTTTGGAATGGAATTAAGCTCACAAAATCATATTCGTGATTTAAATAGTCACAGTTTTCAAGGGAGAACATTAAGCTGCTTCTGTGACCCTCTTTCTTGCTTCCTTCCCAAGCGGTTAGTGCTCTGATCTGATGGACAAATGAATTGAACTAAGGAGTGGTCTCTGTGAATGTAGTCCCTGAAACATAAGCCTAAGTAAGTTAACATTTCAGATTGTACACAGTCAGATATTGTGAGAACACAGTGTGGCTGACAAACTTCTATTCCGTAAACCACAGAGGCCTTATAAAAATTGAATGCATGTTCCGGAGTTTACAGCTTTGGTTCTCTTTGTGTTCAGATGAACTTGACAGATCCTGCCTTGAATTTTAGAGTTGGAAAATATGAACCTCCTACTTGAGGATTCTAAAGAAAAGAATGCATGTGCTAAGTGGACACATGTTATCTTTGTAAACAGATGAACAATAGCAATAAAAAGATCTACAACACCAATGACTCACAAAGCACAAAAGGAAAGGAAGAACAGACAGAGGAAAGGAAAAGAAATGGAAACTTCCAGCATGGTGCAATCCTGTACGGCGGCCACTAGATGCATATGCCTAGTGCTTCAAATGTGATCGGTATGAAATAAAATGCCCACCAGACCCTAAAGTCTTAGTATGAGAAAATGGATATAAAATAGGATGTTAATATTTATATTGATTTCCTATTGACATGATAATATTTTCCATATATATGGTTAGGTCAACTTTATTTTGTTATTAATTTAATCTCTTTGCTTTTTAAATTTTCTAAATGTCACTACATATGTGGCTTGTGTTTTACTTCTATTTGGCAGACTTTCTCTACAGCTTTCTTCAATGAGCAAAAAGGATGATCTCCTATTCAATGGACCTTTGTGTTGGGTACTCAGGGTACAGGTACCAGCTACCTGGTCCTCAGATGGTGTGAGAATACCTCAGTCAGAGGGTTCCCATCACCAAGCTGCCAAGCCACATAGTGACCTAATGGGACCCAGCTGTGTAAACTGGATTCCATGACTCAGTCTTCTATTTTTTGACTCACTGGCCTCTAAAATGAAATGATCATAGCTACCAATGAATAGTATTGAGGAGGCTCAATGCATACAAGTGAATATTTGGCTGAATGACCAGTGTAATGGTTAATATAGACTGTCAATTTGGCAGGATCTACAATCACCCAGGATATGCACCTCTGGCCATGACTGAGTGAGTTTCTTGACTGGGCCTACTGAGGTAAGAAAACCTAGGTGGCAACATTTTTGATTGCCACTCATGGGTCAGTATCAACAAAACAGCATAAGAACAGAAGAAGAATGTATCCCTTACTTTTTCAAATATGTATGACATTATCAACTTCCTAAAATGAATTCTTTTACCATCCCAAGGTAAACCTAAGCCCTGTTGGACACTCACAAGGATATGGATTAGTAGATTCCAAAAGAAAGCAGGGTCACCATATCAAACACAAGAGATTAAAAGAAATAAATGTGCTTCATATACAAGCTGAAGGTTGACTTACAATGGGAAATGTGGCCATCCACTTCAAGAAACAATGTAAGAAATCAGAGCAAAACAGTCTAAGTCTAAGTGGATTTGCTGTACCCTGGGAATGGTTTCAGAATTTGATTTAGAGCTGTGGTTACCACTTCTATCCTGGCACCTGTAAGTTTACACTGATGTTATGAGTTTTGCATCATAGATACTAGTCACCTCCCATGAGTTGTTTTACTGGAGAGAGATCAGGAGAACTCTCCATTCAAACCAGCAGGAATACAGATTAAGGGGAATGGGTGCCTTAGCTGCTTGTCTCTCTTCTCTCCTCTTTTTAGTCCATTGAAAATCTCATGCCAGAGGACATTATCCTACCCATCTGTGGCCTCATATACTTGCTGTGTATAATTTCTTCATTCTATTCAGTCTTAATTTTAATTTTCAACTTGGCACAGCTTACAGCCATCTGAAAAGGGCATATCAATTGAGGGATTTCCCAGATTAGATTGGCCAGCGGACATATCTGAGGGGGATTGTCTTGATGTTAATTGATGTATGGAGGCCCAGCCTACTAATGGACACCATTCACTGGGTAGGTGGACATGGACTGCATAAGAAAGCTAGCTAAGCATGGGTCTGTGAGCGAGCCAGCCAGCAGTGTTCCTCCATGGCTCCTGCTTCAAGCTCCTGCTTGAGTTCCTGTCCTTACTTCCCTCAGTGATGGACCATGACCTAGGAAAGTAAGTCAAATTAAACCTTTCCTCTCCTAAGTTCCTTTTGGTCATGATGTTTGTCACAGAGACATAATCAAACTAGAATATATACCTCTGTACAAATGGCAATGACCAAGAAACCTATCTGTGCAGGGTTTAGGGGAGGAATGCTCTTGGCTCAGAGGCACACACAACCTGCTGCCAAATGCTAAACTGCAGTGCTGTGGGCCAAGCCCGAGGATACCTGTTACAGTAAGACCTCTTAACAAGAGAGGACACGCCGAAGGCACAGCTCTTGTCAGAAATAATTACCAGAGTTAAGACAATGGTGATGGTAGAGAGGAATGCTCAGGGGTGCCAACCATGAGATGTTATTGTATAGCCTTATTGGTAACTGCTCAGAAAATGGTACAATATGCTACAGAAAGTATAACTATCTTGGCCCTAGGAGTCAGAAGCAGAGACTGGGAAGGCAGTGCTTAAACAGCAAGGAGCATGGTGGCAGACGGGAATGATATGAAAAGAAAAACTGACAGCAAATGTTGGCTTACAGAGCACTGACTTAGCACTTCACTTGTGCTGGGTCATGCATTCTTCAGAAGCACCTTGCTTGGTCCCTAGTTGAGGTGGTTGAGTGAATTCCCTAGTACCATGTGGTCAGGATGTAGGTGGACCTGAAACAGAAGCCCGCCTGACTCCAAATCCTCTGATGTTTCCACTTTGCTAAGAGGCTGAGTCATGAACACAATCTTACTTTTCATAAAATTGAGACTTTCTGAGCACTGTTACAAGTAATGTCATAGTAAGTCATGGTTTATGGAAAGTTGATAGGACTTTGTCCATAATTCCAGATCAGTGGTTCTTTCCGGAACTCCAGGATATTTTTCAACACTTGTGGACAGTTTGATTACAATCTGTGGGCTATGGGGCACCATGGGCATCATCTGAGTGGAGGCCAGGGCAGTTGCTGAATGTTCTATGATGAATAGGACAGTCCAACCCACAAGGATCAACCCAGCCTCAAATGCCAATAATGTCAAAATTGAGAAACTGCTCTCCAGGTAGGTAAGGGCATCTGTCAGACATTCTGATATCCCATGCAGGCCACTCCTCAACTTGGTTAGGAAATACATTTATTAGGCACCAACCAAATGGTCAATGGCAGAATAAGCTCTGTGGACATTCAGTATCAACACGTTTTGATGTGATTCAATGATTGTACATCAATGACTGTTTAAACGTATAGTTTTAAGAAAGATAAGAAAGTTGATTAAAAGATATGTATCAGTTACCAAATTTTCACTTAAAGTTAAGTCCACACTAACTGCATCTTGTCACTGTAATAATCTATTATGGCCAAGCCAGTTTTCTAAAACATACAAAGAACTTTCCTGCACCTTTTAGGAATTTGTTTTAAACATATCGTCAAAGAATATTCACTAGGTAACCTTCAAATTATTTGTTGGTTATTGAAAATTATATTTGTTGGAACGTATACTGTAAAGAATTATATGTATTTGCTTATAATTTAAACAATGTTTGTCCTTAGGATGGCATGTGCTCACCCTATTTTGTATTTATTAGCCCACAGACTAAGGATTCTCCAAGCTTGCTGTCATTAACTAAGTCTGTGAGAATAGAGGTTGGAAACTAGTAACATTTTTCAAAATTGTTCCTGTTTACATTGATTTATGCAAGCAAAACTTGAAGTATGTAAATAACTCAAAGAGATTAATTGTGTGAGACATCTTACAATCTTTCAGAGCACTAGGAATTCAATAGCTAGAAAAATAAGCTCAAACACAATTCTTTTTTTAAATTTTTATTTATTATTTTTATTTTATGTGTATGTGTGTATTGCCTGCATGTAGGTAAGTGCACCCGTGTTGTGCAGTGCCCACGGAGGTCAGAAGAGGCTGTCAGATCTCCTGGGACTAGAGTTAGAGACAGTTGTTAGCTGCCATGTGGGTGCTGGGATTTGAACCCAGGTCTTCTGCAATAGCAACCAGTGTTCTTAACTTCTGAGCCATCTCTCCAGACCCTCAGACACAATTCTTAACCATGGTAGCTACCTGTCTGACAAGGAAGACAAAAATCAAAGGAATGATCATATTAAAAAAAATCAAAATCACAACTGTTACAGCTATAGTAGAAAAAAAAGAGGAGAAAAATCAGTGAACAGAACAGGGACACAGCCTTGACGAAGAGGTCTGGGGAAGCCTCTGAGGACCTAGAATTTGAGGTGAGAAGTCACCAAAGTAAAGACATTAGTCTAGACAGAGAGAAGAACATAAGATTTTGCAAATGCTTTGGGTTAGAAACAGTCTACAGGGTGGTACCTGGAGCTAAGCCAGTGAGGCCAAGCGTAGCCTGAGATGGCTTTGGAAGAATAGGCAGGGGATCTGCACACTGAGTCTTCACGGGCCACATGGCCAAGTGTACTGAGTTTTCATCTTGTGGTCAGCATGGACTAGCCGAGATGTCGAAAGTCAAGAAGGTAAAGGGAGAAGATATGCATTTCTAAAGCTTCCTAGACCAGATGTTGGATGAATCGTTGCAGGAACAGATAAAAGGGCTAGAGGCCAACTGGAAGATACTCTGTTGAGTAGCTAGAGATAACAGTGATGACAGTGGTAATGGAAGACTTCTGGTGAGCTCAAGAATGTCACAATATCTTTTTGCGTGTGTCTATCTCTGTGTGTGAATACCACCTGTGTGGAGATCCCCACAGAGGCTAGAAGATGGCATTTTATCTCTTGGAGTGGGTGATTGTGAGCCACTGGACCTAGGAACCAAACTTGGGCCCTCTGCAAGAACAGTACTCTCTTAACTGATGAGCCATATCTCCAGCCCCTCAAGAGGAATTTCAGGGGGAAATCTACAGAACTTTCTGGATGATGAAAGATTGGCTCTGGTGGGTACAGGTAAGGCAGATGAAGGTACCAAGTGCTCAATACTGTGTTTCGGGATCATGTCTCATATACTGCAGTATATAAACAATTTGTCTGATGGTGTAGAAGTTTCATGATGCGCATATACTCTGTTTTAGGGGAGGAAGAAGGAGAAACAATTCTGCTTCCCTATGATGGTAAACATTATTGTCAGCAGTCTAATACGACCTTTAGTCTACACAAGCAACCATCAGTTCTGAAAAGGGAGGCAAAAGCTCGGACATTGCATATTTAACTCAGGGAATTCAAGCCCTGCTAAATGGTGTTCACAATATAAACCTTTCTACACCATTTCCTTCTGTGTCAACAGTGACATTTGAAGCAAGAAGGAGAAATTTACTCAAAAGCAAGGCACACGTTCTTCTCCATGAGCACACCAGCCGATCCCGGCTGAGCCGTCTTCTTCAGTGCGAATTTATTCTGGAGCAGCTTCTGGGCTGAATCTATGATGGATATATTTCCAAGACCTGCCACCTTGGCTTACTTGCATTTCTGGTTTCTAGACATCATGTGCTACAGTACAAAGAGAGAGTAGACAGATGCAGAAACTATATCCAGGAGAAGGGATAGGATCCAGACAGAAGAAGACAGTGGGGATGGCTCCAAGGGAGGTGAGGAATACCAGTTGTCTTGGTTTTTCACTTTTTCATTTTTTCTTGAATGTTTACAAACTCCATATAATATATTTTTTACCATATTTAGACCCCCTCCTCTATCTGCAACCACTTGTGCTCTATTATTATATATGTAGGATTTATATATATATCCAGTCAAATTTGTGTTTCCAAATGCTGGAGCCTGGATAACCTATCCAGCAACACACTCTTAAAGAAAACTGACTCTCCCTCTCTTGGAAGCTATCATTTGCCAATAATTCCTAAGGTAAGGTTGGGATTTCTTAGTCACTTCCTCACTTCTATGCATGAAGTTTTTCTGGCTTAAGCTTACTTGGGTCTTGTGCATACCGTCATCATTGCTGTGAGTTCATTTGAGTAACTGCCCAGATGTCTGGTAAAACTGTTTCCTTGTGGTCATCCACCACCACAGGCTCTTACAATTTTCCTGTGCCCTTTCAGCAATAATCCCTGAGCCTTGGAAGGCAGAAGTTTGATATAGGTATCCTATTCAGAGATAAGCACTCTACAGCCTCCTGCTCTCTGCATGTTGTCTAGTTGTGGGTTTCTGTGATAATCACCATCTGCTACATAAAGAAGCTTCTCTTTTGAGAGTTGAGAGATGCATTAATCTTATTGCATAACAATAAGTCATTAGGAGTCAGTTTAATACTGTATCTATTTAGCAAAGTAACAGCAGTAGATTCTCCGTGTGACCTGTGACCTCTCTAATCACAAGACCCTAGACCTGATGTCAATGTTGGTATCTTATGAAGTAGATGGTAAATTCAATTAGAACATGGTTGGTTATTCCCCTAACATTGGTGCCACTGTTGCACAATTGGGTATATCTTGCTGGGCCAGCAGTTCACAGGTTTCACAGCTGAGTAAGGTTGGTGATTACTTTTTTCTTTCAGTACATGCATAGCACCTTCCAGCATGATGAAAGATAATCAGTAGAGATGAAGCCTTGAAGTCAGTACCAACTTTCTTTCTCCTTGTTGTTTGATACTTGTACGTAGTGTCTTCAACAATAGGTTCTTATCGTCAAGTTCTGGTGGGTAACTAAGAGCAAGGGCAATTGTCAGTATCGTTTGAGTGTGTTTGGGACCCCTGGTCAATAGCTTCATAAGAGGGAGTCCATTCTTGGCATAGGGCTTTTTCTTTGCCAGCTTATAATGTTCCTTATGGGTGATGTGTCCTGTTATAGGGTGACTTCATTTAAACTGTTTTTATATTGCATATGCATATACTTTTAGAAGCTTCTGTAGTAGCAGGTTTCCCTGACTCTTTCTAAAGGCAGTTATTCCTCCCCATCATCCTGTCTCTGCCTGGTCCTCCCATTTCTCACCCCTTTAACCCTTTCGATTCCATTATTCTCTTTTACCCTTTTCTATCACTACTTTCTCTCTCCCCTCTCAGGAAGCCTCCCCTGCACCCCTGGTCATATAATGGCTTCCTGTCTTCTATGGAGTTATACAATGAAATGTTCAACCATTAAGAAAAATGAAATCATGAAATTTGCAGGTAAATGTAAGAAATTGGAAACAATCATCTGGAGTGGGGTAACTCAGACCCAGAAAGACAAATGTAACCTGTTCTCTCTCATAAGTGAATGCTAGCTTTGGATCCTTAAATATAATTTTTCTAACAAGTCAATACTGAAGGAAACAAAAGTTTCACCTCTCACCGCAAACCCAACTGTGTGAAGCCACTCTCCAAAGGGAAGAAGGCTGACTCTCCCTGATACCTTTGGCCTACTCAGATTTAAATCCCACCCCGACAAGAGTGTCAAGCAAGTTGCTTCTCTCAGAACTTCAGTTTCTTCTGAAAATGTGGGAGCCATGCTATCGACTCTGAATGCCTAGATAGGTAAAGGCTATGCAGCCATTGTATGGATTCTGAATGCCTACACAGATGAAGGCTATGCAGATGTTCACACAAGTGCTGGGAGAACATTGGTTTGGCTCCTGGTCTGTTTGGCCAACACGTACTTCAGAGGAACAGAAAGAGCAAGAGGAAAGCTTACTTCTAGGCTTTTCCTCTTTTCTTCTCCTCCCATTCTCCTTGAACAAGACTATACGGCCCCTTCAAAGCTCCGCCTTGAGTTCAGTGCATGAGCTGATTTCAACAGTTTCTCCACTGTCAGAAGGCAGAGTGGCTGAGGGAGACATTTCTAATAACCTCTGGGGGTAGCACACTCCTCTCTCTGCATCAGCAGTGAGGTCATGGGGTGAGTCACACCACACAGGACTGATGGGGGATTTTAAATGGCATCACGCCACTTGTTACTTCATCTGTTAAAATTAGATTTTTTGCCTGAAACTGTTTAGTGACAATACTCTTGGTCTTTCTTCCAAAAGCTATAAAGATGGCCTCTCAAATTTAGAAAAATGCTGAAACTGTTGGAAAGTTTCATTAAGCTGTTTAGAATTTAAAACAGCAGCTTACAGCAAAGCAGTTAAGAAGTAAACAGCCTATCAGGATGTTTTCCAGTTCCCTCATGAAATAATAATTCCAAACTTTGTCACACTTGAAAAATGAGACAGATCAGGTGTCTAAACATTCTAAGTGTCTTTAAGGAAAATACTTCAGGCTCTGGAACATCAAGTTCAATATTAAACCACACGGTTGCTGGGTGAGTTGTATTGTAGCATCTTTAGTAGCTTTTAAGTCATCCCTCATGCTTTTTCTCAAGTGAGTGAAAATGTTCTTTATAAAGGAGTTTTTCAAAAGTTTCTTTTGTAACAGTGTTAGAGGCCTATTACACTCACTGCAGGCACCTTCTCTTCCTGGAGAATGGAGGTGCGGTGAAATCTCCAAGCTCAGAATCATGACTTGGTCTTCAGGTGATAGCCCCTATCCAAGGTCAACCAGGAGGCACCTTATTAGAAAAGAAGGTGCCCCATCACTCAGGAAATTCCAAAGGAGTTAGAAGCTCTGTGTTGGGACTCACGGTGAGGACCACATATTAAAAGAAGAGGATAATGGAAAGGAACCTGGGAGGTAAAGGAAAAGAAAGAACCCAAAAGAGAAGAACAGTAGGAAACAGGTGTTAATAAGGGTGATATGGATAAAAACTGGGTTAGGTTAAGGGAAGGGGGAGGGAAGGATATACAAGGAACCTGGGGGATAAAGGGAGAGAAGGAACTCAAGAGAGGTAGGACCATAGGGAAGGGTATTACTAAAGGAGAAAGGGGGAAAATGGGGGCACCTTAATTGGGGAAACCATGATGGAGGGGTTAGACAATGAGAGAGATAAATAATGCCTAGCTAGTTTTGAAAACCAGAGGGAACCATATTACTCCTACAACCTATTGACAAATCATACATAGCAGATCAAAAAATATATGTCTAGGTAAGGTTTATCTGAGAATAATTGGTCTTTGCCCAAGATTTATCTACATGGCACACAGTAATTAAAAGTACCAGACTGGTGGAATTAACCTACATGGATGTTTAACAGACATACTTTGAGGCCTATGCTAATTTGGTCAGAGGGACATAAAGGACAATTTTTGCTCCTTGCCCTCCTAGGTCGACTAGTTCCAGGGGACTATGAGCATCTCTCAAAATGTCCTGTAATTGTGGTGGGTCACCTGTCCTCTT
>NW_008352647.1:1327173-1327365 GCF_000622305.1 Nannospalax galili
ATACAAATTAGAAACGCATATGCATCTTAGTGTCAATGGCATTAAAAATGAATTTTTCTGTATGAAGCTGTATTTTAATGATGAAATGGAGATCTGTTTCAAAGTTTAAAATCTCATTTAATTTTATGTCTTATAGGGTTTATACTGAGTACAATATTGCATAACTGTATTAATTCAACTGTAAACCTAATA
>NW_008352647.1:1327694-1381996 GCF_000622305.1 Nannospalax galili
ATCTGTATGAAACTGTGTATTTTAATAATGAAATGGAGATTTTTTTAAAGGTTAAAACCTCATTTAATTTTATGTGTTATAGGGTTTATACTGAGCAAAATATCGTATAACTATAACAATTCAACTGTAAACCTAAAAATTTATAGCCAATTTTGAAAAAGATGCATCTTAGCTCAGAAAATTGTTATTGAATATGTCGATGCTGTTGTAATGAAATGCTGCTTCTAAGTATGTGGTTATTAAATAAATAATAAACTGAAAAAAAGGAACTGCAAAACAACAACAAAAAAACCCCAAAAACAAAACAAAAAAGAACAGATACTATTCTATTCACTGATGTTTAAGAAATTAACAAGGGAGCTCTACAATGGAACCTCTACACTTAAGGCTTATGGAATATAGCAGAACAGGTGGTAAGGGAGAATACTAATGTATCCTCAAATCTCACTAGCAAGGCTTCCTCATACAACGGATGACAATGAACACAGAAGTCCACAATTGGTCAAGTTTTAGAGAATAAGAGACTGCAGAGGAGGTGTCTCTCAATAGACTCCTAGATTAAACCTCAGTCACCCAGGGCTCATTGCAGAAGAGGGTGCAGAAAGGTTGTGTGAGCCAGGGTTGGTTCATGGCCATAAAGAAATAGAATCTTCCAGGCCTCTGGGAACTTGCTCACATGAACTTACAGCAATGGTGACAGCATGCACAAGACCCATACACGTTCAAACCAGACAAAAGCCCAGCATAGACCTGGGGAAATGGGCAAGAATCCCCAAAATTATCTGAGGAATTATTGGCAGCTGATGACTGCTGGGTGAGGGGGAGTTGATCTTCTTTAAGGGAGTGACTCTAGATAGGCTGACTAGACCCCAGTGGATGAACTTGCACTGAGGGACATCTGGGGACACAAACCTAACTTGATAGACTTTAAAATATATGACAGAATGCATGAAATCCAGATGCAGATAAGGGAGGGGTTCTGAATATAACTCAGGTATATTGGGTGAAAGGCAGAAAAGCTCTGCCTGCTTTCAAGAGACCATGGAGATTGGGCCTGTTGATTGTTGACATTCTTTCAGAGGAGGAATGAGGAGTCTCATTGGACCCTCACCTGAGATTTCAACCTCTCTTGACAGCCATATCTATGCAGTTTTTCCCTAATTACCTAATTGCACATGGCCTTGGGGGTATCTGGAGACGTTAGGGTGTATAGACTGGGGAAGGTTAACTCAAGGGGAACTCCTTCTGTGCGACCATAGTGAAGAAGCCATCAACCATGCTGGGTGAAGATTTTTCATTATGAATGTTTTAAGGACACCTACAGTCCTGGGTACAACCTCTCACTCATGTTCTGCAAGTAAGTTCCAAAGATGCGTTAACTCCATCAGGATGAACTTTGGTGGAATCATACTTTGGTTTGTCTTTGGGACCTTGTAAGTAGGGAGCAAGCATTGTTTATACCTCCCCAGGGAAGGGTTTTCTTGCAAAAACAACACAAAAATATACACACATACACATAAACACAGTTATACATATGCACATGCATACATATATACACATACACCACACACATACACACACACTTTTTATGCCACAATAGCGTGCATGTTGCTGGATGAATGTACATGTAAATGATTAGGTGGAGTGACCTAAGAGTTAAAGCCTCTTATGTCAACATAGAGCAACTAATTTGAACTTAGAATCATGATCCTAAATACTTTCTTTAAATGGTAGTAATTCAATGAATTTGCTTAGCTCGAATTTCACATCTTTTTTTTTTTAAATAGAAAATCTGTTCTCCTTAATTTTAGAAGATACATCCTATTCTCAGAGCCCTAAACACACGCTCCTGGCAGAACTGACATTGGCCCTTTTTGATGACTTATTTTCCCCAGGAAGCTCTGAAGGACATTTTTGTTTCAGAATCCATGTCTTCTATTTAAAACTATTTTTATCGTTCATTGTTTATTTTAATGCCAACAGAAAAACTCCATATGTAAATGAAGATTTCATGTAGAACTTTTATATAGATTCTCTTCAAGTATTAAAACTTTGTAAATTTGATTTTCCATGTATGTGTGTATGTATTCATCTATCTATCATCCATCACCTGCCTGAAACACACATTCACTTTATTCTAACATGTTTGAATAAATATTGAACACATCATACCAATTCGTGAATTTTCTTTGACTGTGTATGGACACACACGTGTGCGCAGTTTAACATGCATGTGTGTGCACATTCTTGTAGAGGCCAAAAGACAATCAATCTCTGGTGTTGTTCCTTGAATGCACATTTGAAAATTTTTAATGTGGATTGTTGGGATCAGATTCAGGCCCTTTGTATTTCAAAACAAGCACTTAACAATCTGAGCGATTTCACAAACCTGTGTATTTTTTTTTAATTTAAATTCAGCGATTAAAATCCTGAAATCAACATCTGAGCTTCTGTCTGTATTCAGAGCTCGCTAGCTGTGACACTAAGTCTAAAGGCCCAGGTCTGAGGTGTCAGAGTGTCAGGGGACTTTCTAGCTCCACAGCCCTTTGTTTTCTAAGCTGAAGCAGTGAGCAGTCCTCAGCCCATCTTTGTCTTTCCTAATCTTGACACCTTTGAAGAGTAGAGACCAGTTATTTAGTAGAATGTTCCTTAATTTGGGTTTGTCTGGGGTTTTCTCATAATTAGGTTCAGACTATGCAATGTTGGAAGTTAAACCATGGAAAGCTGTTGTGTCCCTCTCGATGCATCATATCACAGGCACATGATGTTGATTTGTCCCATTTCTTTTTCATGATGGTAACTTAAATTGCTGCATCCATATGGTGTCTGCCAGTCACGATGCAGTAACTGTTTTTCCTTTTGCGCTTAGTGTAGGGAGATGCTTTGAGACCATGAAAATGCCTCGTTTCTTTTGGTACTTTCGTTCACTCTTTTTAATCTTCATTGATCCTCTTTGTCTGAAACAATCATCTCCTGTGGTTGCCAGTGGGTGATTTTCTCATTCTGTCTTTCACTCCATAGTCATTACTTGTAATTCTCACGTATCTTTTCTGTCTATGGTCTCATTGTCTAGGTCAACCTGGTTCAAAGAAGACGTAACTTGGGGTTTTTGTTTAGCTTACTTAGTGTAATCATCAAAACATTAGACATGAGGACATTGCTCTAAAGAAGAAAACGTGCAGACATCCTGGAATGTGCTGTTCAAGGACTACTAAGTAGATTGCAATTTAAACAGGTCTTTAAAAATCAGCCCACACAAAGGTGTTGTGAAAAGTCATCAGAGTCAAGAAAGTGAGGTCCAGATCCCATTCATAAAGAGGGTAAAAGCTTTGCATCAAGCCCTCCATCTTTTTCTCTTGCTTTTTTCTTTTCCCCAGAGACAGTGGAGACAATCTCCTTGTTGCTTCTATTTCTTTTGGCTCTGAAGAGATGGATGAACTGTCAGATTTAGATGTACATATTAGGACCACAAGAGGAGAGAAATAAACCCACAATGTAGCTGTATTCATAACTCCTACAGACACCTCCTTCCTGTCTCCTCTGTTCTCCAGCTCCTTGGACAGTGTCTCCTTGTCCTCAGCTTGACCCTAGCTGCTGATCCGTCTCCCCCATGACTCAACCAAACACTGCCAAGCCTTTACCTTCACTCCTCTGGGGTTTTGCATATGGGCAAGTGGCTCTGTTTCTTGGCGAGCCTCTGATCCTTCTTCCTGGAATCCTCCACTGCCACATCTGTCAGCTTGAGGTCTCTGACCCCATCTGGCTTCTCTCCTGAGCCACTGGCCCACACCCAAGGACAGCCAGAACTCCTGAGTTAATGACCTAGGGTCACATTGCTTCCCTGTCTATCCTGAATTAATAGGAGAAAAAGAAAAACGTCTTCCTGTTGGTTCTCCAAAAGAAATTAGAACATCTCAAAGACAATTTCCATTAAGAAAGAGAGATAAAATAGATACCAAAAGGGTAAAAAATAGTTTAAGGAGACCCCAAGTTTCACATCAAAGTTAATTGAAGCTTACTTTATTAAGTGGCCTAAATAGGACTACCAGCTCTCACAGCGTGAACTGTCTATCACAACATCCATCGTCATCACTGAGGGAAAACTGTTGGCAGGGTCACATCTGTTTGGGAGTTTTGAACGTCTTTGGTTTTATCTTATAAGGAAAAGGACCATGATATAATCTGTGTTATGGGACACTATTCCTGGGGAGACACGAGCAAACATCTACTCACCCCAGAGAGAGACTCATTGACAGGCCAAAGTTAGGATACCCCTGGAGTCCAACTTGGTGAACCAATGAGTTTTTTTGGGAGGTTACTTACAGGGATATCGGTGAGGCTTTACTTACAGGAGTAGAAATAGCTCAAAGACAGCTGCATCACCAGAAGCCCGCCCCAGCAGGGGCGACAGCTCACGAAAGCAGGAAACCTGGACCCCGCTGTACAAATTGCGGAGAGCTAGTTGGGCTGGAGAGTGTCTTTCACGGGTGCTTCCGTTGGGCTGAGTCTCCTCTAAGCAGCTCAGTTTGTCTCAGACATTGCTCAGCAGTTTTTCCCTCTTATATATGCTTGGGGGGAGGGGCCTAGTGAATATGGTCCATTTCAGGGGCTTCCTGATGTTATAGCATACTTCCTTAGCTTAATGAGCATCCACGCAGGATGTCATATCTCACCTCCCTTAGAACATCCTGTTGTTTGCCTCCCTTTCAATATCTTGTTTTGCCTCAGAGGAAACCACTGCACAACAATCCTGTGACCTCACAGAGCAGCTAAAGCAAAGATCCAGGAACTCCTTCCCAAAGTTATATAAGTAGCAACAACTTCTAGGAAGAGGCCACTCTAGGACGAGCCCAGCTGCCTGCAATTCTCCCAAGGGATCTCAGGAATACAACTTTTTCCAGTTGGGGTGGGCCTTTTTGTTATGCAGCTGCCTTTGAAAACCAGGAATCCTAACTGCTAATCCTATACTAATCCTAAACATCTGGGAAGGGTCTGTAGCTGCTTTTGAGTCAGTCATGTTCCTGTAAGTATCCCCTCAGCCATGCTCCTGTGAATAACCTTCCAAATTCATTGACTTTCCTAAGTCAGACTTGGGTAGATCATCTTCAGTCAGTCGTCAGTGTGCTATCTGGGGTCTATAGATGTTCGTTCATGGCTCTCCAGGAAAAATCACATGTGGTTGGCTTTAAGATAGAAAGATTAAGTGAGCCCTTTTAAAAAAAGAGTTATCCCTACTTAGAATATGTTTGTTTCTTATTTTGAGACAGAATTTTACTAAGATGCCCGCTTGCCTGGCACTCACTATGTAGCTAAGTTGGGTCTTGAACTTGTCATCCGCCTCCTTCAGACTCTCCAATCGCCAGAGTTACAGGACTCACCACCAGGCCTGGCCTTATCATCAAGGTTTGATGCTAGCTTTGAAGATATGATTCCAAATGGGAAGCCCAGTAGTCCTTGTCAGACATCTGGTGAGGATCAGAGACGTCAGTTACACAGCCACAAAGAATTGGGTCTCCCGATAATTTGGATGAGTTATCACAAGTCGATTCTTTCAATGATCTTCTGAACAAGCTCTTCCTGTGATTCCAGTCCTGAGAGATGTGGAACAGAGAAATGAGTGTGGTCCACGTGGACTTCCAAGCTCACAGGGCTATGCAGTAAAATCGGTCTTGTCCAGGCCATTTAAAACTTGTGGTAATTTGTTCTGCGGTAACAGAAAACAAATAAACATTCTTCCCTAACTTCTTCTTCCATTAATAAATGTTTATTTTTAGTCTATTGTGTGCTTAGAACTGTTTCTGTCACTTTCTAAAAATCAAAGTATTAATTCCCAAAACATTTCTGAAAAGTAAACTTTAATATGTGCATTTTCACCAGGATAAGCCTAGCATTATAAAGTGTGGAAAGTCTCTGGTTCGAACCCTTCTGGAATATCTCATCCCATTCCATCTTTCCTACTAGTAGGATGCGGACGTTCTTCTTCCCATATCTATGGGGCAGGGGAAAGCAGAAGGAATCACTACTCCTGAAGCTGCAGGAAAGTTTCACTAAGTGAAATCATACAACGTGGGCTAGAGATGCCCCTTCGAAGCTCTTGAAAATCTGCATCTTTGTCAAGCTTGCTCCCTCTGTTTTCCCAGTCCCTCAGAACTGTGTTTGGCAGACTCCGCCATAAGTCCTGGCATCTGCCGAAGCATGAGGAAGAAAATGGTAACAACAAAATCACCCGATAGGTACTGATCATACTGTGAGTATGACTTAGTCACTTACCCAGTTGGGTGTTGCCAGACCAAACCTTACTGGCGCCTGAGGCAGAAGAGAAAGCACGTGCTGTGGCATTATCAGAAACAAATCAACAGTATCTTCAAAATCTGCATTATTGTTTATCCTTTTTTTGTGTGTTTTTGAGACAGAGTCTCTCTCTCTAGCTCCAGCTGGCCTAGAACTCGCTATGTAGACCAGGTTGGCTTTGAATTCACCAAAATCTGCCTCATAAATGCTGGGATTAAAGGCTTATCCCATTTTTAATCACCATGATGACAATTTCTGTTCACCTATATAATTTTAAAATGTTAACTAACTTCTACTGATGGAAAATGACCATCATTCTATTTTAATATAGAATGCTTAAGCTGAAAAGAATATCAGCTTTAATGCATTTACAGTTCAAATTTTAGTATTTTCTCCACTACTTTAATATTCTACAAAAACGCAAAAACTAATAACTAAATCAAACAAGCAAACAAACAAGGAAAGGAAGCAGCCAGTTAGTGTCGGGGGGTATTTTTTCCTTTTGTCTCAGGCTTAGTAATCAGTGGTTCACATTTCTTCAACATTTCACTATTTTGTTCTTGTGAAGTTTTGCATTAATTTTGATTTCTGAATACTATTGCATTGAATTATTATTTTTTTTTACATTGTGTTACTGATGTTTTGACATCCCTTTAAGTTTTATGGCTAAGTGTCTCATTTCCCTTATCCAAATATTGACCCTTGTTTAAAGCAAATGCCTAGCTTTCCCCATGATGCCTAAACTTTACTGTTCTGTGCATTGAAGAACACCCTGATAGGGACTGATCTGTTCTCCAGTTTTAGCCATTTTTAAAAGTCTCAAAATTATCTGTAATTATACAAACGTAGCAGGGCTTGCCCATGAAGTTTGTCTCCAGTGTAATCACCTTAATATTTAGGGGGCATCTAGAAGTTCATGAGGGCCAATTTGTATACAGAGCAAAGAAACCCCCGGGAAAAGGAGAAGGGAGGCAGGTGGTCGCATTGAACACGTTAATTATTTGGCCAACGGGGTCTCTGCTGCTTTGAGAATAGAAACAACAGCAGTACAAGTATGTTCAGAGGATAGAGGTTATTATGCTTCGTTTTCTTTTTCTTTTCCCTGTGTATGTGTTTGTTTTTATCCAAACATACAAAAGAAGAAAAAATAGAGAAATATTTTCCTTAGATTTATTTTGTTTTAATCTTTATTTATGTGCATGCGTGTAAGTCTCTCTGTGTATGTATGTACATATGTGCATGCAGATGCCCATGGAGGCCAGAGAAAGGTGTTTGATCCTCTGGAGCTGGAGTTCCAAGTGGTTGTGAGCTGCCAGATGTGGGTCCTGGGAACCAACTTGGTTCTCTGAGAGAGCAGCCGGTGTTCTTAACTGCTAAGTCGTTTCCCAGGTCCCTCCAGAGTGAAAAATCCTTTTGAGCAAATGACCTTGTCCATTCAAAGTGAAGGTCAAATAATGTCTTCAGTCCATTGCATGCAGAAGATTTTCCTCGGGTTTCAAAGAGTTTAAGAAGGTGATGCAGCGAGGATGGAAACTGAAACCACCACAGTGGGTTGGAGTACCAGCTTCCCAGACAGAAAACACAAGCACTCAGCATCACGTTCAGGTTTCAAATGGCAATCTAGTCTCAGGAAAGCAATACACCATGCAGCATTGGGGTGATGTTGATAACTCAAATGCAATGGCTATTGTTGCTTTGTTTCCATTAAGGTTATAAATGCGTTTTTTGTTTTTGTCTTTTTGAGACAGGGTCTCTCTATAGCCTTAGCTGGCCTAGAACTCACTATGTAGACCAGGCTGGCCTTGAACTCACAGAGATCTACCTGCCTCTGCCTCCTGAGTGCTGGGATTAAAGGCATGCACCACCATGCCCAGCCATAAATGTGTTTTATATTATTGTATATGAGGCATAAAGGTGAGTAGCTAACATAGAGCTTTATATTTGTTTGCATTGAATTCATGAAAAGAATTCATATAAACACTAGTTATACTTGAAATTCTTTTCTTTTTAAATTTTATTAGGGGTGTGTGTGTGTGTGTGTGTGTGTGTGTGTATACATGTGTGCATGTAGGACATGTACAGGTCAGATGGCAACTCTCAGAAGTCCATTTTCTCCTTTCATCACATGGTCCCTCTCCTTCCATAATGTGGGTCCTGGGAAGTGAACTCAGGTCATCAGGCTTACAGCAAGTGACTCTACCCACTGAGCGATCCCATCATTATTTTCTTCATAAGAGCCATTATCTTAGCCCATTTAAAGTCTGGGACCCTAAAAAGCATCCTAGATAACTGCAGAATATTTAGAAAAAGTGACTAATAGTCTTCATGTGGACTAGCATATCTATCAAACAAGTGTTATTTAGGAGCCTTTTGTCTTCCTGACACCCTCCACCCATAACTGCAGCTTCCACCTGACTGCAAAGGCAGTCTGAGCAACTCTGGAGTCTGTTCACAAAGTGCTACAGCCAAGTTATAACCACTCTTGTTTCCTCTTCACACAAACAGCCTAATGAGATTGTTAGCAACATTGTGAGAACCTGTTATAGTCATTACATCTCAGCAAGAAGGTGTGTATGTGCGAGTGGGCATGCCCACATGTGGACAAGGTGCAGAATTGTCACTGCTGTTACACTTCCAAATTCTGGGAGCTGTGAATTTGGCTGGGTAGGGTCTGGGCTTCCAGCCAGCTGCTAAGCTGTCCAGGTAGATGACACACTAATTAAGGGAATTGCAAACCAATTAGCACTTGGGTTCTATGGGCTGATGTGCCATAGAGACTTCATTGACTGTTTTTTTTGATACCAGACAGCGGACTGTACTCCCCTGTACCTCTTACCATCTAGATGGGGCATGCCACTTGTTCTGCAAGTGCTTTAGCATGAGGTCCATTGTTAATTTCTGAAGGGGCTTTCAATCCTAAACCCTTGGTCTTCCTCTATGAGGTGACAGAGATGTTTATCATGCTCTGGGACAGGTGGACTACATTAGACCCTCCGCAGTGAAGAGAGGCCAAAAAAGCAAGGGAGCCTAGAAGACTGGAAAGTCAATAGCTTCCCACTGAGTACATCGATCCACGTGGGTCACTGTCATCTCTAAAGAGATCAAGAACTAGATCTGTCCTCTCTCTCTCTCTCTCTCTCTCTCTCTCTCTCTCTCTCTCTCTCTTCAGAAGCATCCTTGCACTCAGTCTTCTGCATCTTACGTACCCCCAACCTTGCTGATTTCCAGGACAGCTCTGTCTCTTGCCTTTGTAGGTGCTCATCCCTGACCAACTCTTTCCTGGCTGTTAACCTCTTCTGACCTAGTGGCTGAGTGGGAGAGGGAGGGGATGACTGGGGACCAGAGGAGAGGAAGAGAGATTCCCAGAGGGCCATCTTTAGCTTATTATTTTCATTTATTTTTAAGATGCTATGTATGTATCTGAAGAAAATTGCTTACTTTGGAAGGGTAACAAGTAGAAGTGTTTCTCTTGATTTTATATAATAATGAGGGTGCCATTTTCTTAGTATGTAGCACTATTTGAATAGTAACAAAACATTGAATAAAGGATCAAGGAGTTGTATCCTGGAGTCTTCAGCACTAACCTCATTTACAGGAATGTGTGACTCTTGTGACATTAATCACCTTGGGGTGCCTGAAGTTAACTGCTGTGTGTGTGTGTGTGTGTGTGTGTGTGTGTGCCTCCATATTAACTGCTTCCCTATGCTTGTGTGTGTGCCTGCATATGGTACATGACCACCATCTAACTTCAATTCTAACCCAAGTCTGCCCTCAGGATACATAAGGAAATATGATATTCATTTATTTATTTATTTAGATGTGAAGATCAGAGGCAAACTTCTGGTGTCATTTCTCAAGAGTCATCACGTTGTTTTTGGAGCGAGGGACTCACATTGGAACCGGAGCTTGTCTTGCTGATCAGGCTAGTTTGGCTAGTCAGAAAGGCCTAGGGATCTTCCTGCCTTTGCCTCCTCGGTGCTGGAATTATAAGCACATGCTACATGCTTCATATTTTTCACAGGTGCTAGGGCTCAAACACAGGTCCACGTGCTTGTGGGGCAAGCACTTTACCAAATGAAGTAGCACCCCAGACTGGGAAAAGTGATTTAACAGTATGCATAAGATCCATGCAAAGTCAAGCAGACAAAAACCCAGCACAGAACTGTGGAAATGGGTGGCAGTCTCCAATCCTAGTCGAAGAACTATTGGGCACTGCTGGGTGAGGAAGAGCTGATCTTTCAGGGAGTGACTCCAGATAGGCTGACTAGACCTCAGTGGATGGACTTGTACCTAGGGACATCAGGGGACACTAACTTGACTCAACAGGCCTTAACATAAATGACAGAATGATGAAATCCAGTGTGGGATGGGGTATGCGAGGGTGCTGATGGGGAAGGGGGTATAAAGGTGAGTAAGATGTTGTGTATGAAATATGCAAAAATTCAATAAAAAAATCTTCTTTGCTAATGGAACTCAGGATAGTCCTTTGTTTATGGTTTAAACATATCTAAGATTGTGCTAATGAAGTCTCTCTTATCCCAGAAGAAGCATATATATGAACATATTATCTATAATTCAAATGTGAATTCCTATTCCCCTTGTATTGGCACTCTTCTCTTAGTAACTTGATGTGTCCAGGCAGCCAGGAGAGGTCAGAGTGCTTGGGGTCAGGCCCATAGACTGAGGGCATGTGAATCTCTTAGCGTGGAACTGGTTCTAACTATCTTCTATTGATTCACAGTGAATCTATGAAACATTGCCCTGAGAGAGCTCTGAGATATTCTCCAAGTCACCCATAAGGAGGTATGTAGAGAAACGGGACATAGAAACGGGACTCGGACATGAAAGTGGTTTTGATTTTATCACGATGAGAAGAGAAAACCAACACATAAAAGACTAATTTGTGGCTGAAGTTGGCTCTTTTTCTCCCTCCCCTACATCTGCACATACTTATTGTTAGACTCAGGGCACTTCCCTGTGCCTTGACTTTGGACTTGACCTCTTGACTTGATTTAGCCAGATGGCACGTAGATGGAAGTGATAGCGGGCTGATTCAGAGAGCAGACCCAAGATGTCTCCAGTTTCCACTTAACACTGTTGTGTGTCTGTCATCTTCGTGAGCTCACTGTTCCCTGCTTGATCGAGGGACCCATGAGGAGGCAGAGAGAGGTCTGCAGAGGTCAGATGAACTCTCACCAGTCAACATGGGAGTTTGGAGGTGGCTCTGGTTGCACAACAGTGGTAACAATATAGTACACAAACACAGTCCTTTGTTAGAAATGCAGGTGTGATGCTGAGTGTGGTAGATTGTCATTTCCCCAACTGAGCACCAGGGGACACATGCCCAATTTCCCCAGGAAACGGACTATAAGAAAACTCTGCCCATAAAACGGCAAGAGGTGTTTCATTAATAAATCATAATAAAGACTCAGAACCCGCTAATGCCAGGCCAAGCATGTTTTTAGCCCATGTTGCAGAATGTAATACTTACTGGTTTGGGTGTAAGGGTGTGGTGGTTTTAAAATATGTGTGTAAATTCTTGACACTTCCACCACGAGGTGGAGTCTAATTCCCTTACCCTTGATTGCATGCCAGCCTCTAAAGTTAGAAGTGACTTATTTGCAGCAAATATTATATGGTGCAATGGCTCTACGTGGATTCTGAAGTTATGTTGTAAAAGTTAATGCATCTTTCTCTCTTCTACACAAAGGTCTGAGCCTTTCTGCTCAGACTCCACACTATGCGTATATAGTTAATCGCTACATACACATAAGGGTGCTTTTCTGAGCCCCAGCTGGGTTCCAGATATTAGATAGCATTGTCTATTCGAGATGTGAGTCAGTGAGCTTCCCTGTGATTCTAGCTCCCTGTCTTTGTGAAGCTAAGATGACCTTTCTATTGAGTCCTGCTTGATCTATGGATGAATGAGCAGAACGAATGTCATTACTACAGAAGCAACACGGCTTGTACAGTGATTGCTATTTAGTCACAGATAACCTGAGCAAAGGAGATTTCTTTTTGAGGTTTGCTATTGGGTTAGTAGAAAGACACAAACTAGCAGGTTCTGTAGCTGGACAAAGACCATATCACTTTTCAAAGACTTGATCATGTGGTGGCCGAGGCAGCATCAGCAAGAACAGTAGATTCCCCCTACCCTCACCTTGATTAGAACAAGGAAAACTAGAAGCAAAGAAGTTAAAGACTGCTGAGGGTACAAAGACATCCATGTTTGTTAGAATACAGATAGATACCTTGGGACAATACCCCAAAATGCCCAGAAGAAGAGTGTATCCAGGGTTGGATTTGGCAGTACTCTCATGTGGGGAGGATTAGAGATGCCTGTGTGAGGACTTCCCAGGGCAGCTGTGGCCTGGAAAGCCGAGCTTATGCACTTGTACGGTGCTCTGGCTTCTCCAGGCCCTCACATACATCATCTGTTTCAGTGCTCACATTAACACCTGTGAGGGAGGTATTATTACTCCCAGGCCTCACAGCCCGTAAATGCCAACTCTGCCAGGAAATCGAATCCTGCACCCCCCTCCATATTGCAGCTGCCCCAGCAAATTAAATCTTATTCCAAATGGAGGTGCAGAGGAAGAGTCTCAGATTAAGACCGGGGTGGTTTCTGAACCTCACTCTAAACCTCGACTGATTTATCTATTCTGTGAACTCAGAGTTCTGTATAGTAAAATCTCATTAATTCACTCTCCATGAATGTAGAATTCAAGGTAGGAACTAGATAGAACATTCTCTCCTTAATCATTTAGCCACACTTAATTTGGACCATTGACCCAGAGGTTTTGCCAAGACCTTTCTTTCCCATAATCTCTAAGGCTTTTTATTACTTTATGTATAAAGGTCCTGCCCATTAAGCCTAGGGCTTTCAGGTTTATATGTCTTGCTTGTTTCTTTCCCTGCTAGACTGCTGACAGGTGCCTGGTCCCTCAGCTCATGGACAGTATGTGCCAGTTTTAGATTTCAGGACTCTGGTTTCATTGGCCTTACTTACTTTAGACATTTGCTGCAGAAAACGTTTATATCATAGCTGATTGATAATTTTCTTCTAAAAGTTCAAGGTTCCCAGATGCCATTTTATTATCTATGTATCAACTATGTGGACCTCAAATATCTGCAAGGCAGAAGAGGCTAGTCAAAACAAGAGACAAAAATCAGGCCTAGTCCAACCCCCATATTTTCAGAGACTGAAAAGCCACTCAGGGTTGTGGGTTACTAGGTTTATTTACCAGATAACCACCTTCGACAGATGAAGATGGGGCTTATGAACATAACTGAACTATGACCAGGCATGAGCAAGTCCTCCTTCCCAATCCACGCTCCACGTCCTCCGTTCATAGCTGAAGGGGAGAGATTTGAAATTGATCATGCAAAGTGCTGGGTGGGTGATGGAAACGTTCCCTTTCCATGCTATTTGGAGCAAGACGTGCAGGGCACTCTGCCAACGTCTGAAATGCGCACACTCTGCTCCAGCAATTAGGTGTTCAGGAATTAATTCTGAATCTGACTGCAGCAACACATCTACGATGAGGTGTATCACAGCTCTACTTAGGATGACAAAGTGGCAGAAACCAAGGTTGCATTGATGCAAACTTTCTGAATAGCATGTTTCATCAACATGCAGAAAATTCCCAAACTTTGTAGAGAAGAAACAAACTTCGGCAAGCTTTGTAAGACGTATTTTCAAGAAGAGAACTGTTGGGAGACTGATTATGACTGAGTGAGGGACGGCAGACCTTACAGTCTCTAGACCGGATGACTAGATTCCAGGGGATGAATTTGCACCAAAGGACATCTGGGTCCAAATGCTTGACTGGATAGGACTTAACATGTATGGCAGAATGCAAGAGGTCCAGAGAGGGAAGCAGGTATGCATGGGGGAGGGGGTCCAAGTTCGTTTAAGAACTATTTTATGAAATGTACAAAAGCTCAATAAAAAATTAAAAAATAAAAAAACAGGAGAAAAAGCAAATAAAAATAAGAATGACATGATTCAGAAGAGCATGCTGAGGAAAATGGAAATTACCCGTCCACATGTACGTCGACATTGCAGTGAAGATTTGCAAAGATGAAACAACTAATTCTACTAAATGTTCACTATGTGACCTTGGAAAACATATGACAATTCTGTGTGCTGCCACTCCCCACGCACAGGAATATAATAATAGTATGATCCTTTATGGCTTTTGTGTAATTAAAGTACTGAAGTGCTTAGCTCTTATTCAATGTACATTATGTATTACATAAACATCCTCCTGTCATTCTTTTTAATCAGATGCTTTTCCTGAGGCCTAAAGCTTATGTTCAAAGGCAAATACACACAAAATATTGATTTAGTATTAATGATATTTGGAAACTTATAATCTGTTTCTTGCTTTGGGGGAATGGAATCACTTTTATGATATGCAAATTGATTACCCATTTTTACTCATATTTGTGTATGTGTATGTGTGTGGCGCATATGTGTGTGTACCCATGTTTGTGCAGGTATATACACAGGCCAGAGGAGATGTTACATGCCCCTGCTTCTGAGTGAGTGCAGAAGCCAGAGGGGACATAGGTGTCCTCATCTTTTGCTCTCTGTCTTATTTTCTTGAGACAGGATCTCTTACAGAACCCAGAGCTTCCTAATTTTCAATGAGGCTGGTGGCCAGCAAGCCCCAAAGATCCTCCTGTCTCAGCTTCCCCCACAGGGCTAGGATTACAGGTATGTATGGCCATGCTTGGCTTTTGACATGAGTGCTGGGGATGTGAACTCAGGTCCTCACATCGCACAGAAAGTGCTTCTACCCACTGAGCCATCTCCCTAGGGCACAATCATTCAACTACTTGAATTCCACACAATTTTTTTTCAGAAATGAACTTAACAAAATATTAGGAGTCTTTATTTCCAGATTATCAGTAAATTTTCAAGCATAATTTATATAAAGTCAGTGAAATCCGTGAAAACCACTATCTAAATTGATGCAGACAGCCATGTGACTACTTCTCATGATAGATAATAGAAGCTTCTAGCAACCCAGAGAGTTCCCACCTATTCCTTTCAGTCAATATCCTCCATATAAGGGACTCTGGGCTTTAACTCTACCATTACCTTCCCTGTCCTGAAACTTGATGTATATAAACTCATTCGACTTGTTGTCTTTGTGCCAGAATCCTTTTGCTCAGCAAGTCTGTGACTTTCATCTATGTCATAGGTAGCAGCATTGCATGGTATTATACACTGCATGACTTGTACATATCCTACTGAAAGATCTCTAGGGTTTATGGTTACATGACTTAAACAAGTTCAGGATATACCACCCTCTCTCTTGAAGAGTGGGAATTGCCAAGTCATGGGTAACTCTAGCACATACAGCCCACTTGAAGCATTCACTAATGCACCTCATACTATTTCTGCCCCAGACAGAAGGCCATATTTGTTTCAGCATTCTGTCAGGTTGGACAAGGAACAAAGACAACTGAAGTGTCCAGGGAAGCTTTGCACTCACAGGACAGTCAAGAAGAAATATTTAGGCTGGAGTTAGGTAGTAATCTCTTCTAAAGTGAACTATTCTCTCCTGGACAGAAGAAGGATCATAAGACCCAGGAAAAACATAACCACTGATAATTCTCAGGATTTACCAGGCCCCACCCCAAGGTAAGAGAAATAACCAACAACTGCCGGGGGAGAAGAGTTGACCTGTTGAGCTGCTTACAAACCTTGAAGAAAGCTCCAGGGTTCATGTTTCCTTTAATCCTTGCCCAATCCTTGCTAGGCTGGGTGGGCTTTTCAGTGGAGCCTCTACCTTGAGTCCCCCATGCTCCTGTAAGTAACCTCTTATCCATACTCCTGTAAGTAACCCCAATAAATGCATCAGTTTCTCAATTTAGACTTTAGTAGTGCCATTACTTTGATCTGCTGTTGGTTTCCTATCTGGGATTAGTAGACATTTGTTTCCAGTTCCCCAGGAAAAGTATCACACAGAAGCTGAGACACCCGGACCTCAAGCTCTCAAGATTTGTGTCTAAGGAGGAAGGTTTCCTCCTGCAGGCCAGGCCCCTGCCTTCCGGGATACCTCTGGCCATTTGAGTGCAGCTCTCTCTTCTGAAAAGATCAAGTCCCACATTTCTGAGTGAAGCAGATAGAATCATTTGTGAAGTTATGACACAGAAAATATTCGTTAGACAGAGTCTTCCCTGATCATTGGAGCAAATGTGGAAGCTAGAAACTGCATCTCCTTCTGAGCTCCTTGGTATCTGACATGCAAGGTTCCCATTCTGCTTAACCCTCTGTTATCCCGTTATTTAACATAGAAAGTGCCCAACACGTTTGATGAGCTGAAAAGAAGTGGTTAAGTTCTTCAGATACTGCTGCTCATGGTCCAGTCCACACAGGGCAACCCTTTTCATTGTTTACTGTCTTTCCTCCTACCTAGTCTGCCTCATAATGACTGTGGGGACTTTGTCTTATATATTGCACTGTACCTGTGTTATCTTGTGCATATAAATAATTATGTATAGGATATGCCCCCCAACTTGGAGAAAATATCATTTAAGAACCTGTTTTTCTGGCATCCCTCTTCTAATGAGGACATCTACTCTGGAAATACTCCCCTTAACCACTTCTGAGACAGTCCTTAGAACTGTGAAAAATTGGATACTTCTTGTTCAGACTATATCTGGTTCTTTACAAAAGACTTTTGAAAAAGAGAAAGTTACAAACTTTTGTTGAAGATGAAATTCTTTCTGTAGAAGGGCTGTCGTCAATGCTGTCCTCCCTCACCTGCCTCCATGTTACTTTGGGTTGTGTTCATGCACAACCCTGGCCCCATGCCACGTGCTCCATCCCATGCTCCTGCATAGACAATCAGAGCACACTGGGTTCTCATTCCATCCTCCAGACCCCAACTCTCACTTCTCCATCTTGGCTTTTCCACCTCTGCTTTCTACCTTTTCCTTCCATGGAGTTCCTTCGTCTGACCATCACATTCACTGCAGTTGAGTGAAATGATTGACAAACTTAAGAGCTTAAGTGAAAATAACGTATTTTTATTATATGTGCCATGTTTAATATTTAACTGAGAGGACAAAAGAAATGAAAGATAATTGAACATAACAAAAAGAAAAGAAAGTCTACCATTGTCCTATCCAGCGATAACTACTATAAACAATTTTCCATTTGGGCATGGTAACCTCAGACTTTTTATTTGGGATAGAATTTTTTCTGAAACTATGTGATATGCACATATGTACTGATTTTAATCAACTAGGTATTACAGTGCGTCCAAGTTTTAAAAACATGTTTCTAAACATGTTTCTATATTTTCATGTCAGTATACATTTATCTACAACATTGGTTTTAACTGAGTGATTAATACAATACGGATTGCTGCCCCATACTTAATTTTACATTGGGTTGTTTCTTTCTAATAAGTGCTTTCCCACGATAGGTAATGCCCATTGACATACCTGAATGTACATTTAAGTTTATGTTTTTCATTACGTAGTTTAGATAATAGTCTAATTGGCTACATAGCAGACATATTTTGAAAACTTTTGATAGCTATTGTGATATTGCCAAAATGGTATGTGTCACAGAACATATAGACAAGCTAAAATTATGTATACTCTTGTCACTTAGATAGGAAAATTATAATGCAGTTTATATCCATCTTATTTAAAAAAGATTGAGCGTATTTTTATGATCTTATTGTTTATTATTTCTGAGCTTTTCATCTGTTTATACTATACTCATTTTTATAGATCATTTGTATGAGACCTTTTAGCATTGAAGATATCAAACATTTATTTTTATATATATGGCTAACATTTTCCTCACTTAATATTTATCTAAGTTCTGTTTTTAACTTTAAGAGTTTAAATGCTTATCCCACAGGTTTAGCTATTATGATTTCCAGCTTCTTTGTAATATTTTATAATCCTTTTCCTAAGCCAAGAAATTAAAAAAAAACATTATCACCTTTTAAAATGGAAACCATGTTAATATATATCTTTTTATGCTGAAAGATAAGTAGCTAAATTATTTTTCTATTTGTATAGTTCTTTCTCTCTGCTGTGTGGTTAAAAATCACCGATTATAAAACACTCCTTTGAACAGTGACACATCTGGCTGTCACGTGTGCCTCCCTCTGTCCTCCTTCCTCCTCCCACTTTTATCCTTTAATCCTGAGCTCTGCCTTCCTGTGACTTTGCACTGTTCCTAGGAGCACCCCTGCTGGGTGAAGTTTCACACACAACTCCTTCTGCTGCAGTGACTTTGCCCCAGGCCTCACCTCTCCCACCCTTACATTAGGGAAAGCAGATATCTTTCTACCATGTCTCCCACACACTTTTTGCTTCTCCATACTACCATCCTCTATGCAGACTTTCTGGCAGTCTGTGTTGTTATTAGAGCCTTATTCTGGTGTACCATCAATAGTTGTAGTGTGACTGTTTCCTCTGGGGTAGACATGACCATTGCCAGCTTGCAGAACAGCTGTGATCACCACAAGAAACCCTCTTGAGGTCAGGCTTATTCCCTTATGGGGTGGGATTTCCAGGAGGGTCATGAGATCGTCATAAGCCCCTTGACTATCCCAAGGTTATATAAGATGTAGACCATCGACTGGAGTGCGGCAGCCTTTTGTGAGTCCTCCATATTGGGGGTCGGTCTTCCCTGTGGTATAGCTTTGAGAATCTCCAATGGTCCTTAAATAACCTCCAAACCTCATTGGTTCAGCAAGCTGGATTTGTAAGGAATCCTTTCTTTGGTCGGCTAATTCTCTATCTGAGGTAGTCACTATTTTACATCTCCCTGGAAAATTCACACAGTGACAGTGCACTGAGTATCCTTCACTAGTGACTGACCTCCTATATTCATCTATCTTCAGCACCTTTGTATATGCAGGCACTAGAATTTAGTCCTTTCAGTGAACAAATTAAAGAACCGATAGAACTCTATAGATAAGCTGCTGTAGCAGGGATGCTTTGTAGTTTTCTTCCCAGTCTTTGTAGCTGACTTCTCCAACAGTTTACTAATGTCCACACGCATCCCTCTCCTGTCTACACTGTTCATTTGAGATGAGACAGATGGGCAGTTGAAAGTCTATGGTTTAAGACAACCAGGCTGACCCACTTGGCCACCAAGATGTCACAATTCAGCCCTCAACCCAGCCAACATGCAGGATTGCAAGCAGAAGACCTAATTCTTTACAGAATGAAACTTTCCTCCCCTTCCCCGTGGCCCCCAACTGGATGTGAAGGTAAAGGTATAAACCTCATGTGTTGTTGGTAACCATCATAGGACAAAAACGTGAAAAAATGTTGTCCTTTGTGAGTAGGAAGCAAGAAACAGTATGCAAAACTCATCCCTGGCAATTATATTTAAATCCTAGTCATACCGCCTTTGAAGTGGGTACCCCTGGGCTGCATAATTACACAAACCATTGAATTCCCCTTATCATTTAAGCAAAGTTGAGTTTAGATTTTTTTCTCTTTATCTGTCCCTTTTCTCCTTCCTCCCATCTTCCTTCCTTCCTTCGTTTCAGGATGAATGGCTCATTATGTTGCCTAGGCTGGTCTTGGAACCCTGAATTCAAGCAATCTTGCTGCCTGAGCCATTTGAGCAACTGGGAATACAGTTTTGTACCACTATACCTGGCTTAGGGTTGAGGATTTTCTTGATTGTAAACATAAGAGTCCTGATATCTCTGTCACCTGTATCTATATTTGCCTTTTCTCTCTTTTTTCTTTCTTCTTTCTTTCTTTCTTTCTTTCTTTCTTTCTCTCTTTCTCCTATAACTCCTACTGTAAAATATTTATGACATATGGCTTTAGAGTAAGAGGTTTGGTAACAGCTTTTAACTTTAAGGCCTTGCATCTTCTCAAATCATCATACATCATTAAGTTTCAGTGTACAAGTGATTAACTATAGAGTTATCATCTATGTATCCATCTATGTATCTACCTACATGTATGTATCTATCTATATATTTATATTTATGTCTCTCTCTGTCTCACTGTATGTACACATATATAATCTCTTTCTGTATACCTGTCACTATAGCTCTCTATATGAGGGTATTGGACAGTTAAAATTACAATAAGACATGTTGGAAACAGTGTGTCATAAAGGACAGAGCAGAGAAAAAGACACAATAAATTGATGCTACATAAACAACCATCACTAAGCCTTGGAAAGTAACATTTATAACTAGCTTCTCTGACTGTTTGAGAAGCAACTTCCCAGTTATTTTATTAGATGATTTGATACAAAGTTTCTCGTTCCATGGACAGAGTAGTCCTCAACATAATAATTTCAACAATCCAACTCTCAGCCAATCCTGTTCAGTCATAACAACCAACAGCCCCTCCTAGGGTAATAAAAGAACCACTTAAAAGCATGAGCTGTTGTCATCAAAGATAGAGAAGTCATGAGATTTAAAATGTCAGACAGAAAAATAGAGAAAGTTGAATCACTGTTTAGCAGAAGACAGAAGTGAAACAGAATGTGTCTGTCTGTTCAGGGCAGAATATGAACAGTCACACTCTGGACAGATAGAGCATGGCTAAGGGGAAGTGGATTCAGGTTTCATCAACATTAAGTTAAGGCAGTACCAGGCACTGGGGAGATAGTAGGGGAAGTTAGCCACTGTACCCGGCCCACGGGTATGTGTTTCAGGGTAAAAGTAAATGTAATAATTTAATTTTTTAATAAGCTATGTTTTTGAGACTATTTTGGTCGGTCTTGGAGGGCCCCTCAGCACTGATGGCATGTCGGTTGAGACATAAAATATGAGAAGAGACCAGCCAAGAACATGTTCAGGGACGAAGCATCCAGATGCCTTAGCCAGGATGAATGGTGTCTTTCACTGCAACGTAGAAGAGAAACGCAAAGTACCGTGGGCATCCAAAGAGGGCAGATGCAGCAGTTTACAAGCTCTCAGCGTCTAGGATGTGGTTATGGTTAGAGGCCTGTGAAGGATCAAAGGTGTAGTCCTGAAAGGATGGGTATGGCTGGTGCTGACGAGTACCTTTAAACCTGTGCCAGCAGTAACCACAGAAAGCGCTGAGGCCACTGACCCTCGTGTGACCTGGGCCTGGCAGATGCTGACATTGCTTTCCCATGGATTCCCACAGAGCTGGGCTTTTCATTGGACTGAGCATTGCTAGTGACCAGATTCAGAGGAGGAGGGAACTCAGGTGCAGGGAGTGAGAGGAAAGAAGGAGAGCTGGAAAACTGGGCTGGACCTAGCGTGGTGCCAGGGACCAGGGGCTCTCAGTCCAGGTGGCATCAGGTCAAAACATGGACACCTGAGCTTATGCCATTGCTGTATTTCTCAAAGTGAATTGTCTGAAATATTGGGACAAGCAGGTAGACTTGGGGTATGGTTCTTTATAAGAATCTTGCCTACCTCTTCTGAGAGGTACAGATTGTGTTTAGGGGTGGCCATCTCAGCCTGGGAAGAGCAAAGCTCTGCATATAGCTACCTCTCTTTCACTCTGACAAATGTTTCTCAAGAAGCTATTGTATTCTAAGCATTGAGGTAAGTGGGCTCACTACATAAGGTGATCATTTAATGTCATTGAAGATGGGGCTTTTGAAGGTAATGAGATGAGATAAATTCTAAACCCAATAGAACACTGGGGCAACCTGCATGAACTGGGAAAACTGGGATGAATAGGGGTCCTGCTCATGTTTCCCTCCATGTAGGGAATGTGCGGTGAGTGTTGAGAACTGTGCCTGATCACTATCGCCTCTCAGAGGGGAGTGATTTCAAGAACCAGAGTTAAGACAGCTTGAGGGTCTCAGTCCTAAAGCGATGCTGATTTCTGGATAGAGCACGGGCTCAGACTGAAACGGGCCTTGATGAAAATCCCACAGTTGTTCACCTTTCGTGGATTGTTTCATCTCTGCGCCTTGGTTTGTTGATGTGTAACATGGGAACGACAGTAATGATGCCTACCTTGAAAAATGTTTTAAGTTTGAAATGAGGTAGCATGTAAATGGGGTGCTGTACAGCTTAACTGGCTGTTAGTAGGATTAATTCTCTAGGGTGGAGAGAATCCAACGATACAATTGATAAACATATTTCTAACAGACCCATACCATCCATCCCCCAGTGCTCCTCCCAGGGCCTGGCGTTTGTTTCTCTTTTATAAGAAACACATACACACACACACACACACACACACACACACACACACACTAAACCTCTCCCCAGATTGTGACTTCCCGTCTCTTCCAGAGAAGACTGCATCATTCCATTTTCCCTGCTGGAGTCAGAGAAGAGAAAGCAAACAGAGGCTTCTCTGGTCATTGGCTTAAAAATACAAGCTCCAATTCAGTCCTTCCAAGGAGTCACTCTAGATTTATTCACCACAGAGTGACAGATGGGAGCAACTTAGTAATTTGGAAGCCTGGAGAAAGAACACATATTTTAAGATGTCCCCAAAGCTGGCTTGGAATTACCAAGCATCGCTCTTTTCAGGGTTGAGTAGATTGTGCCATCCTTAGATGTTCTAGGTGGTTTGAGGGAAGTATTGAGATTAACTGAGGTACAGGTAACTGGACTCTAAGGATTCCTATCCCTGCCCAAGCCTTGCTGATGGTCCAGAATGTGCTTGTTGGTTTTTGAGCCTTTCCAGACCTATCTAACCAATCTCTGTTGTGTTTCCTGGCTTCAGTGCCTAGCACAGTTTCTGTTTCAAGATACAATCACAAAAGGGAAAAAAATGAGACAAGAGAAGCATGCAAGGGGTCCTGCAGGGCACAGAGGGGTTCAGTCTCCTTATGTCGGGTACCAGGGGGAGAGGGAGAGCTAAAGAGAAGTGTTATGACATGAATGTCTCTAACTATTCGAGAGATGGTGTAGTGGAAGGACATGCCAGTAGATACAGAAGGAGAGAGAGATACATGTGTCTGGCAAGTAGACGGGGTGGGCAATACCCAAGAACAGGCTTGTAGAAAGAAGCTTCCTCAATTTGTACTTTTAGGAATTATCTTAGTGTCTCTCCCAGTCCTACCCCATGCTATCTAGGCTCCAAGGTGACCCTAGTGATCTGTTCCTTTCAGCTTCTTGTTTATTTGTTTGAGAATGTTATACATGCATATAATGTACCCAATCCACCACCATCCCACCCACTTCTTCCTTTATGCCCCCATCACTTTTACCTCCCAACTTCATGTGCTTTTTTTTTGAACTCACCCAATCTTATTTAGTGCTGCCTGTGTGTACCCAGGTGTAGGACCGTCTATTGGTGTATGGATGTCTTCCCAGGGGTCACATCACTGAAGGATTCTTCTTCCCCCAGCAGCCTTCAATCGCCAGTAGTTCCTCAGGTAGGGGTGGGACTTGATGAACCCCCTACTCCATCCATGCTGTGATTTTGGATGGCCTGATCTTGTACAGGTCTTGTGCATGTAATCACAGCTTCTCTGAATTCATGTGTGCAACAGCTCTGTCGTGGGCAGTAAATACTGTTTCACTGTCAATATCCACTACCTCTGTATCTTACAACCATTTTGCCTGCCTTCCATGACGATCCCTGAAACTTGTGGGGAGGAGGTGTGATGTAGATACCTTATTTAGGGCTGAATACACTCTTTTCAGAGTATATACTTGTTTTTCTTGTGAAGAACTATTTTCCCCCAAACAGGGCTGACCTAAGAAGCTAGTAGGATATTGTGTAAATCAAGGTGTGGTGTCCAAGGATAGGCTGTAAGACATGTCACCACTTGGTGCTAATGACTCCCTTGCCATGAGGAAGCCAACTGCTGTTCATTTCATGAGGACACCCAAGCAATCAATGGAGCAGTCCAGTGGTGGAGATCTGAGTCCTCCTGCCAATAATTCGAACTAAACTGATTTACTAGGCAGGGGAATGAGACATCTTGGAAACACATTTCTCGGATGAGTTAAGTCTTCATAAAGGTACACATGACAAAGTCCAGCTGCTACTTTAAGAGCCAGAAACCACCCAGCCAATGTGCTCCTGGATTCCCAACTCATGGCCACTGTATGCAACTCACTGCTTCCTTGAATTCAAATCAGAGTAGTCTTCTCCAATGTCTCTCTGCTTGGAGTTTATACACAAAGAAATCTTTATCACAAACCCAGTGAACAAAATAAATGGAAGACCTCCCAGGGGCTTATTAAAGACACATGTGTCATTTGGCAGCCTGGAAACTAGACATTGCCAATGTAGCTCTGATCTTTGCTGTCCCCTACAATACCCTCTGTGAATCTTACTTCCTTTGTGAAGCTGTAAGTTTCTGCTCTCCTATGAATTGATTGGCTTACAGTTTGTGGTGGTCACACTGACTGTAGTCTTATGATGTTGTGGCCCAGTGTACCCCAACCTTACAGCCTACCTTCCACAGCCTACTTGATATTTTTAAGAGTAAAGCTGGTTGGGCTTTAACAGGTCAGGTACCTGGCCATGAGCTTTTCATATGGGACTACTAAACAGATTAATGCACATTGGGTCTCCCTTTTAGGATGTTCTGGGAGAATCATATCCAAAGAAAGAGCAATGAATCTGGAAAGCACTTCAAATATGGCATGTCTCACACATGTAGCTCCAGGTAAGGGCTGCTTCCAAAACAATCTGCTGCAAGGTCAAGATGTCTGTCTGTCTGTCTTTCTCTCTCATATGTACACACATTGATTTCTTTCTCTATATTATTATCAGTAGGGTGTAAAGATTTGTCTTCTGAATGAAGAGGAACATAGACTATCTCTCTCTGAATAACAAAAGTCTGTTACCACTATAGCATTAGGATTCATGACATAAGCCCCATATTCCTACAAAACAATTCCAAACTCTCACACTATATCATGAGAATAAAGTAAATATGCATCCCAGAATTAATATGATGGTGTAAGCAATGGCTGGCAGTCTCTAAATTACATGAGGACTCCTTTGATAGTCTCCCAGTTTTCCATACCTCCTGCAACATTTTCACAATAGCTGCTTAGATTCACACTCACAGGGACATGGGCTTTGTGTGTCTTGGCAGCGTCTTGATTGCAGTCAGAATTAAGAAAAGAAGAAAAGAGGAACAGGTGGAAGAATTATGAGCTTGGGTGGGGAAAGGCTTAGGGAAGTGAATCCTGGAGCCCAGAGTATTGTATGGTTTCTCATTTTATGCTTCCTTGCTGGCCTTCAGCAAAGAGCAGAAAGTTCAGAGTGGATTAATATTAAGTCAAGGAACATTCATTGAACATTTGAAGGAAATAGATGGGGTCACAACCTTAGTCAACTTTCAGACAAGTGAAGGAGAGAGTTGAACACAGAACTGACGTTAATAGGGTCACTGGCATTTTATGGGAATTGTAAAATATTAAATGCATGCCTAGGAAGGTGGAGGATATCTTGGAGCATGGTTCTATCAATCCATGGAAAGACCATAATGATAAGTTTAATTGTGTCCTTTGAAAAATTCATATGCTGAAATCCTAATCCTGGTACCTCCAAATATGGTCATATTCAGAAACACTCATTGCTGATGCTCATGTCATTAGTTGAAGCCATCAGTGCTATAATTCAAGGTGATTGGTATCACTATATATGCATGTGTGTGATTATAAAAATAGATAGAGAAAATGTGTACTTAGAAACATGCTCATGGGTGAGGAGCATTATAGGGAAATGAAATCAAATGTCAAGGTGAATCTTCCACAAGCCTAGGATGCCAGATTCTTACAAACCACCAGAAGCTAAGGGAAAGGCACTGAATAGTTTTTTCCTCAGCCCTCGCCAAGAGCCTGACCCTCTTGAAAAATACCATCACCTTGAAGTTTTTGTTGGGTGAGGAACCCAGTTTGTTTTATTATAGAATACTCACTAGCTGAGGGGTCAGAATAGGAACTGGACCGAGTGATGGAAATTAACTTTTAGAGACATAGCAAGTTGTCTCACATGGCTAAAGTATATGTTTTAGAAAGCAATACAGAACATGGCTGTAGAGAGAGATCAGATGAATTATAAAGACCTATCTGTGAGGAGGCAGCATTTTATTATGAAATCTGGTGAAAAACCAGGGGTCAAGGCTTTGGAATGGTGTGAGAATCTGATATGTCCACACCATGACTGGTGCTAACATTCAGAAATGTTTCGTGGAATGGATCACAGAACCTCTTCACTTTGATGCAAATAGACAAGACTTAGGACTTAGGAGCCCTGGTGTGTGTTAGTGTGTTAGTGTGTGAGTGTGTGTGTGCATGTGTGTGTGCATATGTGTGTGTGTGTGCGTATGTGTGTGTGTGTGTGCATATGTCCAGTATCAGGCTCTACTATGTAGTCAGTTTTACTTGTTTTGTGGGTGCAGATGAAGAAAAAGCCCAGAGGAAGGACCCTGTGATTCCCCAGAATGAACAGATCACCCCTAGCAAAGAAGCTTGTATATCCTTTGGGCTTTTTCCCTCTAATCATCAATCTGTCAGACTCATTGTACATAGTTCAGAAATCATGGATAACTATATTTTACTTTAAACTAAATGACACAACTGGAACTTAAAGAAAGTATAAAATGTATGGGAAGCCAGGAATAGTGACCAAAAGATGGAGAAAGAGTGATCCTCAACAAGAACCCTCAACTCGCTGTGGCTCTTCCTTAACCATACTTTGCTTTCTCTAGGAATCACATTGTGGGTTGTGGTGGGAGCCAGAGGGGGGCAGCCTTGTAGCAAAATGCCCAGAGGCTGCATTAACTTCCTTCCCTGACAACCTAGGTGGCAGCTAATTTATATACTACCATGTATTAGTTTGGGGAAAAAATACAGCTCACAATAAGGAAGAGAATACCATCTATGTCTTTAGATTAAACATGCCTGCTTCAGTGGTGAACGGCTGATCTCTATGCTGGCTGTTTCCAGGCTATAAAAGCTGTTTATTTCAGTCTATAAAAGATCATTTGAACTTATTTAGCTATTTAAGTTTAAATGTTTAGGGGGAAAGAAAAAAGCAAGGGAAATTAGCAAAGCAAGGCTGAAACTCAATCTGATCTCTCCTGGCCTGGACTGGCACTTGCACAGACACTTCCTTTTCTGGGAATCCCCCTGCCTGCCCCCCACACACCCACAGTAGCCCCAGCCCACAGGAAGTGCACTGAGCTGCCTGTGATTCCAGCCTTAGCAGTCACTTAGGCAAGGCTTTCAGAGTCAATCATTTCTCATGCACGGTGTGATCTGCATTCACTGGGGACCTCTTGGCTCTTAAGAAAGCTGCAGCTGCCCAAAGGAGATGACAGATACTAACAAATCTGTGTTGTTTTCTCCTATAAACTACGCTTTCCTGTAAGGGCTCTGGGTAGACCAGTACCTCCCTCCTGAGGCATGGCGAAGCTACTTTGCTGTTGACTTGGAGACTGAGAGATCTCAAGGTTCTGACAGATGAGTTACTTCCACATGAGGAGAGGTCAGACCCTCGATTAGGTGCCCATCAGATCTACGCCCTTGCCCCTTGCCTGGGTGGGTTAGTAGGTCTTAACTGTGAATAATAGTTTGCACTTCATTTGCTTCTGGTGTACTTTTAATGCTGTTCCTTCTCCCTGAAGAACGCCCTGGTTTAGAACATATGTTATATGACCCATCTATTCCTAGAAGCCTGTACTTACAGTTTAGGCTGCATTTGTGCTCAATTTGGGAAGATACAGAGTTTGGAGGTAGTGGGTTTCAAGAGATAAGGTCTCTTGGTTTAGGTACCTTCTATTTCAATCATCGCTAAGTAACGTGTGTGACGTGCAGCGGACATCTGGAGGCAAAGTGGATGTGAGAAAAAGGGAAAGCCAACAAAACAGGTGTGCTGGCAAGCCCCGAGTGACTGGGGCTTCACTCTACCGAGGACTTCTTGGCAGACAAGGAAAGCCACAGAATTGTTTCACGTGGTGGGTGAAGATCCTCCCTACGCTGTTGTTCCGTAACTTCCTGTCTATCTGCAGGAGGGCAGGACAACCTTCGGCTGCTTTTCAGAAATGCGGTGAGCAAAGGGTAATAGATACTGGTACATATTCCGAGCAAAATGAAAGAACACAGTCTAAAAAATCAGAGAAGCTCTGATATTATCAGCCACGGCACGGACGAGAAGGCGGGGCAAGGAATGGAAACAGAAGTTACTGTTCTTAAGTGCTTCCTGATCTCCCGGAGTTTAGCTTAACTGACACACACGTTTCTCCAGGAAGCTCATCAACACAATAGTAAAATTAAAGTCCAATCACTTAATGTGCATCTTTCCCATAACTGCCAGGACGGCAGGATTGCCTTGGTTAACTTCAGCATACAGTGAGAGAATATTTGCTAAGGAGGTTCATAAATGGATGAAAGTCATCAGTTGCTTTATTTTACTTTATCATTCTGGGTTTTGTTCCCTCCTGATGTTCAAATCTCCAGCGATGGACAAGGAAACAAGACGAATCCTTCCAGTATCACATCACTAAAGAATTCAAATCCAGGTCTAACTTTTATGTTCTCCTTCTCTTCTGGTTTTCTCTATAGACAAACGATCAGTGAATAAAGACCTTTCCACTTTCACATGCTCTCTGTGCCCCACCCCGACACTCCATGCTCTCTTGGCCCCACTTTAATTTGCCTTCCTATTTCAAGGGTTGGATTTATTTAGACATTTAGTAAGGAAAAAGACATTTTGTGCATATGCAAATTTACAGTCAAATGATAAAAAACAAAAATTTAGGAGTTCATCTCCACCTTTGTCTTAAGTAATTCTACTTAACAAAGAAGCAAAGGCAGGGAAGATTTGTAGTGCGTGCCCATCTCTACGGTGTAAATATTCCCACCATGGCCAGTTTCAGTCTGTCTATATTAAGACACTAGACAAGGGTGCTTGTTTAGAATTGATGCAACAGTGACAGCATTTTATAGTATTTACACCCAGTGAATCCAGTAGTTATTTATAACCTCACAAACACCAGTAATAGTAAAATACAGTAAAATAACTAGAAATGGAATTTTGAGCATTTATTACCATTTATTTAAGTATTTATTTATATTTTTAATTATACGCATATATGTGTGTGCATCTATGGATGTGCATGTGAGTGCAGTGCTTACAGACCCCAGAAGAGGGTATCAGATCCCCTGGAGTTGGAGTCACAGGCTGTTGCTGCCTGACACTGGTGCTGAGAAGTGAATTCAGATCCTCTGCAAGAACAGTACTTGTTCTTAACCACTGAGCCATCTCAGCAGCTCAATTGTTTTTACTTATTTATATTTAGTTGGTGTGTGTGTACATGAGCTTACACATGTGTGTAGACATTGATGTCATGCTTGGCTTTTACATAGGCACTGGGGATCAAACTGATCAAACTTAGATCCTCATGCTTGAATGACAAGTACTTTACAGACTGAGCCATATCTCTAGCCCTACGTGCTTGATTTATGTGAGTACATGGGTAAGCACATACTCTGTACGCCTTGGTGATGTGGGGCATCATTTTCCCTCCTCTACAATCTATCACCACTTGAAAAGGTCATTTTTTGTTTGCACCCGGATACATTCTGTATCTTTCTACCATTTACCACATTGCAGATTGTCCCAACTGCTAATATCTGACCATCTATAACCAACTGAGGACTGGGAGAGAGATAAAGAAAAGGAAAAATGCGGGACAATTTTCTCCATGTCTAACTTATTCATTCACGTCCTCAACAGAGTTCTTAGGGCTTCTGGGCTCCTGTAAGTGTTTACTTCTTCTGTTCCTTTCCCACTAAATGTGGCAATCACTTTCTGCAGTTGCTTAACTCTGCATTTCCTCATTCCT
This sequence comes from Nannospalax galili, assembly GCF_000622305.1. NCBI lineage: Eukaryota > Metazoa > Chordata > Mammalia > Rodentia > Spalacidae > Nannospalax > Nannospalax galili. The sequence goes on from NW_008352647.1 coordinate 1,357,762, forward strand.
CTGCTCTTTCAGTTCTTATGCACTGAAAATAATTCCATACATTACATTCCTTCTTGAAATGCTTGGTAACTTCTTTTCCCTTCCTGGCTGTACCTTAACTTCTACACTTCTTTACCTTTTCATCTTGAAGAGATAATTCCATGATTCCGTGGGTGGGACAGTACTCAATCTAGGCTTGATAGATGGTTCTATGAAACCAAATTTCAGTATTTCGTACATGTACTACAGAATGGATGGCAAAACTGAAGTATTCCAATCCAGGACTAAAACAGGTGGTCCTCCCAAATTATCTGAACTTTCCAAAAATACTTACAGGTTCAGTGTCAAACATATTTGTTATGTGGGACTTGAGATCTTCATTTTTCTGTAAATTTATTATTAACTATGATGATGATGATGATGGTGATGATGATGTGATGTGTATGTGGATATGTGTTTGCCACAGCACATGTGTGAAGGTCAGAGGGTAACTTTATGGAATAGATTTTCTCTTTCTACCTTTACATGGGTTTGGGGAATTGAACCACCATCATTAGACATTCACAGAAAGCGCTTTGGCCACTGAGAATGTGTTTTCCACTCGCTCGCCTGGAATCTTTGTTTCCCAAGGTACCCATTGTGGGGTTGGGGATCTAGCACGGTTGATAAGGTTCTTGCCCTTCAAGCCATGAGGACTTGGGTTTGAGTCCCAGAATTCTAAAATGTCAGAAATAGTAGCACAATGCTTGTATTCCTAGTACGGGGAGGTGGAGACAGGTGGATTCCTTGGGTTAATTTAGCTAGGTAATCTTGTCTAATCATAATTCCTAGGCGACTTAGAGACCCTGTCTCAAAATATTCAAAGTCCTGAAGAGCAACACTCAAGGATTGCCTTTGACTCCCACCCGTATACACACTTGAATACGCACATACACACGAACACCAGCACAGTGTCTCTTGTGTGCTGTGAGTGAGCCAGTCTTGAGTCAGCCAGCCTAAAGGACAACTGTCACTGCTGTCACAGTAAAAGCAATGCAAGAGAAATCACTTGTCGAATTAAGAATTAGTGGGAAAAAAGTCACCTCAGAGTTTCAGATGGATGCCAGGAATGGGGCTGTCTGATTCTCACATATTGTGCCCCTCTGCAGCAGAAGGCAGGGACTGCCTGTGCCCTGAGTTGTTGACTGACCGTGTCCTGGAGACTGCTTCCTGTCCCTGTCCTCTGTTCTTGCCTTCTCAGCACTCCAGTGGCAGAGTTCCTGACAGTAACCAGGCAACTCTGGACTCTGGCCTCAGATCCGGGCTCAGGGTTGCCAAATAGAACGGAAAGCCCAGTGAAATTTGAATTTCAGATCAACAGTATATATGCATATGTTTATGCTGAAGAAGTATTTGTTGTTCATTTGAAATTCAAATTACACGGGACAAGATGTACTTTGGTTTGCTGTGTCAGTTAGCGCTACTCCCTACAGTTGCGTAATACCAGGTAGGATGGAGCACTGACCAACAGTTTCTTTTCAAGAGGGCATTTTGAACTTCTGCTTCTGTGAGCTACTCATGGAGCCTGGGAGGATGACTAGGTATCTCTTTAACAAACATGGTCTTCTGCAAGGCTTGGCATTCACAGAAATTGATGTATATATATATATATATATATATTCTTTAGTGGTCATAGCTGGCTATCATCTGGGCTGAGTTCACCCCAAAAGTGATGGTTGAAAATGCTCAGTGCTCTGAGATGACTTTGAGGAGAAACTTCTGCTGTTGCAGAAAACCAGCATCAACATTGTTAACATAATTTAATTGCTTTAAGAATACAATATATCTTATTCTTTTTTGGCTACTGGAAAAATGTTTAACAAATTTTTCTACCTCATTTTACATTTCTCATAAATATGTATCAAGTATGGACTCTTTTATGAGTGATGGGATTGTTTTCTGTTCTGGAAGAAATCTCTGTTTGTCATTTATTTATTCATTTAACAAATCTTTTGCTGAAAGTACATTGTGTGCCCCATGTTGTTCTAGGTGTTGGGGATAGAGAAGCTAAACAAAACAAGCGAAATATAGCTTGTGCTATGGAGAAAACAAGGAGAGAAGAGACAGTGGGATATTCCCTGGAAGGTACTGGGCCTGCAATGGAAAATACCAGTTAAGAAAGAATTCCCTGAAAGGAGGATATTTAAGCAGCCATGTGAAAGAAAGTTATTTTTCTCCAGGATTTTAATAACTGTATAGCAATTTTGCTTATCATCATTTATTTGTAAGTATATACATTTGAAAAAGTGACTATTTAAGACCAAATCAATCACTTATCAACATATCAAAGTTGTAGGATAATATCAGCTATAAAAGCCCATTCTGAAACCATTCGGGTATACACAGTGCATCATGTTTATTTCTAATTAATATTGCCCATGGAGTTACTGCTTATGTGGTACACTGGCCTATAATTATTTGGTGTCAAATCCTTTTGCTATCACTTAGTAAAGTTGCTTTGACAATTTTGTGCCTCAACTTCCCACAATTAGGATAGCACATTGCTTACCTCAGAGTATTTCTGTGAACATTAAATAAGAGACAATAGACGATTCTCCTTGCAAAGCTCCTAATGGTACACTTGATAGCTGGCTCACCAGAAGAAAAGAAATTACTGGGAGTTAATATTTTCTATTGCCCATGGTATAAATACTATTCCCTTGATTAATTTCATCAAATGCTGAGTTGGAAAGAGATATATAAAGTTAGTTCCAATGAGGTGGTCCAATCAGCTTTGACATCACAGAATGGCTTAGCTACTTTTCTGTTGCTGTGATAGAAACACTATGACCAAGGGAGCTTATAAAAGGAAGAATTTACTTAGCTTAAGGTTCCAAAGGGGCAAGACTCAGTCCATCATGACAGGGAGGCGTGGCAGCAGAGGTGGCTGGAGGAGGAGCAGAAGCTAAGTGCTCACATCTTCAAGCAAGCACAGAAAACAAGAGATCGACTAGAGATCTGACATGCTGCCTCCAGCATGGCCACACCACCTAAGACTTCCCAAAACAGCATCACCAACTGGGGACAAAACCACCATACACAAGTATATGTCATACAATCAATGGTAATTATTTCTAGAAACATAACATTCTGAAAAATTTACCTACATAGACACCTGTGGATGGCTTCTCAACTTCAGTGCTGTTGACATTTTAAGCACATTTTTTTTTTTTATTACCGGAAGATGTCTTAGATATTACTGTATGTCTAGTACAATCTATGATTTTAGATACCAGGAACTTCTCTCTTGCCATGGTTGCAACAACCAACCCTATTAAGGGTATGCAAAATGTCTGAGAGTGAGAAACATCTCTTCAGAGAAATGCAAACATGAGCTACAAAAATAAAGTCCTAGAGAAACACATTTAGAATAACATTGTTAAAGAAAGTTTAAAAAAATGCCTGTTCCAAATACATGGAGGAAATTAATTTTGTTAGTAACTAATGTCTGGGAAAATTGATCACTGGGTTCACACTGGGTGAACCCTTGACCTTCCTGAGATGTCATAGGTGGAACAGCAAGGACAACTGCTCAGAGCATGTTGGATGGGTGCTTGTGTGCTGCACATGCAATAGCCTGTTGATAGCAGACGAACCTCAGCTTCTACTTAGTGCTTTATTTACCAAATGATTGTGACAAGTTAACCACTCGGAACCTCACTGTCCTCGTTAATAATAAAAAAAAAAGAATGAAGACTGACACATATATTTTCTGAAAACAACAGACAAGTTTTATAATTATTCATAAAAGATAAAGGAAAGGCTTCTTGTTAGGGTTGAGTTTGTGAGGACTGGTTGGCCTTAGGCAGGGATGGAAGAAGCTGAAAGGGTGTGCTGGGCTGGGCTGGGGAAACAAAATGATCAAGTGCCTGCCCCGTTACACACGGCTCTGGGTCATTGCTTGGAAATGTGAGAACAAAATGGGACCCCAGCTAATGACTTTCAGGTGTGTTGGCCCTGCTGCCTGGCCACTGGGGAGTGATGTCGAGGCCAAGGCTAATGCTCCAGGACTGCCAACACAAATATCCAGTCCCAAGGTAAACCAACCAGAGCCAGGGACCAGGGCCTCCCACCAGACTGCATAGCACCCTGGGCTGTGTGTGCCTGCACCTGCCCACCATGGAATCAACAGGAACTGCATCCCCTGCCTGTCTCGCTGCTGTCCAGCTGGCCCTTGACTTGGCCCTTGCTCTCTGTACAGGAGTGGTACCATTCCTCACTCTTCACACAGGTCCTACTGAAAACTGTTGGTGGGAACTTGCCTAACTCCACCCTTCAGGCTTCTGGCAGACAATTCCTCCATTCTCCCTTCATGGAATTTTACCTGGCGTTAGTCTTTGCTTCCTGTGTCCTGCTCTGCTTCAGCTTTCGTCAGTGTCCTTTGATAGTTCCAACTTTTTCATCACCCAGCTATGGAAGAGGGTCTGATCTGCTGAGCTCTGCTCATACTCACATCAGTGGGTTTTAGGGACAGACTGAATGTCACAAATGCAGCCTTTGACTCTTCAGGGTGTGATGGAAGTGGACATGCAGGTGAGCAGAGTCAGCAGGGATGCCCGTTGGTACCACACAAATCACCCTTTGGAGGTTCCTGACCCAAGGCTTGCATAAGGATCTTCTGTGATTCTCTAGGCAAGAATGATAAAAACATCCTCATTTGGGGTTTTACAATCATGAGTCAGGATCTAGACAAAACTGCTTATGCATTGATTGTACAAACATTGTTTAATTGCTCTTTAAGTCTCAGTCTACCCATTTATCGAACTGAAGTAGCATTCCTTTTCATTTGATTGCTATGGAGATTTACAGAGATTATTTCTTTCATTCAGTAGGTGTTTTTTGAGCATCAAGTCCTGGTGCTGCTGGTGTGGATACAGCGTGATCCTAGATCCTTAACGGCCTGAATTGTAGGAGAAAAGGCAGATGAAAAGCTACTGTAAGGTGACATACTTTACCTGTGATGGAAATAAGAAATGAGTGTGATACCTTCCTAGAACATGCCATTCTAAATCCTACTTTGGGGCCTTTGTACTTAATGTTCCTCTCTCTTAAATCCTCCTCAGATCCCTGAAAAGCATGTTCTTTAACTTTTACAAAACCTCTACACAATGTCATTTGTCTTTGACATCTTTAGGACTACATTCATATAAAATTATAATGTTAATGATTTTCATGTGGACATATCACCATCTGACATGTTATACTCCTTTTCTTCTCTCCCCAGATGGGAGCTCCATGAAGGAGTCAATGTTGTAGTCCAACATCTGTAACTACATCTGAAATATAGATAAATGCTTCAGTAAATATTTGTTGATTGAATGAATAAAGCAATTAATCAAAGAAAGCATTCAGAATGAGTATGTTACCCATCAGCTGGCCGGGGTCCTTTTGTTCTACTCAGATGGGAATTGTGGGTAGGTAAAGAGAAGCTCTTGCAGTGCTGGAAGTTCCCAGGTTCTTGAGGACTCAAGGCCTGACTGCTGGACTGTCTTCCTGAGAGCTGGAAAACCTAATGTTCCAGACTTTAGAGCCCCATACTTATGGAGACCTTTTGCTCTGGGCTTTAATCACCAGTGACCCTGACACTTGGGAACTATTGTAGCTCTCAGCTTCCGTAAGGGCTGTGGGAATAGACAGTAAACAGCTCCTCAAACTTTACCCGCAGCTAATGCTACAGCTCTCAGGCTTAGACTGTCTGAGACCTGGGCCCTTAAGTCTTGGAAGCTCCCGGCCCCTCCCAATGACCAAGTCCCTCAGTTTCTCATCTTCACCTTTTCGTGGCCTTCACTGTCTCTGTCACCTCTGCCCCTTGTTGCTCTGGTACTGGAACTCTTCAGCTGGACTTTCCCTAGGACTCTTTCTGCCACCACTGGGGTGGTAGCTGTTGCTCTGTTCACTGCTGCACTTCCTGCCCTGTTGCTTCCACCTTCCTCCATGTTTCCAGGTCAGATCAAATGCATTCAGTAGGATCACTGGAGAAAAGCCTTTCAATGGGCAGAATGTTGGGACACCAGGAGGACAGGAAGTGTGTCTCACTGACCTGAAAATGAGCTGAACAGCCTGCTTATATAGCCAGAAAGTGTGTGTGTGTGTGTGTGTGTGTGTGTGTGTGTGTGATATTTGCAATATTCATAGCACACCTTCATGCAAACAAGTGACAGTGTTTGTACCAATCACAGGATTTCTGTGATCTGCCCCACCCAGAAAATGGCTCATGTTTTTAAGTAGCTAATGGAGTAGAAAGCAGATTCAGAAGCAATGGTAGAAATGCATGTAGACAATGGGCTGGAAATTAAGCTCATCCAATACCTTTTAAGAAGATTAGACTTGGCATGTAGCCTAGAACTTAATTTTTTAAACAAAGTCACACAGTTTTAGTCCCATCAAAGATGCCTGGAGCTTCTGTAGCTGAAGCTGTGCTCATCTTGGTCAATGAGAAATACATGGAAGTCACCAAAACACAGACAAGTTCCCAACTGGATCTGGGGGTCTGGGTAGGAACACACATAGTTCCTGATCTCCAGTGGCCCACAGTCTAGGGAAAGAATCAAATGAGAAATTATAACAAAGTGATACATTATATGTGTTATAGAAATGGGGGCATTATGATAGCAGAGACCTGGGGTTATTGATATTTGGATTAGATCTCTCCACAGACTGAGGTGGTTAGCCATGATGTACCTTTCAGAAGTATTTATACATCCTTAGAGTCCAACCACAGTCTACTAGGCCCAGCCAGGCCATCCAGCCTGAGTTCAAACTCTCTGTTTCCAATGCGCTATTCCCTAAGGTATTGATAAATTAGGGCTCAATTAGTTCAGCTCCAGTTCCGCCCTGTTCTTGTTACAGTACATAAACCAGGCCCTATTTAAGCAGAAATTTTCTAACAGGTGAGCTCTTACATAATATTGTACTGAACTAGTGTAACTGCTTTGAAGAAGCAGTTCACAGATGAAGCATGTGGCACCTTCTTCCCGGTTCTGAAAACATCAGAGAAAAGGGGATCTGAACAAGATATCTGTAGGATCAGCAACACTGGTTCTTACTCCATTTTATCTTATGTGTCTACGGTCTTGAAAAATCAAATTCTAAAATAAATTGATGAGGTGTGTTGTTCTGAAAGCAATGTAAAAATTTTTAAAAATATTTTATTATTGTTATTTTGCATGTATAAGTGTTATGCTTACATGTATGTAAGTGCACCTATGTCCTGCAAAACCTGAAGAGGTCCCAAGAGCTGTGTTGGATTCCCTGGAACTGAAGTTACAGATGGTTGTTAGATGCCCTGTGGGTGCTGGAAACCGAACCTGAGTCTTCTGCAAGAGCAGCCAGTGCTCTTGACCATTGGGTCATCTCCCCAAGACCCCGATTTTTAAAAATTTACTGATTGATCACAAGTGAATAAATATCATTGTTATGGTATAGAAGTGCTCAAGAGCACCCATATGTGAGTGTGTGTGTGTGTGTGTGTGTGTGTGTGTGTGTTAATTTATGTATATGAAGAAATCTATCACTATAAACTTTAGAGAATGGCATGTTGAATAATTTCACTTAGAAACACCATTGTGATTTGCCTATGATTTTCTGCTCTTAGCTCCTCTTTCTACAGCAATCATCACTCAGTTAACCTCTATGCCTTCAAACTCACTCAGATTCAGCCTACTCTCTGTATCACTACAAGCACAATATCACCTATGTACACATCGAATGACACTGTTCACTCAAAACTCCTTTAATAGAAGGCATTATCATACAGAATAATTTACAAGCCATTTTATCTCACATTATAAGTCCCTTCCAAATAGCATCTGCCTGTGTCACCTCCAACATCCAGCATTTCAACTTGCAGGAATTAAAAGGGCCCTGTTATGTCTATGTCTCTCTTGGATACATCTATTTTCCAAATATCAACTCAGAGTTTTGAGGGAATGTTCAGTAAATGTCTTCCTTGAAAAGTACGGTATGAAGGAGGCACACAGACACAAACATCTGCTCACGTTCTTTTCCCTCATCTCTTCGTTTCCCATAGCTGTAACATATTCAGGGATAGCAACTTCTCTGTGAGTTATGTGTTCATGAGTCAAGGTCAGAGGAAGGACCCCAAAGGAGTAGGCAAGCCAAGGATTCACATTCAAAGCTAAGCTTTCAAAGACATTGCTTCATGTCTTGGGAAGAGAGGGCTGTGTCCTCACTGGGGAATTCTGAAATGGTTACTCATGGGACCCAGGATGTATGCAGAGGAATAAGACCTTGTTTGACCCTGTTAAGGACACAAGGAGGATGTTGATTTACCCCACAGAGCTGTACCTGGAGTCATCAGGCCCCTGCACTCTAGCCCCTGTTAACTAGACCTTCCTTCAGAGAAAGCTGTAGGTGACAGCCTGATCTGGACAGTGACTGGTGACTGGTGTGTTCTGGGTCCCAGTAAATATCCATCTCAGCTTACCAGCGTCACTGACCGACTGCAGAAGAAACAGGTGCCATTAAGAGGATCAGGAGGACATCAGTGGGCTGTATATTTCCTGCTGGTTTCAGACCTGGATTTCCTACCCAGGAGGCACAGTGGCCCTGTGAAGTCAGTATTTTGCAGAACATGCTTTAACTGATTTTGTTCCTGGTTGCTTGAGGTTCACTGAGCCCACTGATTCTCTAGGATATTGAAATAATAGCTGATGATTGTGAGTGGTTAACACAAGAGATAACTTTAAACCTCAACCCTAGATAAGAACTGAGAGTTGTTTTCCTCTCATTCCAACCCAAGAAATGGATAGAGCTCAGAATTCAACTAAGCATGGGGAAGTTAACTAAAATGGGGTGCAAATGGAGGAAGGCTGAAACTATCTAGTCACTGGCCAGAGCCAATCCCTTAGCATCCAGGAACAAGAAGGTCCAGCTATGACAAGTTAGGCCAAGATCAAAATTCAGGTCTTCTTGCCTTCAAGTTACTGTATATGTGTACTGAGCCCTGCCCCCTCCCTTAACTCTGCATTGTTGGTGTTTACTACATGAGACCATATTAAAAGGAATTCTGGGGCTGGAGAGATGGTTCAGTGGTTACAATCACAGGTTGCTCTTGCAGAGGACCCGGGTTCAGTTGCCAGCACTCACATGGCAGCTAACAACCATCTGGAACTCCAGCTCTAGGGCATCTGACATTTCTTCGGGCTTCCGTGAACATTGCACACGTGGGTGCACTTACCATACATGCAGGCAAAACACTCATATACATAAACTAAGATTAAATAATTCAAAAAAGAAAAATTTTAAAAGTATCTTTCATGCCCCAGCCTGGCTTTCTGAACCTAATCATGGGTCTGAAGGTTGTGTTTTGTGCCTTTGGTTAATTTTAATATGACGTGAGGGGCTAGAAGTCCCTCTTATTCATTTTATTTATTTATTTTAATGGCCTAAATTCAACTCCACTAAGCAAATCAATTCAGCACCGTGGCTGAAATTTACAATACACTCACCAATACTATGGCTCAACAGGGTGCATTAAGAGGCTAGTTAAACAACAAATGTAGTATAAATCTCAGCCTTATAGGTGTGCTGAAAACATAAATAGCTTCCAAAGAGCTGCGATCAATATCAAGATATATGTGTAGGCTCAAAGTGTGCAAATAATTTAAATTTTAAATTAGACCCCGCTTAGTAATCCCCCACCCTCTTAATATCCCGGGCCCTGCAGTTTCTGTTAATGGCACCAGATTTCCAATATTGGTTTTTGAATTTTTGTTAGGACTGAGGTGGCATCAGGGTCTCTGTGTTGATTGAGATACAGAGAGAGAAATGAGAAAGACAGACCTGAAGAAAAGGATCAGAGGGAATTGGATGAAGGATGGGACACAGGGCAAGTAATAGATGAGACGGGAAAAGGGGTGGAGAGCCATCTGGAACTGAGAAAACATAGGAGAAAGTAGGTAACAGTTGCATCATGACCAGCATGGTTGCTTTCCCCTCTTGGACCCAGCATCACTGGATCACTAGAGAGTTAGTTCAGGAATATCTGTGGCTCCAGTGTGCTGGTGCTTAATGCATGGAGGTGGGGATTCCCAGGAACAGTTGCCTGGCAACCTTGAGCCCAAAAGCAAAGCCCATGTTATCTTGGGGCACACTCATCCCACTTTCCTTACTGCTGTCCTATCCACTTATAGCCAAGCAGACCTAGAGGCAAGGTTACGAATTCCAGAGAGAGTTTAGCAAGGACAAAAGGTAATTTTCATTATTCAACTGCTTCTGTAACTTTTGGCTCCTGAAGTCTCACTACATCTTCCTCAAAGATGATGTCACAGACAAACCAAATTAACCAACACAGGGAAAGGTAGAAATTAGGGTATTCTAAAAACAATGCTCTCTGAGAAGACACTCTGACGTAATCTGGATGGTTTCTATCATCTGGCCTGCCAATCTCCTCGGCACACGTCGGGTCACAGCTGGTCCCTTCCTTCATGGTTGCAATGAGAAGGAGTTTATCAGCTTGTCCATCTCCTCCTGAGACTGATAAACATCTGCCAGGATCATGAGCACAGACCCATCTGGATAACTCCCACTATGTTTGGTTACTGGTCCAAGAAGCTTCCCTGTGAGTTATATGAGCAATTACAATACAGAGTCCTTTCATCTATCTAGTCTTCAAAATAATCCCACAGCCTTTCTCCCTCTTCCCCAAGTCCTCTGAGAAGATGAGTCCTAAGCTCCTCTAAAACAAGTTATTGCACCAGCTCACAAAGGTTTCGTCTGCTACCATTTAATCCCACTCCAATCCAAGCCTGACAAGTTCTCCCCCATCCTGTGCTCTGATGCTCCATGATTCTCAAAGCACAATCAAGACCTTCTGACTTGCCTTTCACCTTTCAACACTTCAACCCTGGTCAAAATGAATCCTTTACCTCTGCATGTATCTGTTTGCCGTCATTTTCACAACTTTCTTAGAGCTGAAAAGACACTACTTTCCATGTGACTAGTCAGAAGTAAGAGTGTTTGATCTTCTGAATACCTCAGGCACTCTTCTTCTCCTTTAGATATTTCAAGCACTCCTCTAAGCTTCTTTATGTATAACACCTCTCAACACTGCTGCGTCCAGTCTCAAAGGACACTGGCTACTGCGTGTCATGCGCTGGGCATTTGGTAGCGTTGTTTGCTGAGTGTTCTGAGTAGAATTAGGCAAAAGAGTGAATTATTGCTACAGCCAGAAGAATGCTCAAATATAGGAGCAAGTTCTTTCTTAATCTTTCCTATGAGCAAAATGTGTGCTAGACATTAACTAACATAAACTCCATGATGGAGGGATTTTATTTATATTTTGCAGAAGCCATAATGAGACTTTCATAGAAAGGTTAAGCAATTTGCCCAAGGTCTTAAAATTATGCATGAGCTGGGGGACAAATTGAAAGCCTACTCCCTACAGTTCTAACACATAGGTACAGAGCCTCTGTGGGATAGCACCTTTTCCTTTTACAAAATTAATTTATTTTTATTTTATGTGTATGACTGCTTTGTGCATGCAATGCTCACAGAAGCCAGAGAGGGCATCAAAGTTTCTAGAACTGCGGTTAAGCATGTGTGTTAGCTGCGATGTGGGTGCTAGGAACAGAACCTGGGTCCTCTGGAAAAGCAGCCAGTGCTCTTAACTGCTGAACTATCTCTCTAGCCCAGAAACGCACCCTTTTATCGCAGCACTGAGTGAGAGATGTTAACCTGTTGGCTTGTAAATGATCAGCTCACAATGAATTGAGGAATTCCAGAATTAGGAAGAAACAATTGCAACAGAATCTACAAAGTATCTGCCTGTAGTAGGGTTTATAGACTTTTTCTTTGGGGTGTTGGCATTCTAAAGCACAAAATGAGGAGGATTTATGTTATTCACACAGTCATTGTTATAATTCCAAATTATACTTAGCAACCTCGTCATCCAAACTTGTTCCTTTATTTTTATTTAATTTTAATTTTAATTTAATTTAATTTAATTTTATTATTTTTTGTCTTTTTGAGACAGGGCCTCCGTGTAGCTCCAGCTGGCCTGGAACTCACTTATTTGTTATTTTTATTTTATGTGTATGAGTGTTATGCTAGCATGTATATATGTGCACCCATGTCATGCAGAGCCCACACAGATTAGAGGAGAGTACCAGATTCCCTGGAACTAGAGTTACAGAAGGCAGTTAGCCACCATGTGGGTGCTGGAAACCGAACCTGGATCCTCTTCAAGAGCAGTCAGTACTCCTAACCATTGAGCATTGAGTTATCTTTCCAGGCATAACTCCCTTTTTTTGGGGGGGGGACTTTTTGAAACAGAGGGTATATATGACAATATCTCACCTGGAACTTGTTATGTAGACCAGGCTGGGCCTGAACTCGCAGAAATCTGCCTGCCCAGCCTCCTGAGTGCTGCGACCAAAGGCGTGTGCCACCACACCTAGCTGTATTCCTTTTTTAGCCATGTGCTAATCAACCCTCTACCACTGTGGCAAAATACCTGAGAAAAATAACTTAAAGGGGGAAAATGTTAATTCCGCTCACAGTCTCAGAGGATTCAGTTCATAGCTGGCTGGCTCTATCATTTGGGCCTGCGGTGAGGGAAAACATCATGGTGGTAGGAACATGTGGTGGAGCCTATTCCCTGATGACAGCCAAGAAGCAGAGAGAGCCAGGAGCTGGGAACAAAATATATTATTCAAAGTCAGCCCCCCTCTGATTTTTTCATTTAATCAGGCCCACGTCCCCATAGTCAATCCAGGTAGGAATTCATCAATGGATTAATCAAATCACATCATGACCCAATCAGCTCTCAGTAGCATCACCATCTGAAGGCTGATCCTTCAATATGTGAGCCTCTGGTGTCATTTTATTATCTAACTATGAGGACACATGCAGAGGGGCTGGAGAGATGGCTCAGTGGTTAAGAGCACTGACTGCTCTTGCAGAGGACCTGGGTTTGAGTCCCAATACCCACATGGTGGCTACAAACTGTCCTTAACTCCACTTCCAGGGGAATCCAAAGCCCTCTTCTGACCTCCGTGGCATTGCATGACACGGGTGCACTCACATACATGCAGGCAATACACTCATACATACATATAATATATATATATATAAAACACATGCAGAATCATCATACAAAAATGGGGCTTAGTGATCAGTAATCATCATAGAGTTTAATGTTTCCCTGGCCTTGATTTGGAGGTAATTATTTATGTTTGAAATAATTCAAAAGCAGTGGGTAGGTATCAAAGAACAAGAAAGAGATAATATTACCAAGGATCCTGGAGTAGCTCACTTTTCCTTGGGAAATTCTTCAATGGGAATGGCGAACCTACCCAGGAAAGATGTTGGCTTCAGGAAGCTGAGGGTTGGACTAGCCAGGGATGAAGGTGGCCGGTCCAGGCATGCAAAGGCAAGGTGGTGGAGGTAACAGGCCTAGGGGACTCCAGGGGACTAGACTGAGGAATTGGGTTGGTCTGGGTGCAAAGGATCGGGAAGCAGCAGGGAGTCTGGGTCAAGAGAGCAGCCCAGAGGTCTGTGGTGCTAAGAGAAGAAATTCATATAAGAAAAATTTTAAGAAGTTTTGTTATTGTCAACTGAAAATTTCCTTGGCCCTTATGCATTCATTCAGCAAATGCACATTAACAATTCTATATCAAATCCTATTATCGTACTGAAGCTTTGTTACAAATGAACTGAAAGCCTTTAAGATTACGAAACTCATTATACAGGAGAGGTAAAAATATGCCCAAGAATATGACTATATGATTAAACTAATTTATATTGCAAGAAATAGTATCCAAGAATATTTAGCAGGCGAGAGGGGGGTAAATGATGAGACTATCCTGATTATGGGCAGTGACTTTGGACTCCTTGGAGGAGGTAACACTCTTCTAGGATGAGGATGTTAGAAGAGAGCTCACCTAGCACAGGCCATCTGAGGATGAACCTGGAACTGCAGGAGTAACCTCCCAGAACACCCACAGCCTTCCCAAACAGCACCACCAGCTGGAGAGCAATCATTCAAAACACAAGCCTCATTCAAACTTTAACTTCTAGCTCAGACCAAAAATAAGCAGACCAGTCTAGTGCCCCAAGTCCAGAGCTTCCCTTTTAAATTCCTCTGCAAATGTTAAAAGAAAAAAGTCAGCATCCTGTAACCCTGGAGCTGTGGTCCCTTTTTGTGAGCCGGAGTTGTGCTATCCTCCTGTAAGCTGGAATTGTGGTCCCTCCTGTGACCTGGATCTGAGATCCCTCTCCTGTGAGCCTGGGGCTGTGGTCCCCTTCCATGAATCTGGAGTCATGGTTCACTCCCCTGAGCCTAGAGCTGTGGTTTCCAATTGTAAGCTGGAGCTGTGCCTGCCTCCAACCCCAAAAGTAGCTGTAGTCCCACCTTGAGAGCTGGAACAGTGGCCCCTTCCTATGAGCCACAGACAGGCTGTGGTCCCCACCTGTTCCCTTGTGGATTCCAGCTGTGTTTTCCTTTGTGAGCTTGAGCTATGGTTCCCTCCCATGAGCTAAAGTTGTGGTTCCCTCAAGTGAGCTGGAGCTGAGGTCAACCTCCTGTGACCTGGAGCTGTGGTCCCCTCCCGTAGCCTGGAGCTGTGGAACCCTCCTGTGACCTGGAACTGTGGTCCCCTCCTGTGGCCTGGAGCTGTGGAACCCTCCTGTGGCCTGGAACTGTGGTCCCCTCCTGTGACCTGGAGCTGTGGACCCCTCCCGTGACCTGGAGCTGTTATTGCCAAGTGAGAGGCACAGTTCCATGATCCTCTGGATGGTGGAGCAGGTTGGAGGATGGAGGGCCTTCTGTGAGTGGCTGCACTTCCAACTCCTCCCCTGAGGTCCCAGGTTGTAAATGGCAGTGACTTTGCCTCTGTGTTGGGCTTATGCTGGGAACAGGGAAGTTTCTGTCATTTGCAAATTCTAGTCTTGGGAGAACTGACTCTCAAGAAGCTGGAGCTGAGGTCAACCTCCTGTGACCTGGAGCTGTGGTCCCCTCCTGTAGCCTGGAGCTGTGGAACCCTCCTGTGACCTGGAGCTGTGGTCCCCTGTGGTGAGCCAGTCTCCAACGTTCCTCTGGTGGTAGAATGATGGTGGAGCAGAGTGAAGGACAGAGGACTGCAGTTTCAGTCTTTGAGTGGCTGCATTCCCTATAGGCCCCTCCACTGAGGTCCCAGGTTGTGTATGGCAGAGGCTTTGCCTCTTATGGTGGGGACAGGGGAGATCTCTGGCGCTTGCAGTTTCTGGTCTTGGGAAAACTGATTCTCTAGAATGGAAGCTCCACCTCCTTTGAAGGCCAGCTGTGGTCCTCACCCCACACACAGTCCTGGGTATCCATGACTTGATGTTGGACCTCTTGCATTACCAGGCACCAAGAGGTTTTCCATCATTTTTTGTTACTCTTCTGCAGCCCCAGTGTGCCGTCACCTGTGCCTTAACTGAACTTCTAGAGAGGAAAATCATAGTCTGGAAGTTAAAAAAAAGAAAAGAAAAGAAAAAAGAAAGAGAAAAATAAAGTACCATAATAACATATTTCTCATACTGAAAAGATGCAATAATTATCTTAGCATATAAACTCACAATTCTATATATCTTCTATAATTTTTTGAATATTACTTACTGACACAGCTATACTACCAAGCTTCAAAAATAATGTGAAATCTGTCACTGTTTCTATAATGTGAGCCATTCACTCCCTTTCTAAATTCTCCAACTCATACAAAGTTTTCAATGTAATCATGTCACATCTTAAAGAAAGCAATGCTAATAAAATATTTCAAAACACACAAAAAAAGAAAGGGAAGTCTCTTCAGAGGCGGTGACTTTAGAATTTGCACAGCTCCAGTGGAGGAAAAGAGGAAAGGTGCACAGGGGAATAAGCAAGGTAGTTTTGCAAACGTGTATAAACTAGTTTATGCATATGTGGAGGCAGGTCAGACTGGAGCAGATCTGTACTAGAGAAAAGTCTTGGTTAGGGGCAGGGAGTTAGAAGGAGGCCAACACAATGGATCTTTGTGCTCAACCCTTAGTCGTTTTCCTTCTATCCTCTCCTTTCTTTTTGGTGTTAACTGGACTTACTCCCCACTTCCCACAGAAGACCTGTTGGCTGATCCCCCACTTTTCTCAGCAAGTTTGGGAGGTATCATTCTCCCCCTTTACCAGATAAGGAAACTGAGACTCAGAGGTATCCACTGAAAAGGGGTTGAATCAGAATTTGCACTCCTGTTTTGTGTCTTCATAGCCCTAGTTCAGCTCCATCCTTCCCCAACTGTGCTGCTGTACCTCAGTGGACATACGTGTAGGACCACAGTCAGCTTTGCTTCTGATTTTTAAAAATCTCAACACAGGTAGGTAACACAGAGATCCAGTGTTACAGATGAGCAAACTGAGACTCCTTAAACCTCACACTGCCAATTCATTTTTCAAACACCTCCACACTCTATTGTCTCCAGGATCTAATAGCTCTGATTGTTGAAAATGATGAAGGTGCTTAATGAAATTATTGCTTTGGGAGAACACAGCAATAGTTAGGTAAGAAAACCCCCTGGACAGAGCACTCAGCCACATCTGCCTTCGAGCTGCTATGAGCTGTGCACCGGGAACCCTCTGAAGCCTTTGAGCTGTCAGCACAGATTCCACCAGGGAGTGAACAACACCCTTCACTTCCTCAGGCCCCTCTGAAACCCAGCCAAGGAGCAGGGATGGAGCAACACTCAGACAGCTCCTGGAGCCTCTGGCCCTGGGCACAGTGCCCTCGCTTGTAGAGATGGAGTCAGTGTGGCCTGTCTAACTGGAAGACGCCTCATTGCTCCTGACACCTCAGACTTAAAACTCACCATCACTGTCACTTAGCATCGCTCTTTCAGGAGGGCTGATTTAGGGAGAGAGGAGGGGAGAGAAAAGGGAAGGGATTTCAGAGGCATGGCAGGAGGCTGGGAAGGAAGCTGTTGAATCAAAGACCTGCTTGTGGAAATCCTTTGGGATTCTGGCAAAGGGATTCCCAACATAGCCTAGAACAAGGCAGCCAGCAGTTTGCAGGCCTGGTCAGGCCTGGTGAGGTCTGGTGAGGCCTGGTGAGGACTGGTGAGCCTGGTGAGGCCTGGTGAGGCCTGGTGAGGCCTGGGTCTCCCTTGTTCTCAGTTTTGAAAGAGGAATGAATTATCATCGCACTGGAGAAAATCCTGCTTTAGAAAACCCCAAATTATGAGGCACTATCACACTTAAAAAAATCCTTCCCTTTCAATTCTTTCAACCCTTCAGATTATATCAAGTTAAATGTTTGCAATTAGTTCTAGCATCTCTAACACAGATCCGTTTACCAAGCTACCTTACTAACCAAGAACCAAGTCTCTACTAGGCCAGGGTATGTAAGCAAATCATTGTAAAGGTGTTCAATTTTCATTGTGCTCACCCTTCTTAGAGTTAGCTGTTTATAATGGGAAGAACCCCGTTGTCTCTCTCAAGGAATAAAGTTTTTAGCTAAATCTTCGGGATGAAGCTTCTTTAAAGGGGAAAGAAAATACCAGGCACCCTCTTGCAGACACTCCAAATGCCTAGAGGAAAGACGGGGTGGATTACAACAGCCTTGGAAGACAAGCCTGGGCAGCCTTGCTCAGAGGAACTCAGGAAGGTTCTGGAAGTTCTGGAAGCAGGACAGGCAGTCCTGAGGTGGCTATGTGGAAACCTGACTCCTGTAGCCAGCAGGGGCCCCCCTGAGTCCCTGCTTTCTCAGAACAAACATCAGTCTCTCTGCTCTTTGTCCTTAATGACCACAGCCGGGGGGAGCGGCTTTTACTCCCAAGGAGGCTGTTTGTATCCAGCCCATGAGGAGAGACCTAAATTGGCATTCCACATCGTAATAAAAAAATTCCCAGCAATTATTAAAAGATTCTTATCTCTTGCTCCCTACTTGGATAATGAGTCCCTTCTCTGCTGGACTGAGACAGGCTGTCTCTGCTCACACTTAATGAAACAGGACCAAGTTTGCAAATGAGCCTGCCCTGGCTCTCCCCTTAACCTCTGCTTGTCGAGTTGTACATCAAAACTTCTGGCTTCTGTCTTTTCTTATTAACAGCCCGTAATCTTAGCAGGGACCTTGCCGGGCACTTCCTCTTTACATGTGCAGATTTGGATTCTGCTGGACATAACAACTGGGTTTCAACTACTAGCACTATAGTTTTAGGACATCTGGGTGCTTCTGGTTAGAAAGCACTGAAAAGGCAGAGAGAAAGGGAGAGAGAGAGGGGAGAGAGAGAGAGAGAGAGAGAGAGGCAGAAAAGTCAGTACTACTTTCTTCTGTGACACAGTGGTACTGGACTCTTTTGTTTAGTAATAGTTCTGACATCTTTGCTACCTGCAGTCAGTTTTAAAGATCCACTTCTTCCTCTAGATTTATTTTACTCTTCAGAACAGGATTAGATGGACTGAGTCATCGTGAACTCAGTACTCTAGGACTTCTAGGGACTTTCCCTTATTTTGACATCATTTCATTAAAAACTTTAGAAATAGTAGTGACCTTTCTGTCTTTAAGCAGGGTGTTTGACAACTTTTTCCTGAAAGGTTCATCCCCCCCCCCCCCCCCCACAGCTCTGGAAGTCTAGAAAGGAGATATAAGTGTGTATATGTGTAGGAGAGAGCAGTTCAGTGGAGCAGGCTGACATATCTGGTTTCTTGAGTATGTAGGCATTGTTTTTGAATGTAATGGGATCTGTACCCAGAAAGTTCTAGATCTGTGACGTGTCACTGTCACTGTAGGTTTAGGTACATTTTTGTTGGAAAAATAACTTCAGGAGGGCTTCATCAGAATGCTTCCAGTTACCTGTTACAATGTTAACAAAACTCACCTGAATTCAGTTTAGCAGCTGGACCAGCTGTCATTTTGAGCTCCCTGATTATGAGGGTCAGGAAATACAGCAAGATTATTTTACTCTGTTCCTTGGCCCCTCATGACATAGGCTAGGATCTCAGGGGGTGTTCAATTCAAGATATCAACCGGCTTGATCTGCATGTCCGAGGTGGCTTTGCTTACATGCCTGACAGCATGGAGAGGATGAGATCTCTCAGAAGGCTGCCATTCCCTGGGCTCCTTTCCCTTTCTATGTGGTCTTATGGCCTCACTTCTAGTCTCTTCAGCAGGCCTGGATCTTTGATAGGACTGTTCAGGCTTCCAGGAATATTTCTAGAAACAGCAAGCAGAAGCTGCTGGTCGCTTACAGACGTACGCGATGAATACTGAATCTCCTTCAGTGTCTTTCCAGCCTAATGAATCTCCCACCTCAACTGACTGAAGCACACAGGAGGGGAGGCTGTTTTTACCTGTAACTGCATAAAAATAACTTAAAACATAGAGTCCTGGAGTCTCCTGAAACAGATCCTTACTTAAGTGTCCATTGTTGGGATACAGGAATTTGTGTTCCTGATCATCCCCAGTGATTTTGATGAGAGCCAGGTTTGGTAACCATTGGCCTGTGTCCTCCTAGAGACATTTTATTAACCTCCAGAGGTACTGGATCCTCATTTCAAAAGGAGGAGGCAATTAGCCCTCTCAGCTGGTAAAACCAGCTTGGTTATTGAGGAGGGACAGCCCCAGGGTGTGTTTTCTATGCTTAGGGCTTGACCAGTGACCTTACCTAGCTGCCCTACAGATTCCAGTGGTCACCAAGGGCAACCAAGCCAAGGGGGGTTAATGGCTCAGAGAAAACAAGCCTTCACTGTTGGGAGTGGGGGCTGAGACAACTGTAACTAAAAACAGGCTGTGTAGAATGTGTCACTGTTGAATAGCATCATCATCTTCTGTTCTGAAAACATATGATGGAGCTTGATGCCTCCTTAGTCCATCAAATAAAGTTTAAGGTCATTTGCCATGCCAAACGTACCTCATCCTACCCAGTGCCCCCCCATCATTTAATTTTTCATTTTAATTTTTATTAAAATTAGAATGAAATAATATATTCATGTAAGAGATAGATTCTACATTTAACTTGAAATAAAATCTTGGCTCCAGTATTTGTTCATGAGTATATTATATTATATTAATATTATATTGACCCTCTCAGTGTCTCAAATTCTTTACTCAGAAAACTTCTGGTATAATTAGTGTGTATCTTGTTCTTGGGATAAAATGTGAGAGAATACTTGCAAAGTTCTTAGCACTGTGCCGGCTCTATGGTGAACACTAAACAAATATTTGTTATTCTTAGTAGTATTTTGTTTTATTTTGACAAGAACACTTAACATGGAGTCTACACTCAACACATTTTTAGGTGTACTGTGCCAGATTGTTATCTAAAGAAGCAAAAGTGTATGGTAGATGTCGGGAACTTTATCTGCCATACAGAAATCCCACATCTTCTTTCCTGTGGTCCTTGGTGATCCCTGTTCTCTGCTGTGCTTCTCTGAGCTTAATTACTTTAGATACTGCATATTAAGTAGAATCGTGTAGTATTTGTTGTTCTGTGACTGACTTATCTCACTTAACACAATATCCTCCAGGTTTATCCCAATTGTTTCACAGTTCCTAAGACATTGGTTCAAATCCCAAGGCATGGGCGTTACTGATGGATGTATGCTCTGAGGAATGCATCCTTAGCAGATATTTTCAATGCATAAACATCAAGGTTGTTTTCACACAAACCTGCTTGGATTAGATCAATCTCTCAGTGTAGACTCTTCATGTAATCTATAGACTTCACATAATCCATAGGATGCCTAAGGCTATTGCTCATAGAATTTTATAAGTAAAATTTTAAAAATAAGTGGGAATATATCATAAAATATTACTAAGTATACTGTAGTAAATACATAAACCAGCAATGTGATTGTTCATTATCAGCAAGTATTAAGCACTGTGCACAACTGCATGTGTTGTACTGTTATAGGACAGGGTAGCAGTATGTTTACTTATACCATGTCACCACAGACAAGTGAGTAATGTGTTAGGCTATATATGTTACTGCAGATTGATAGTGTTAAGAAACACTGCCTGTTCTTGTTTGCTTTACTTTGCTCTGTGGAATGGTTGTCTATGGAAAGTTTAAGGTCAGAGCTCTTGTATTTTACCAGCCGTAATCCCTAAAAGACACAACCCTCAAGTTTTAAGTCCCCAAAGATTAAATTCTTAGCCTAATAGAAGCCTATAAAATCACAATCTTGACAGATTAAAATCCTAAATGTTGAAATTCTAAAAGCCCAAATCACCCAAATGGTAGTTCTCATTTTGCAAAGCCTACTTAACAGGAGTGGAAAGCTGAACTCTGGGCAGCAGATTGGACACGTGATGGGAAAACAACAAAAAGACCCGTTAAAAACTGCCATGCGACTACACTGGCGTTCTTTCTGGCCGATGAAATCCAGGGAGCTTTAAGTGAATTAAAATTGTTTTCATCTGAAAAAGCCAGGGAACGTACTTACTAGTTTGAAAATAACTACGTACATAGTAGGGTAGGAAGACCCTCATGTAACAATATTGTCTTTCAGATACTAGTATGATTTCTGATCATGGTACTCACACAAAGAGAGAGATGACGAGAGAGATGATGAGAGAGAGAGAGAGAGAGAGAGAGAGAGAGAGAGGAGACGGAGGGAGGGAGAGAAGGGAAGGAGAGAGAGTGAGAGAGAGAGTTTCTTTTTTCCATAGAATTTTATTTTGGGGGGAATTTTTTCCTTCTAGATTAAAATGTTCAGGGTTGTCTTTGGGAATATGGTTGAATCCTGTGTTTTACATCTCTGCATCCTGACTTTCCAAGGCAAAACTCTCACTTAATTGTTGACCAATGAAGAGAGAAAAAAAAATCAGAAGGTAGATTCTATTCCTGTATATGTACATTACAGGCTGTACATATGGGGAGGCCAAACCGCAAGTTTGAGAGTCCTGCCTTTCCATTCCCACCTCCTCCTCACTTTCCTTCTTCCTTTTATTTTCTAGGTGATAGAAATCATATATTTGAATTGATGCTATTTATATTTATGACTATAACCACATTAATACAATTTTGATTATTTATTAATTTATAATAAAAACTAAACCTGTTCTATGATTAAACCATCATATTACAAATTTGAACCTGTTGGGAGCTGGATCATAGAAAAGGAACCGAAGACCCCAGACTACAGCCATCTAAGTAATCTTAGAAGTGGCTTCTCTACTCTAGCTGCAGTTCAAGGTATAAGACGACACCCTCCCCAACAACATCTTGACTGAGGCATTGTAAGAGCAAAGACAACCTAGCACAGCTGTGCTAGGACCCCTAAAATCCAGAAAAGGTCAGGGCTAACAAATCCATTTACTAAGGTTAAAGTGCTACATGTGAAGGTCTTTATTCTAGAACAGTGTGGAAAGAACACAGTCCATACCAATGTATTTTTTCCTTGCAGATAAGAAGGAAATATTCAGAATTT
The DNA here is from genome assembly GCF_000622305.1 of Nannospalax galili. Taxonomy (NCBI): domain Eukaryota; kingdom Metazoa; phylum Chordata; class Mammalia; order Rodentia; family Spalacidae; genus Nannospalax; species Nannospalax galili. The sequence continues at coordinate 1,380,157 of NW_008352647.1, forward strand.
GTGAACTGATCTAGAAATAAGTATTAAGCAAAAGGAAGAGGCAACCACTTACCAAATACATGACAGAAATTATTTTAATACAAAATTTTATGAATATGGCGTAAAAATAAATATTAATAAGACACATTCAAATAATAGAACTATTATCAAGTGGCATTTAAACTGTCTTCTTTCTCTCAATCAAATGTCATGCAGTGAGGAATCTTGCTTCTCTCAGACTATACCTGTGTATTTACAAATGGTATAAGATGATATTATTCCCTGTACCAACAGATCTAATGTGGGTCTGAGACATCAGCATCACCCGGGAATTTACAAATGCATATCATCAGGTCTTATCCCAGGCCTATTAATTATTATTAATTATAATAATTAATATTTGATTATTATTAAATTATATTAAATCATTAAATTACATTATTAATATAATTATAAATTAATTAATTATTATTATTTCCAGAAATAGATTCTGTAACCTGCAATGTAAAACCTCCCAGTAAGGGGCTAGAGAGATGGCTCCGTGGTTAAGAGCACTGGCTGCTCTTGAAGAAGACCTGGGTTCCATTCCTAGCACTCACATGGCAGCTAACCATCTGTAACTCCAGTTCCACAGGATCTAACGCCCTCTTCTGACCTCTGTGGGCATTACACAGCACGGGCACACTTAACACACATGCAGGTAATACACTCATACACATTAAAAATTAAAAGATTGGGAGTATTACCTGCATGTGTGTTAAGTGTGCCCGTGTTGTGTAATGTGCCAACATCTCAGTGTTATTAGCTAAAACAATGAGCCTTTCTGTAAGAAACAATGTCTTACAGGGCTTATGCTGAATTCAATATTGTATAACTGTATTAATTCAACAGCAAACCTAAAAATTTTATAGCCACTTTTGAAAGAGATGTATCTTTGCTCTGGAAACTGTTATTGAGTGTGTTAAAGCTGTAATGAAATGGTTCTTCTAAAAGAATTTTTTAAAAAATTAAAAGAAACAAGTGACTTTTAAAAAGCCAAATGTGGTTGCACATACCTGTAAAACCAGGGTCAGAGACATAGGATTGTTGGGGCTTGGTGGCCAGCAGCCTAACTTCAGTGAGAGACCCTGTCTGTCTCAGAGAATGAGATGAAGAGTGATAGAGTAGGACATCTTCCTCAGGTATCTGTGCACACACACACACACACACACACACACACACAAATAAAATAAAATAATAAAATAAAATAAAAACCCATCACCCCAGAATAGCACTCCTGGTCATTCTGAGGCATAAGGAAATTTGAGTTTTAACTTGCATTTTACACTCAGCATTCCTTGGACAATACTCTCTAAACTACTACCTGGTACTACCTGATAAATGTCATCTGCATGTAGCACATTTCATAAACCATTCCACATTACTATCTGTTTCCAGGTTTCTCTAGCATTATAAATAAAATTAAAATGACAAATTATACATAGCAGATCAAGAAATGTATGTCTAGGTAAGGTTTATCTGAGAACAACTGGTCTTTGCTCAAGATTTATCTACCTGACACATAATAATTAAAAGTACCAGACTGGTGGAACTAACCTTCTTGGGTGTTTAACAGACATACTTTGAGGCCTACACTAATTTGGTCAAAGGGACATAAAGTACTCTTTTTGCTCCTTGCCCTCCTAGGTCGACTAGTTCCAGGGGACAATGAGCATCTCTCAAAATGTCCTGTAATGGTGGTGGGTCACCTGTCCTCTTGATCAAGGAGGCCCAGGACACCCAACCAGATGGGCTTGAATCAGTGTCCAGTCTACAAAGAGGAGGGTCAACACAGAGGAATCATTTCCTCCATGCTTCCAAG
>NW_008352647.1:1382864-1385750 GCF_000622305.1 Nannospalax galili
TCACCAGAAGGGCAAGTAGTGGGGAATGGCTGGGGGCCTGACAACACAGCAGACAGTATCAGGGATATCAGAGTATAAGGGCTCTAGTGCAGGGAGGGAGGCTATGGGAGGGTGCTATCTGGGAAGTCAATGTATAGTCAAATGAGCTGGTTTGGGATGTTCTGTGTGATACACACACACACACACACACACAATCAACAAAAATTTAAAAAATGTGTTATATTTGAGGAGGAAGCATGGAATTTTATGTCATGTTAATTAGTAGAGGTGATAAATATTACCATTGAAATCTGCCCAATGACTTTATAGACATACACAGGCGCCAAGGATCCAAGTGCAACTGATTATGACTAGTAATAATCTGATGCGTACAGATTAGAGATGCATGCACCAACATCTCAGCATTAGTAGCAAAAACAATGAGTCGTTCTGTAAGAAGCATATTTTAAAATGAAATGGAGACTCATTTAATTTTATGTATTATAGAGTTTATACTGAGTTCAATGTTGTATAACTGTATTAATTCAACAGTGAACCTAAAAATTTTTTGACCACTTTTGAAAGAGATGTATCTTTGCTCTGGAAACTGTTAATGAGTATGTTAAACCTGTAAGGAAATGCTGCTTCTAATCATGTAGTTATTAAAAAATTTTTTAAATGATAATGATAAAATAATAATAATGATAAAAAATAATAATTCTTCAAAGAGCAAAAATTTGCTCCTTAGTAATTAGTAGATGTGAAAAACATTATCACTGAAATCTCCCGGATGACTTTATATCCATGCTCAGATGCTAAGGAGCTCAGAAAGTAACTGACTGTGACTAGTAATAATCAGATATATAGAGATTAGAAATGCACACTCACTCATGCTTAAGCAGGCACTTATCCCACACACTCAAACACCCACATGCAAGTGGACATTAGCATACCCTGATTTTTAGTGGAGAAGAAATTTGTTTGGAGGACTAAGTGGACCTATATAATTTTATGTCTTATAGGGTTTATTCTGAGTACAATATTGTATAACTGTAATAATTCAACTGTAAACCTAAAAATGTACAGCCAATTTTGTAAGAGATGCATCCTAGCTCAGAAAATTGTTATTGAATATGTCAATGCTGATGTAATGAAATGCTTCTTCTAAGTATGTGGTTATTAAATAAATAATTTTAAAAAATTATATACAGAATGATCAAGAGTGTCAGATGAGCTGGGCATAGTGGTTTATGCATATAATCCTAGTATTTGGAATGCTGAAGCAGGGGGTTCACTGCAAGTTCAAGACCACTCTGAGCTACATAGTAAGTTTCAGGGTGGCTTAGACTTTAGAATAAGACCCTGTCTCAGCAGTGTAACACTGTATGTTACATGTTTTGTAAATGAAGCAAAATAAGTTTCTCTTTTCCTCCTGTCAAAAAAGTCATGTTATAGTCATCAAATATGATTTATTTTTATTTTTTTAGTTTCAAAATTACTATTTTATTTTATTCACTATTTTAAATTTGATTTTATAAATGCATTTATAAAACTCTAAATAAATTTTATAACTATTTTCTAGGAGAAATTCCTAGAAATGACATTATTGGGTCAGGACAGAAGTACATTTTAGATTTTGGCAAATTTGCTAAATTTCCACAAAATATGATTATCAGTGTCTATTGGTAAACCAAATCCTTTAAATCTGACTCAGTATTGGTCATTGCTATTAATGTTTAAATGTCACATGAAGGGTTAAAACCATTATTTCCTTTTCCTGCATTTCTGCCTTAGTATTGTCCAACAATTTTCATCCTTAGTATTGACTTTTCATCCTCTCAACTGCTTTTTTCAAGTTTCTTTCAAAACTAGAGTCTATGACCTGGTTTTAGTTCTTCTAAGATTTGAAGGAAACCTAACACTACATGAAATTGGGCAGGGGGCTTTCAGATGAGGAGGGCTGTAAATGTGATCAAAATACATTGTATGAAATCCACAAATATTCAATTAAAGCAAAGATTTGAAGGAAACTTGCATTATTAGCATCTGCCCATTGACTTGAATTAGGGTGGGAGATGTAGGTGGAAGTTATTGGTTTGGGAAGCTATGTCAAAGGTGCCAGTCACTGGTGTGTTAATTTCCACTGTGATGCAGTTAGATCCTGAATGGATCATTCACTGGGTTAAAGGGCACAGACTTCTACAAGAGTGCTGTCTCTGAACTGGTTAGCATTTCTCTATTCAACTAGGTACACATTTCATCCAGGTGTGTGTGTTTGTCGACGGGTACTTTAAAGCTTAAAGTTTATAGATAAAAATATGGCTCGATCAGGACAGTTCCAGTATAGGTCTGCCATAAAGCTCAGAGTGCATCTTTATAGGGGACGTAGGGTACTTGTATGGAGCTAAGACTACACATGTGTAGAGATCATAGTCCACCAGCACTGAGCTAATGGTGTACGAAGATCATCTCACCTGTACAGAACTCGTTGAAGGAAACTTGTATTCTGAGCATCCTGCCTATTGATTTGAATGGTTTCTGAATTGCCCTGTAAGGAGCTCTTAGGGACATTTATAGGACTCAACAATATTTATAGGCTTCACTGTGCCCTATGCACATGTCACAGTGCACTTTTACAGACCTTATAGGTGCCTCACAGGGTTCACACTACATTTGCACATATCACATTGTGCACTTTACAGATCTAAGTGTCCTGTATATAACATATATTGCCCTGTATAGAGGTCATGCTGTCCAGTATTTATTTACTATTGTAATGTGTGAACTGATGTCAGGGCCCTATGCATGTCTCATAGCCCATTTATAAGCCTCTTAGAGTCAATACATATCAAATAGTGCACTTTACACACACACACACACACACACACACACACACACACACACACA
>NW_008352647.1:1386601-1441248 GCF_000622305.1 Nannospalax galili
AGTGCTTAGTATAGTGCTCATAGTACAATATTAGAGCTCATGCTCCACTTTATTGAGGACGAATTGTTGTGTTTAGAGCCCATAGAGCAATTCATAGAGGCTTCAATACACAGTATGGAACTTAGTGCCCTCTTTAGACATTGCATGGTGCTTAGTATAGTGCTCATAGTACAATATTAGAGCTCATGCTCCACCTTTATTGAGGACGAATTGTTGTGTTTAGAGCCCATAGAGCAATTCGTAGAGGCTTCAATACACAGTATGGAACTTAGTGCCCTCTTTAGACATTGCATTGCCCTGTATTTTATCTGTATGAGTGTTTTCCCTGAATGTAAGTGCACCTGTGTCATGCAATGCCAGCAGAGGACAGAGGAGGGCATCGGATCTCCTGGAACTTGAGTTTGTACCAATGTAAAGTTTATAATGAGTCTCTATAATAGCTGTAAAGAGTTCACAGAGCACTAGAAAGAGCTCACCATACCATGTACAAAGTTCACAGTGCTCTACATAGAACTCATTGTGAACTTATACAGATCTCATAGTGCCATGAATGGAGCTTATTTTTGTTGTGAGAACTCAAACTTCACTTTCACGGAGGTTTTTGTGCTCTGTATTGAGCTCATAACTCACCTGGATTGAGGCCATAGTGTATTAGTAGAGAGGTCATAGTACTGTGCACACATAGCATAGTACCCTGTGTAGGGTTCAAGTACCTCAGTGTAGATTCTATAATGCTCCTGTAAATGGTATAGAGTGCTAATTATTGAGTCCGTGGTGCCTTGTATGCAAAATGCCTTGTATAGAACTTTTATTGGGCCCTTCATAGGCATTCACAGTGACATTAATAGGACTCTGTGTTGTAGTATAAACATCATGGCATCCCTGTAGATTGTTCAAAATACAATGTATAGAACTCATAGTGGACCTGTATAGATTTCATAGCCACCTTTGTGAACACATAGGACTTTTTGTAAACTATGATGCCCTGTAAATGCTTGATGATGACAACTACTGAGCTCACGATAAAGCTGTGTAGAGCTCATAGTATTCCTATAAAATATTTCTATCTCTTGGTAGATAACTCATCACAAACCTATGTAAGGAACTCCAGTGCATTTGTAGAGACCTTTAGTGCCCTATACAGAACTCCAAGTATCCTGTCCACAGGTCACACAGTTACTATAGAGATCATAGTCATCCATGGTAGAGCTTATAATGCCTTGTGTAGAGTCAGTGTTCTGTGTGCTTTCTTTAGACTGTATGGAGAAATTATAACTGTCTTTATAGGCTTCATTGTTCTCTGTATACACCTCACATTGTCCTTTCATAGGCCTCATACCCCACCACAAAGTTCATACTGCATGCTTACATATAGAGTATACTTCACAGAGAGAAAAGAGCCCTGTACCTAACACATAGTGCCCAGTACGTATGCTTAAATACATTGTCCCTGTACATGTCTTATTATACTGAATGAACTCATATTGCCTAGTATAGGGCCCTGAATAGGAACATTGTGTACTTTTGTAGTGGTCATAGAGACCTGTATAGGATAGTGCCCTGAATACTTTTTAATTCTCAGTATTTATCTTGTATTGCATGGAATTTTCCTCATAGTGCCCTGTATAGAGTTCACAGAACCATGTGTATTGTTCATAGGGAAGAATTAAAGCCACAGTGCCCCAAGGAGAAACTAGAGTGTACTGTATAGTTATCATACCCTGTGAACAACTCATACTGCTCCATATTGTACTTACACTCTCATGTATGAGCTCATTGTGAGTAACATTCGAAGCTCAAAGTGCCTCTGAAGGTTGTTTGAAATGCCCTGTATATAACTCAAATTAAGTATTTTACAGCTAGTGTTAACATATCAAGCTCATGGTAACCTGTATAGATCACACCATGAACACTTACAGGGTTCATAATGCCTTCCATACCTCACACAGTGGTATGCTGGAGGCCATCATTCCCTGTGTAGAGCTCAGGGTTGAGGTCTTGTGCTGTGTTCAAGCTCATAACTCACCAGCATGGGGACTGCAGAGCATCTGTAGAGAGGTCATAGCATCATATGCACAGATCATCATGCCCTGTAGAAGGTTCAGGGAGCCCTTTGGGAACTTCACAGTGCTTCTATAATGGGTTCAAAATACCTTTTAAGTAACTCACATTTCACCAGCATAGATCTCATATTACACATGTCTGGACCTCCCGGTTCCTTGTATGAATCCATGGTTTCTCTACACAGAGCTCAAAGTTGCCTGTTTAGAGCTCATAACCTACACAGAGCTCAAAGTTGCCTGTTTAGAGCTCATAATGATATATATATATATATATATATATATCATCTCTCTCTCTCTATATATATATATAGAGAGAGCTCATATTGAACATCTTTAGTGCCCACCATGCCTACTATAGAGCTCATAATGCACCTGTGTAGCATCCATATATGCTGGTGTATAGCTTAAATTAAAACTTAAAAAAACTTTATAAGGAACATTGTGAACCTGCGCAGAACTCATGATAATGTCATTTATACCAGACACTTAGTACCCTATCTAGAGCTCCAAATGTTCTGTCCACAATATAAAAGATTATGTAACTAGATCATAATTTTTCCTCTGTACAGCTCAAGCTCTGTGTAGAGCCATGGCATGTCTATGGCACTCTTCAGGCTGTATATAGATCATAGCTGCCTTTATATGATTTATAGAACCAGTACTCTCCTCACAGTGCACCTTCATGGACCTCATGGTGCCACACAAACCCCTACTGCATTTCTGCTCATCACACAGTATACTTCAGGAGGTAATGGTGCCTCGTATAGAACATATAATGCCCTGTGCAGGCATGCTAATGCACTGTACAGATTTATATTGTACTTAATAACCTGATATTGCCAAGTACGTAGCCATGTTTGGAAACAGTGAACACTGTAGAGGTCATATCCTTGTCTAGAAATTACAGTGTCCTGCAAAAACTTCATAAAGCCCAGTATTGATCTCATATTCAATGTATTGACCTCATTATTGCCCTGTGTGGAGTTTAGAGTGACCTATTTAGAATTCATAGTGCATTTTGGAGAGCATAGTTATCTGAGTACAAACCGAAGTGCCCTTACAGAGGTAACGTCCTATAAACATCTATACTGCCCCATACTCAACCACATGGCACTATACAGAGCTAAATTTATCTGAATGGCTTTTGTTTGATGTCTATTTTTTACCAAATTTCTGTGTGTTTCATACAATACATCTTAATCATACTCAGACCTCATCTGCATGCCCTGCCATTGCCTCTCTACTGGATTTCATGTATTCTGAGGCCTATTGAGCCTACGCTAAGGACTATCGAGCCAAGTTTGTGTACCCAGGGGTTTCATGGTGAAAGCTCATACCCTGGAATCTAGTCAGCCTGTCTAGACTCACTCTCTAAAAGATCAGCTCTCCCACACCCAGCAGTAATCAACTGCCAATATTTCCTCAGCTAAGGTTGGGGCTTCCCGCCCGTTTCCTCAGTTCTGTGCTGATTTTTAGTATGATTGAGCTTTCATGGGTCTTGTGCATGCTGTCACCATTGTAGCAAGTTCACATGAGCAATAGTTAGCCATTTAGATCTCACAATGAGCCTCTATAGAGTGCATGTCTTCTGTGGGTCTTAAAGTGCCGTGTTTAGTAATTACAGTGAAATTTGTAAATGCTCTCTTACCCATTATAGAACTCAGTGCCCTGTACAGACATTGCATTCCCCTGCATAGGTCTGATATTGTCTTGAGTAACCTCAAGTTCATAGTTCACTTTCTAGAGGACATACTGTGATGTAGAGATATCACAGTTCTCTGTATATAGGTTATAATGCTCTGTGTAGATCTTGTATTTCATGCATTGGGCTCATGTTGCCCTGTGTATGACTTAAACAGAAGCCTATACAGAAGTCATAGTGTATTTTTTCAGTGCTCATATTGCACTAATACAGTTTATCATGACTGCATATAGCCCATAACAACCTGCATGGAGCTCAGCGTACCCTATATAAAGCTCACAGTGTCCAGCACAGAACTTATACTGTCCTGTGTAGATATCATGATTAACCCTTATGGAACTCTCATAAGGGAGAGTTTAGATCTCATAGTGGATCTCCCCGAGGTCATCATGCCCTGCACTGAGTTCATGCTGTACCTACATTGAGCTAATATAGTGCATTTTTATAGAGCTTGTAGCGTCTTGAGCACAGGTCATACAGCTCATGACTCCTGGATTGAACTTTCTAGGCACAAGAATAGACTTTGTAAAATCATTTATATAGCTTTTAATGCACCCATTAGAGCTCATAGTGGCCTGTATAAAGTTCAGTCACTGAACTTACAGTTCTGTGTATTCAGATAATGCCTTGGACAGACCTGCGTGTCCTGTGTACACAAGCTTGTGTACACTCTTTGAAGCTAATAATTGCCTGCACAGAAACCATATTGCACTAGATAGATGCTATTTTGCTTAGCATATATAACTTGTTGCCCTATGTTAAGCTCATTGTGTCCTGTAAAGAGCTTACAGTGGTTGTGCAGAAGTCATGTATGTCTCATAATGGTGTGCAAAAAGCTCATAGTGCACTTGGATATATCACATAGTGCATTTTGCAGGTGTCATGACATGTGGAATCCACATTGTCTGGTATATAGGTTCAGTGTCCAGTATAGATTTCATATTGTGCTGTGCTCCTGCTTCACTGTATCAAGTTCATAGTGACATGTGTTGAGCTATGCTCTATGTGGGGTTAATAATGCATCTGTCTATAGACTATTGTTACCCAATTTAGTGTTCACATGCAAAGTATTGAGCTTATTATGGAATGTAAACAGCACATAGTGCACACCGTAGACTCCATATTGCTCTGTATAGAACTTAGTGCCCTGTATAGAGATTAGAATGCCCAGATTTCAGGTATAATTCTCTTATTTCCCCATGAGAGCTTATTGCCCTGTCAGGCCTCACATTACCATGTTAACAACAGATACTGCCCTTTCCAGAGGTCAGACTTCTCTGTATGGAAATTATAGTGTCACATATATTGATCATCTTGTGCCTAATATTGGTTTCATACGTTGAACTTCTATCACCTTCCATAGAGCCCATACCATACAGCTCTGTGTGTACCTGACTGATCTCATAATCACCCTTATGAGCATATAGGGTTCTTTTTTGAGCACATAGTGCTGTTCATGGAGCTCACAGACACAGATGCTAGGCTCATAGTGCCTCTTTTGGAGCTCATAGTACACCTGAGTAGACTTCTAGGTGTCCTATAGAGTTCATCACACTCTGATTACATTTTCTTGTGCTTTGCATGGATCTTCTTGTACCCAGTATGTAGCTCATGGTACCATGCATGAGCCTCAATGTACTTTTTATAGTGATCATAGTGTCCCTCTATGGGGAACATGGTTCATCTATAAATAGCTCCTAGTGCTCCTGTTACAGCTGGTAGCGTCCTACCTGAGGCTAACAGTGCTCTATGTGGGGCTTATCATTCCCCTATTTAGTCCCATGGTGCATTTGGATAGAGACTTACATATGACTCATAATGTCCTATATAGAGCTCATAGTGCACTCCTATAAGGCCTACAGGGCACCAAATAGTGTTCATACTGCCCTGTACAGAGTTTAGAGTATATGTATAGAGCCAATAGTGCACCCAAACACAGCTCAGTATGATCCATATATATCACAATGTCCCTTGTAGAACTCATAGTTAATAAGCCCCGTTCAGACCTCACATGTACCTGTAAGTATGTGTTAGTGCCCTACATACAGTTCATATTGTCCTACATAGAGATCATAGTGCACTTACAGCTGAATAGTAATCTGTGAAGAGTTCATGGTTCCCTATTTATAATTCATGGCCATGTACAGATTGAGCTGGTGTAAAAGTCACAGTGCCAGTTATAGAGTTCACAGTTCTTTAGGCGGACCTCATACGGCATGGAATAGAGTTCATAGTGCAATTGTGTAGAATTTGTACTGTACTTGTATATAGCTCACAGTGTCCTTTATAGATCGTATAGTTTCCTATCTTGATCACATATTTCCCTTTATAGATATCATATTTCCTTGTGTGGATATCACCGTGCACTGTATGGAGCTTACTGTGCCCTTCAGAGATCTTAAAATGCTTTGTATAGGACCAATAGTACCTTTAAGAGTTCACAATGCCCTGTGTAGAAGTCATAGCATCTTGTTCTAGATTCTATAAGTGACCTATACAGAGCTCCTAATTTTGTTCACAGAGACATTTACAGTGCTCATAGTGCTCTGCAAAGAGTTCAAGTTCCCCATGGCGAGCTCATGCACTTGTATAGTACTCACAGCGCCCGTCTGTGGCTCCTAGCTCACTTTCATAGAGCCCATTGTAGGGCTATGTAGAGCTCATAGTGTCCAGTACAGAGCTCACAGAATGCTTTAAAAAGCCAATTAAGCCTTGTAGAGCACATTTTTCCTCTGTAGAAGTCACACCGCCTAGAATAAAAGTTAGTAACCTGCACAGTGTTCATAGTGCCTTGTATGGTTCGTATTGTTCTCTATAGATTTTGTAGTGTCTCATACTGAGAAGATACTGCCCTCTATGATACTTATATTGTCCTGTCCAGGTGTCAGATGTCAGATGTGCCTGCATAAAATCCATATTGCCCCAAATAGAGCTCATAGCAGCCTATATATAACTTTTCGTGTCCTGTATAGACTTCATAGTGCATCTGTACTAAGGGCCCACAATGCCCTTAGAGGAATGTCATATTGACCTTCATAGACTGCACAGTGTCCTGCATAGAGTTCACTGCACAGAGTACCTGTAGTTCACTTACACCTGTTTTGAACCCACAGTGCTTTCGTACCAAGCTCATAGTGCTCTGTAGAGTGTATAAGGCAAAGTGCAAAGCTCAGAACACCACATAACTATTTTGTATTACCTTGTATAGAGCTCATAGGATCGGGTTGAAATGGCAGTGCTCTGTACAGAGGACTCAGTGCCACATATAGAGCTCAATGTATACATATACATTGCTATGGACTTACACTGAGCTATATGAGTTCAAACAGGGCACTTGCTTTCAGTGAGCACATACAGATTTCATAGTACATGTGTACACAGCACATAGTGCCAAGTGTATAGAGCTTCTAGTTCATGTGTATACAGTTCAAAACGCCCATTGGGACCTCATGGTGTCCTGTAAAGATTTCATAGTATCCCAGTGTAAAGTTCATAGTGAACTAATACAGATTCTATATTGCCCTACGCAGAACTCTCAGTGCCTGCATAGAGCTCATAGTGCCACTTATAAAACTAATCTTCCACCTAGATACATCCCTGTGCCAAACTCATAGTACTCTGTACAGTTTTTGAAGTGTCATTGATAGAAGTCAAAGTGTCCGGGGCTGGAGAAATGGCTCAGTGGTTAAGAGCACTGGCTGCTCCTGCAGAGGACCCAGGTCAATTCCCAGCACCCGTGTCGTGACTTACAGCTGTTCGTGACTCCAGTTCCAGGGGATCCAATGCCCTCTTCTGACCTCTGCAGGCATTGTATGACATGGGTACACTTACACACATGCAGGCAATACACAAACACACATAAAATAAAAATAATAAATATTTTTTTAAAAGAAGCCAAAGTGTCCTATCCCTCTTCCTGTGACTTGTGGGCAGCTCATAATGCCCTTTACATACTACTCTGTACTGAGCTCCAAGTGACCTGTATACAGCACGGTGTGCCTACAATTGAGTTCACAGTGCCCTGTATAGATCTCATAGTAGTTTATAATCCACCTGCATAGACATGCAAGCGCCCTGTTTGAGCTCATATAGCTCAGTGTGAGTCCATAGCAGTGTATGATCAATAGCGCCCTATACAGAAATGCCCTGTAGAGCGCTTATAGTGCTTAATATGGTGTTCACAATACCTTGTGTAGACATTGTAGTTTCTGTGTGGAACTCATTTTGCCCTGAATAGAACTTAAAGTACACTTATTACGTCTCTTAGCATCCTTTTTGAGATCATAGTCGCCTGCATAGGATTTATCGTACCCTGTCTGCTTCTCACAGTGCCGTATTTGTAGCTATTTTTTCTTGTGTAGGAATTTTCATGCATGTGTACGCAGCTAACAGTGTTCTCTATAGAGGTCATATTTCCCGGCATGGAGCTCATGATGCTTTGTGTGGAGCTCTTGGATCCCTGTATTGAACTAACAGTACCCAGTAAAGATTCCATTGTGCCATCTGTACAACTTACATTGCAAGGTAGAGAACTCATAGTACACCCATATAGAGCTCAAAGTGTTCTTTATGAGTTCGTGGTGCATTTGTATAGAGCTCATAGCACATCTAGATAGAGTTTATAATGCACTTATACAGAATTCAAAACTCATGGAGTCATGCAAAGTCACAGTGCCTCGGAGAAGCTCAACGTGCACTTGTCATAATGCCCTGTACTCAGCGTTAAGTGACTTGTATATACTTCACTGTACCTTGTTTTGAGCTTATAGCGCCCTGCATAGAGCCCATTCACAGTGCACTTAGGTACCACTCACTGTGTCCTACTTAGAGACTGAACACTCTGTATAAAGCTTGTAATACAGCTGTTTAGAGCTCATATTGACTCGTGTAGAAGTAAAATAGAAAATTGCCCTGTATAGAACTCATTTTTTCCCTGTTTAGTGCTCACAGTATACTTGTTGGAGCACGTAGAATTCTTTATCCATCACATAGTGCCCTCTTGTGAACTCAGAGTACTCTGTAGAATCCTTGGTGTCAGAGTCTTCTGTGTAAAGGTTTTATTTTACACAGAAATAAAATATAACTCAGTGTTCTGTATAGATGTCATAGTGCCCTGTAAAGAGCTCATGGTTCCCCTTTACAGAGCTTATAATGTACCTTACACAGCCCAGTGTGCCACAGATAGAGTTCGTGGTGCAGCTATACAGACCTCATGGTGTCCTGTACTTAATGCAGAGTGCTTCTACCTGTATAGAGCTCATATTGCACATTTGAATTCATAAAGCCCTTGTGCAGGCCACATTCCATCATTTGTAGAGCTCAGAGTAACTTGTGTAGAATTCAGAATGCTATATACAGAACTCAAATTGCCATGTGTTGAGGTGACATTGCTGTGTATGGAATTCAGTGATCTCTACTGAGCTCAAAGTAGATCAGTACCGAGTTCATGACGCCCTGTATAGACCTCATAATGTCCTTCATTTGCTCATAATTCTCTGTATACAACTTATGGTGCCCTTTTGCAAGCTCATATCCTGCCTAAATTGAGCTCTTAGTTCCCTGTATAGACTCTGGGGTGCTGTATATAGAAGTCCTGGTAATTTGTATAGAGCTCCTAGTGCCCTCTCTAGAGCTAAAAGTGTGCCGTATAGAGTGCACCATGCAAAGTTCATGGTATATTTGCTACAGCTCATACTGCACTTGTATAGGTAGGTCACTTAGTGTTCTGCACAGAGCTCAGTGTATAGCTATATAGAACTCACATATCTCTGTATAGCACTTACTGCTTTGTAGAAGTTGTAATGTCTGTGTACAACATGTATGTCCTTTATAGAGCTCATAGCATATATCAAGTTTGAAAGTCGAAAATCATGCTGATTTAGGGTAGCACTATTAAACATTTTTTGCAAAGGGCCAATGAATACATATAATTGTTGAGCATTACAAGCAAATGAAGGACACTATGAGATCTATATGTTATTATTTGTAACTACTCAGTTTTACCATCATACCACGAAGGCAGCTATTGTCAATGCCCAAATGGAAAGACACAGTTGTCTTTCAATAAAACTTTATTTATAAAAAGCAATCAGTGGGCTGGATTTTACCCTCAGTCTGTAGTTTCCTTGCCCCTTGATCACACAGCCTTAGTGTAATGAGTCTGAGGTCACACCTATGATCAAAAGTGGATTTTTTATGCTGTTTTCTTTTGTCTGATTGAGTCAGCATGGGTCTTGTGCAAGCTGCCACCATTGTTGCGAGTTCAACGAGCAAGTTCCCAGCGGTATGAAAACCTATTTCCTTATGTTCATGCACCAACTTTGGCTCTTACACGGGAAGCAGCCTAACACTAGCCGAAGACCTATTGGCAACTAATTACTGCTGGATTAAAGAGGGTAGATCTTCTTTAAGGGAGGGACCCTAGATAGGCTGACTAGGCTCCAGTGAATGAGCTTGCACTGAGGGACATCTGAGAACAGCTGTTTGACCTAATAGGACTTAACAAATCTGAGAAAGCACATGGAATACAGTGGTGTTGGGGCTATAGGAAGGCATGAATGGGGAAGGGAGTGTAAATTTGATTCATATTTATTACATGAAATGCACAAAAAATCAATAAACTATTTTAAGAATGGTGGACTCTTCCTCCCTCACTTGCATTTCCTACCTCGTTTCATGTCTCTCTCCCCCCATCTTGTGCTTTTTCCCTCTCCTTGCTTTTGAATAGTAATGTGAAGATAGTCTCTAATATCTGTTTTGTCGTTGAGAGCAGATAATCATAATAGAAACGTATTCAAGAATTACTGTGAAGAGCTAAGCTAAATCAAAATTCTAGGGAACAAAGATGTGCGTGTGTACATGTGAAATCCGAAAATGAAGGCGCTAAAGCAAGAAATCATAATTCTGAAATCATCAGATGTTCTAATACCTCATATCATACTCAGGTAGGAACAGCCCTTAATGCTCTATGACTGGGATCCTTGGACTATGGAGATAGATCCATAGGAAGGAAGGGGATCTGCACACCACAAAACACCTAAGACTGACAGCAAATAACCAAATGTTAGCAGAGAGATATAAGCTGGATTCTATCTTATAGTCTGTAAGAGGACCCAATTCTACTGAAACTGTACCTTGCACTTTAATCTTCAGTCGTGTGAAGTAATCGAGTTCTGGTTTTAAATTCACCAGTTCTATGCTACTTTATTGCAGGAGCCCTAGTGAAGTAACAAAGTTGTAATTGTAATTAATATTTTAATAAAAAAAACAGCAGGAATGTAACAACCCATACTGTAGTTGGAACCATAACTACACACTGACTATCTATTAAGCTTTTAATGTGATTATTTAGTTTTGTGTTCCTAAGTCTCCTGTGAGATAGATACAATTGTTATTTCCACTGCATAGATAGGAAAACTGAGGCTTAATGCCTAAAGAGTTTAAAGGTCATTTTCAAGGTTACCCAATGGGGAGAAAAAACCAACAAAGTTTGAAACCCAGGCAATCTTAATGTCAAATAGTGGCCTAGCTCACTTTGTGACTCTGGAGGTTTTCAGGCAGAGAAAGTTCATGGGAGTCACTCCAAGGAGCAGTCACTTTCCATTAGCCTCTGAAAATGAGAGGCAGTGAGAGATTTGAAAAGTGTGATGTTGATATTGCAGGGGTTAAGTAGGCGAGAGAGGTCCGTGGGGCTGAGTCATCTATTTGTCCTCCAATGTTCTGTGCTTAAGAGCAATTGAGGTGCTGGCCCTGGCTCAGCACCCCTGAGTCAAAGCTCTTTCTCTGTCATCACTGGCCTATTTTCTTGCTGGCCATGAACTCAGTAAGTCCTGTCTCCATCAGGAAACCCCTGGAAGCTACTGGGAAACATCCCCCCCCCCAAAAAAAACAACATAAAAACAGTTTTCAGCTCAGCCTATCGTACTGTGAGCTAGCTGATCAGGAGAGGATTGAGTTCAGAGATTAATTGAAGTCAGAGGTTTCGAACATTTAAATTGTTCATTTAATCATTCAGTACTCCCTCCTCACCCTCCTTTTTAAAATCTTCACACCTGAGCAATGACTGGTGAGGAAAGAATATTTTCTTCACAGAGATGTTCACTTTTAACCCCCTAATCAGCAATGTCTATCACTATGGTCATCCAGGAAAATGCAAACAGACTCCAGGAGCTGGTGCTTTGGAAAGGAGCTTGTGACATTAGCGCAGGTCCTCCTCCATGCGCTGCAGTGGAATGTAGAGGTGTTTGAGGTAAATGTTATGTTCCCAATGCAGAACAAGGGACAAGGGCCAAGTCTGGTTTATGAGTTTTCCTCATGGGTCTCAAGGTGACAGTGTGGAAGGTCTCATGTCTCGCCTCGATGCATATACCTAGCTGCAAAGGTGGGAACACAAAGGCCTTACGGTTATTATGAAAAATGAAATGAAATGCCTGCTCTAAAGCACCTAGTTCGGTACTCAGGGACACAGTCATTATGGAAGAAAGGCTAGGTCCTTGGGGATGGTAGGCTGTGGACATCCAGGGCTTCTTTGCCCTTCTTGTCTCCTGTTTGGGACAAGGAGCAGACAATGGCTCCGGGTCCTGACTGATCCTTCATGTTAATGACCCTGACTAGTAATACAGTTTCCCAGATGCTGTCAGACCTCAGCATGAATGATTGACTTGGAATTCAGTCTTTACAGAAAGATGGGTCCCATGTGAGGCAGACCTCAGCTTCCAGAATTCACTGTGGGGCCCTTTCCTGCTCGTTCACTAGGTGGGCTTCTATTGGCCTAAGGGAGCTAATGTTTTGTAGCATGTTTTGTAGATTGCATCTGGCCAGATGTTCCCCTGTGTGGGCTCCCTAAGCAATGTGGGAGGGAAGGAACACCCTGGAGTCCATGGACTTTCAGCCAAGAGGCCTGGTGTTACACTGCCTTGGTCTACACCAACCTCCTTCGTGGCTGTAAGGGAGCAAGACTGCATTCCAGACTGAAAGCTCAGAGGCAGTGTTCCTCCTGACACTTCTGGCATTTTCTTTCTTTCCATTAGACGCATGTGAAAGACCATTCCTACTGATGACACAGACTGTGGTGTCTGAGACATCTTTCAGGATAGTAGCTCTATTATAAGCTTTTACGGAGCCCTGCAATAACTACTCTGCAAAGTGGCTATGGAAGGGATTTGAGTAATGGACAGGGAACCATTTTTCTTGTCTGCCAATATGGGTCTCCTTCAGCATCCTATCCAGTCCCTATGCAGCGTCTAATCCAACATTCTTCCTTTTTACCCAGCTTAAATCTAAAAGCAGTGAACCATCCTTGTTATGACTCAAAGTTCAAGGCAGCATCTCCAGAGGGCTGAGTGTACAGCCAGTGATTTCATGGGAGCTGTAGGAGGGATCACCAGCCCCAGCTCAGAAGCAGTGGGGCAGATAGAATCTATCAGTAGGGAGTCAGCCACTTGACTGAATAGGGTGAATGGAGGCCCAGTGAAAAGAAAAGAAAATTATTTTCTGGCCAGTTAGTCTTATAAAATATCAAAGTCATCGTGCTCTGATCTTTGTATTTGATTGAAGAATGTGAGTTTTAAAATCCAACTCATATTTGCAGATACTGACTTGACATCCAGCTTGGAGGGAGATGCTGGTGGGAGCAACAGTCATGATTGGCTTCTAGGGACCAGTGCTTCATCAAAGATGGGAACTTTGGGTGCCATGGTTTCCTAGACCTCATATTAATCTAGAGAAATCTGTCTTGAACTGAATTTGAAAATAAAGAGCTGAGAGGCAGCAGTGTGGTCATGCCACAACAGCGACAGAGAAGGCAGGGAACATTTGAGGGCTCTGCCCAATGGAATGCTTGTTACACCATCCCTTGTGCTAGCCTTCACATACACAGGCATCGCCATGTTAATTACCACACAGCTTCTGGAACTGGGACCTGTATTGGAGCTGAGACAGTGGAGGCTTAGAGGGAAGGAGAGACTTGCTCAAAGTCACGCAGTCATGAAGTGATGAAGCCTTATTGAATCCAGATGTGCCAAAGCCTGAGCTCTTAACCTCTGTGTCACCAGGTCTCTGAGACTTATTCTTCCAGTAATCCCCTCTCTGCATTTCCAAAGCTCATCCTGCCCAAGTCAGCTGACCCAGGCCTCTGCTTCACACTCCTGTGGTGCCAATACAACCTGTCTCGGTTTTGCTGTGCTTTCTTCTTGAGAGCTTTGCCATCCCAGGCTGTGTGTCCTTTGGCTATTTTGCTAAAAAATTATAAGACATGGTAAAGAATCTCCCTATATAAAAGTTAAAATGATCTGGTCAGAACCCTATGTAAGAATCCATGTGTTACAGGCATTAGTAGTGGCGGTAGTAATGATGAAGGGCAGCTTTGCAGTGAGCAACACTTAGGGCTTATTCAACGCTTACTATGACCATTTTCTATTATGGGCTTGTGCTATATAATAAACCGTTCAGTGCTCATCACAACTTTCAAGGCCAGGACTAAAGCGGAACATATGTGACTCTTTGGGTTACAAAATAAAACTCACTTCCAGAATTTTTAAGAGTGGGTGCCTCCTTAAATTTGGCACCGTATGCACCTACTGGCCTCACCCTCATCCTGTCCATACCTTATGAGAGTGTGTGGCTATAATATTGGAGGTCACGTAAACCTTTTACAAAAAGTAAACCGGAACTTATATGCTAACTTTCTGGGAACACACGAAGTGCATGTGGCAGGATTTGAATTCTAAGTCAGGACTGTTTGTATTACTGGTATGAAGTTCTATGTTCTTTAGTTCCTCCTGTTTTGCAAGAACTCAGTCATAGACTATATATTGGAAGCTTCCACTTCTTGGGAACCCCTGCCTTACTGAGAAGAGTCTTGAGGAAGAAAAGGAGGAAAAGAAGAAACAGGGTGGTAGATGGAGTTCAAGGCTGGATCCGAAGCCAGTGTGATTAATCACATAGTGACTCCCATCGTATCTGTGCCTCTCTGTACATTAGGTAGAATCTAAGTTTTTGGTTTATCTGCAGACACCAAAGCTCCAGTACAAGCAAAAGATGGAAGGTATTTTAAAATGTGGACAGTATTAATTCAGCAGGGAACACAGACAAGACTGACTTTAAAAATAATTTGAAATATAAAACTGGGACTGGCGGACGGCTCAGTGGTTCAAAGCATTTCCCATTCCTCCAGGGGATCTGAGTTCAATTCCCAGCACCAACATGTGGCAACTTGCAACTACTGTACCTGCATTTCCAGGGATTCTGATACCTCTGGCCTCTTGGGGTACCTGTACTCATGGGTACATAGCCCCATAAAGACACACATGAATACACATAATTAAAAATAATAAGAATAATCTTTAAAAAATAGAAACCAACTTCTATCATCGTCTTTGTCATCATCATCCTGTCCAAAGTCCTCAAGGAATTTCTGCTTAAATTGAATCTCAGACAGCTTAGAAGGGATTTCACACTGGAATTATAATGGTGAGCACACAGAGTGGGAGTCATTACCTGTATAGAGACAGCCACACTGGAAGAAAGAATGTGATAAGGGCACAGCATTATGTCCTGCAAGTTTTCCAGAAATGGAGAATTACCATCTAGTGATGAATCAGAAAAAAATAGAACATAAAATATGATATGAAGGAATGGACAGCACTGACAAGTAGAGCTATAAAATGATGTCCTTGAAAGAGAAAGAATAACAATGATTAAAAGCAAACTTTCAGAATATACTTATGAATTGTCAGCCAACGTCCTTGGTGGGGTGGTAACTTCTAAAGCATGATATCAACGAAGATGAAGCAGTCAAAGGAAGTAGCATGTAGTGACTGAGGGCTTTGGTTATACCGATGACGAGGCATTTTTATTTGATGTTATTGACCCCATTCACTCATTCTCTTGTTCGTCAGACATTGAATGAAAATCGATTAGCCACTGACTAAAGTTTCTGGGTGTGAAGACCATCAGAGAACACCAATAGTTCTCTGTTTATTGCCATTGTTCATGTGCTGTCACTTTGGACCTCTCCTTTGATCTGGTGGTGTGAAACAGTTTACTTGGGGATTTTATAGTGCATTACTGTCCTAACATCAGAGAAGCCCCTAACTCCTTACTTTCAGCGTTGTGTTAAGATGGTTTTTCACTCCTGGAACAAACACCTAAGAAAAAATGACTCAAAGTAGGAAAGATTTATATTGGCTCACATTTTTAGAGGTTGGCTGAGTTCTTTTGGCCTGAAATGAGGTAGACTATCAGACGGCACCAACACTGGAGGAAGAAGCTTCCTCTCATAACACCCAGGAAGCAGACAGAGATAGACTGGGGACAAGGAAGGACCTTCGAAGTCATGTCCTCAGTTATGTACTTTCTTCAATTCTCACCTCATAGTTTCCCCTTCCTCTCAGTAATGTCCTGAAATCATGAGTCCATCAATGGAATGATCCACTGAATAGGTCCAAGACCTTGCTTCATAATCACTTCTCAGTAGCACAACCAGCTAGAAAGCAAGCCTTTGAATATACGAGCCTTTAGCGGGGACAACTTGATATTCAAACCATGAAATATGAAAACTGTTGTGCATAAGAATCAAGAGAACTTGGAAGCTTTATGCATGAAGGAATAGTATGATCAATGTATAGCAAACCGATACCGGTGGTTCTAACAAGGAAATGTTGGAAAGTGGGAAGTTCTGGATCAGAAAAATAAAGTGTGTGTGTGTGTTTTGTTACAATAGTTTGAGTTGGAAAAATAACATTGATTTGGGAATGAAAAGGGAACATAGAAGAATAGTTTTAGACTATTTGGTAATCCCTTGGGTTTTCTAGTCACTAAAGGAGACAAGGGAATCTGGTTCATGAAGATGGTGGTGCTATTAAAACCTCACCATCCAGAAGGGAGAAGAATGCAAGGTCTCAGAGCAGAGTGAAACTCAAGGCAGAACAAGTCAGGATCTCTGAATGACTTTATGGGACAGACCTTCCATGCAGATCCACTCTGCTCTGAAGAATAGCATAAGAAAAGCACTATTGTGTAGAATCATCGAAATTTTGGAGTTGTTTGATAAATCAGGTGTCTTAATCTAACTAGTAGAGATGGAATAAAATGTAAGGAGAGATTTTCTCCTAAGCACAGGGAAGCCTTGACTATATTTAGACACTGAGGGGATAGTCCCATGGAAGAAAAATTCAAAGAGCAAATGAGAGAGTAGATGATCATTAGAGCAGCCCAGAGGCAAGTGACCCAGAACAGGACCTGCTGTTGTCCTGTGCTTTCGTATCAAGAAAGAGAAGAACATTGGTCATTTTTGCTTTAGTGGTTTTACTACTCATTATTAACTAGAGAGAAATGTTGGTAACAAAGAACAAGGGTAACAAACTTATGGAATTAAGAAAAGGTTCAACAACCTCTTCATGCTGTGAAACACATGGTGAGCTGTAGGGAGAAAATAACAGAAAGGCAAACATGAATTGAAATCCAGGCTTTGCTATACCTTGCCTGTAAAAACAAAAACAACTTATAGAGAGGTCACATGAAATTCATCTGGAAGACAGGTAATTAATGATTACATGGAGTAAACTTTTTGCAAGCACAAAATGAGATATTAAGTAAATGGTACAGCAAATATTTGTAATGTTTGGAAAATCATGATAGTTCATTTTTAATGAACACTTACTCTACGTTGGGCATTGTTCTAAGACAGAGACAAGAACTAAATCATCATGTGTTATGGATAATAACCCAATGAGAATTTTTTTGGTCCTTTTGAGACAGGGTGTCCCTGTAGCCCCAGCTGACCTGGAACTCGCTATGTAGACCAGGATAGCCTTGAACTCACAGAGATCCATTTGGTTCTGACTCCAGAGTGCTGGAATTTGAAACACATCTTGCTATGTAGCTCCAGGCTGACCTTGAACTTGAGATTTCTCATGCATCAGTTTCCCAAGAGTTGGTTCATAGACCTGTACCACCACAACCAGTCTGAGAACAATCTTTTATGGCCTTAATTTTTTGCATAAGTAAATGTGTGTACAATAATTATTTTATATTGCTTTCTTTGGACAGAGAGGCTGTAGTTACATACTTGATATTTTCATTGAGTTTTGTAGTATAAAAGATGATTGTTGCCAGGCATGGTGGCACACACCTATAGTCCCGGCACTTGGGAGGCAGAGGCAGGCGGATCTCTGTGAGTTCAAGGCCAGCCTGGTCTACATAGTGAGTTCCAGGGCAGCTGGGGCTACAGGGAGACCCTGCTTCAAAAAGACAACAACAACAACAACAACAAAAAAGATGATTGTTCCAACCCATTTTCCCTCTTCATTTATTCTTTGAAAATTTCATACATTTGGAGGCTGGAGAGATGAATCCATGGTTAAAAGCACTGGCTGTTCTTGCAGAGGACCTGGTTTTGATTCCCAGCATCAACATGGCAGCTAACAACCATCAACTCCAGTTCTAACGGATCCAATGCTCTTTTCTGACCTCCAAAAGGCAATGCATGACACAGGTGCACTTACACATGCACAGGCACCACATGACACAGGTGCACTTACACATATGCAGGCAACATATGACACAGGTTCACTTATACATATGCAGACAACACATCCACACATAAAATGAAAACAAAGAAAATGTTTTTAAAATTAGAAAATTTCATACATATATTCAGTATATCTTGAGAATATTCACCCTTCACGGGGCTGGAGAGATGGTTCAGTGGTTAAGAACACTGACTGTTCTTGCAAAAAACCTGGGTTCAAATCCCAGCACCCACATGGCAGCTAACAACTGTCTATAACTCCAGTTCCCAGGGATCCGACAGCCTCTTTTGTCCTCCATGGGCATTGCACGACATGGGTGCACTTACCTACATGCAGGCATAACACTCATACATATAATAAAAATAATAAATAAAATATTTAAAAACAAATATTCACCCCTCACTCCTCCTCAAACTCCCCCCTCCAGGGTCCTCTGAAGAAAACAAAATAGATGTCATTGAATTCAGTGAAATTAATAGTACAATTTTTTTCTCATTTTGTTTGCATATGACATTTGTCAAATGCCAACCCACTGAGCCTCTAGCAAAGGTTTCATGGCTCTTCTCTGGGCAGCCTCTGTGGTTCATAGACCTGTATGGGGAACCAACAAGGTCCCAACAATGATTGCTCTTTGCTTTTTCTGCTCTCTGTGCCTCTAGTGTGGTGGTTCCAGGGCTACTGTGACACCAACCCTGCTGGGATCCTCACAATAGAAACAGTCTCATGGGTGCGCTTCTGTTCTTCCTCCTATTGATGGCTTAGTGGTTTGGTTCATGCTGTCTAATTTCCCCCAGCTTCACTTAACTGTAACCTGATGGCATTAGCTTAGTGTTGTGCACCCAAAGCAGACTCTGAAATTAGTATTTTAATATAAGTGGGGTGTTTTGTCTTTTTAAAAATTTGTGGTTATTCTTTTTCACTTTTTTATTGATCTTTTTAAATTTCATACATTTCCCACTCAAATCCAGACCCCCTTCCCCATCCATGCCTCCTCCATCCCTCCACTGAACCCTATGCACTCTGCCATACATGCTGAGTCCTATTCATTCAGGTGTTTGTACCCAAATGTCCTTCAGTGTGAAGTGTCCACTGGAGTCTAGTCAGTCCATCCAGTGGTCATATGTAAGTCGTGGTCTCCCTTACCCAGTAGCAATCATTCTCAAATGGTTCTCAGTCTAGTGCTGGCCAACCACTATTTCTCACCACAAAAGGTAAGAAACAACTGGTTTTGAAGAATAAGAGACTGTAGAGTGTAGGATGTGACTCCTGTATGGAACCTCACCCACCCACGGCTCAGGGGCCATTGCAGAAGAGGAGGCAGAAAGATTGTAAGAGCCAGAGCTGGTTCATGAACACAGGGAGGTGGAGGCCTCCAGGCCACTGGAGGTGTGCTCATGTGAGCCTGTGGCAGTGGTGAGGTTGAACATGGGACCCATGTCAGCTCAATATAAATAGTTTTATCAGGGATATGACCCCAGGAAACACAGCAAGAGGGTAAAAAAAGAGACAAAAAAGAGAGGGCAGTCTCTAAATCACGCATTAAGAGTGCTACCTCT
Source organism: Nannospalax galili (assembly GCF_000622305.1). Lineage (NCBI taxonomy): Eukaryota > Metazoa > Chordata > Mammalia > Rodentia > Spalacidae > Nannospalax > Nannospalax galili. The sequence goes on from NW_008352647.1 coordinate 1,406,454, forward strand.
GAAAAGAATGGGCCCTAACGACAGTAGACTCAGAGAGCTTGTGTAGAACGTACCAGAATCGGCCTGCTTTGAGGCAAGAAGATGGGGTGTATTTTTGCCAGCTTCTCTCCCTGATTGTTCAGGGGTTATTGTTGGTGGTATTAACCCTGAAGAGTGTCTGTCCATCCAGCACCCAGGAGGTGGCGGCAGAATTCTCTTATGAACAGACGATATCCTGTGAGCAAGACACACAGTTCGCTTTGGAAGCTATGAAGATTGTGGTATGCCAAGGAGACAAGACCAGGAGCCAGCAGTACCTGGTATAGTTGTTAAAAGACAAATAGTGGGACTGGAGTGATGGCTCAACAGTTAAAGTCCTTGATGTTTAGGCAAGAGGGAGGACTAGAGTTCAGATCCCCAGGATCCTGCCTGGGTATGGTGGCTCATGTTCTGGCCTCAGAAGGCAGAGGCAGGGGCTCTCCTGAGCAATCCGGCCGTTGAAAATAGTTAAATTGTGAGGGAGCTCTAAGTCTGATTGAGAGACCTCTCCTCAAATAATAAGTTGGGAGAACAAATGAAGATTTTCAACATCAACTTCAGGTCTCCACTTATGTATCCATACAAGCACATGCACCTTCACACATAGGTGTGCCCACACACATACGAGGTGCATACACATGTATTTACACCATCCACACATACACGTGGAAAGAAAAAAGTTAAATAAGGTGATTCATTTATTTTCTAATACTAAGTGCTCAATAGATACTAGCTACCATAATTAAAATGACAGCATTATCATTATCTTAACTAGTGTAGAACTCAGTTTAACGTCTACATCTTGTAGGTTCAAATAGAAGAATTCTTTAATCATAATCAACAAGCAGTTCCTTAGATTTCTTACTGGTTATCCTTCCCTACTAGTCCTTGGGGCTGTTTGGGCTAGCCCTTACTATTTCTTACTGGATAGTAATAATTACGTGGAAATCACTTCTTCAGATGAAACTTCCCATCTCTGCAATTCTGTGCTTTGCTTCTATAACCCACCTGCCACCCAATGAACGTTAGCCTCCATGTTGTTTTGTTCCCTTAAGCCACTTATGGTTCTGAGGTCAGGAGGTAGACATCTTGTTTTTATGAAGGTTCCCAGGGGGTGAGCTACAGTCAAACCATGTTACCCTGGAAGACTTTAAACCATTTTAGCTGCTCAGAGAACATATCCCAGGAACCAGGCGGGTTTCCAAGACAACTGGGGGTTTGATCGTTCGTTGAAGGATGGCCAAAACAGCTGTGTATTGGTGCTTTGGAAGTCACAAACTACTCTACAAGAGCTTTTGGTTCAGGAAATCCAAAACATATTTGTCACAAATATTTCTTTCCTCAATTTTTAATCACATATATTGCAAAGAAATTCATCCCATCTGTCTTTTACTCATTTGTACTTACATTATCCCAATACAATTGATATTTATTTGATGTTTCAAAATTATTTTTTTCTACAATAGAATATATTTGGTAAAAGGCAAACTTTTCTCATCCTCATGCTGCTGGTGACTGGGGATCACTGAAGCAGCCTCAAAGTTGACAGGGCAAGTTGGCCATGTGGTAGATTCCTTTGAGGACTAGTTCCAGCCGTCTCAGTGGCAGACACAATGGACAACAAAGGACTCATCTAATTCTATTAATCACAGAAACTTGGCAAAGGGAAGAGCAGGGTGAAAAGCAGTGCCAGGACCTCAGATACCCACAAGTCCAACCTTGCTTTATTTTACAGCGGAGGAAACTGAGCCCCAGGCGGGAGAGATTCTTTGCCTAGTGACACATGGTTAATTAAAGGCAGATTTGGGGTCATAAACTCGGGTCTCCTGGGTCTAGGAGCGGTATCGCCAAGTTCTTTCTTTTCTTTATTCTATAAAGCATCAAAGCACAGATGAAAAGTCAGAACAAAATTCACAAGGGTACTGGCGAGTCATGGACCCTTGTGAGCTTGTGAGAAAAGGGGTTCAGAAAGATTTTAAAAGCTGGCTCTTTTCCTCAAAGAACATGAGCTATGCTGGGCTTACACTGTAGTCTAACTACCCTGCTGCTGAAGTTGGGGACTTACATAACTGCTCTGAGCTTCTGCTTGGTGGAGACATTTGGAATAGAACACAACCAACGATTTTTTTCTTAGTGTTACTATCTTAACTATTACTCCAGTCTTTCTAAGATACGAAGATAGAATCTTCTAATATTTCCTAATGTTTTATGGAAACTATTTCCAGATGTAACGCGTTCTTATGAAACATAAATAAGAGCAAGAAATACAACGTATATGTTTTTTGAACATAGTAACACAGCCTATTTTCTTGGAGATTTTGAAGCTCAATATAAGCTAAGTAGAGCCCCTGAGAAGGTATTCAAGAGGGAGGACAACTAAATTTTGTTGAATGCAATATTGCCAAAGACAATTGATATTTCTAAGAACACATCATTTCCTGTTCTATAGAATAATAGTCTTTGCCTGTCAGCTTTGGGGAGGAGATAACAGTTTAGGGATTATATTGCTTTCCTTTTTGTTGTTATTGTATACTCAGTGAGAAGCAACTTCAGGGAGGAAGTGTGAATTTTGATTCAGAATTTGAAGGGATACAGCCCATCATGATAGGGAAGACACAGTGGCAAGAGTGTGGGGTGAATGGTCACATTGTATCTGCAGACAGGGAGCAGATTGTAGACAGGAAGTAGGGCTAAGCTATCAGAGCTCAAGGCTCACTACCAGCTGAGGCCAAGTGTTCAAACACAAGAGCCTGTAGTGGATATTTCACTTTCAAGCCACACAGAAACTTAACAAGTAGAGGTAAACTTTTCATGTACGAAAATCAGGTTACATCACAAAAGAGATGATCAAAGGAGCAAACATCTTTGAAAGTTTGACTTGCAATCATTTCATGAAGGAAGAAATAATAACGCAAAAAGGGTTTGATTGGGAGTAGAGAAGAAGAACTCAGTGAACTTGAAGGAGAGAAAACCCTGGGGAGGTTTTTGAAGAACCACTCAAATCTGACGGGGGGGTGGAGGGGAAGAAGTGCCCTTAGAGATCTGGGAACCTTTCCTTTTCTCCTCCAAGAGCAGGAAGCATCTTGAGTTGTTTTACATTCTTAACACCCAGTGCAGGTCCTGACACTAAGTAGAACTCAATAAATGTGCAGTGAGTTGAGAACAGATCTAAGTGGATGTGAAAAGCCATGATGAGGAATCTGGATGTTATTTGGCAGGCAGTGAGGAGCTCTGAAGCTTGTTGCTCAGAGGAGTGACATGTTCAGAAATGCACTTCAGAGAGATTGCTTTGGCAGCGTGTAGAGGATGATAATAGGAGCGAGAAACCGGAGGCGAAAATCAACTGGAGCCTCAACACCATTTTACCCAAGAAGTAACGGAAGTCACGGGTAGGCAGGAGACTGCAAGAATCCCAAGACAAAGCAACTGATAGTGAAAGTATCAATTTTCCTATAGTAATATTTTTATTGTCTCTTAAATAATTTTTCATATTCTATTTATTTACTTCTTGTTGAGAATTTCATACATGAGGATTGTAATTGTATTATTTCCAGCCCTCCCAGTCCGCCTCCAACTCTTCAAATGTCCCCCACCTCTGCTTGATTTCTTGTCCTCTTATATATATTACATGCATATACATATATACATCTTTATATATATTTAATACACTGAATCCACTGTGTTTAAAGTTTTCTGTAAGAATATTTTTTAAAAATCAAAAGAAGTGGGCTAGAGAGATAGCTTGGTTGATGTGAAGTGGTTGTCTTATAAGCATGAGGACCTGAACCATGCTTGGTTAAATGACAAGATCCAACTGCCGGATCTTATAATCCTAACACTGAGGAGGCAGAGACAGGAGGATCACTGGGGATCGCTGGCCAGCCAGATTAGCCTACTTGGAAAGTTCCCGGCCAGTGAGAAATGATGTCTTAAAAAAGGAGGTAGGTGGTGCTTGAGGAGGAGCAACACCTAAGATTGTCTGCTGAGAGCCTCCCCGCCACGTGCACACTTACACACATACATTTACCCTCACATGCATATGCATAACATTCACACACAAAAGAAAAAACCAAAAGAGGAAAGTTCATGAGAAATAGTGAGTTCCTGTTATACAAATAGGAGGAGGTAGATTTTGAAACTTTGAGGCTTGGATCCTCAGAAACTGACAATTATAGTGTCACAGGCATGCAGTGGGCACTGGGGAAGGTCCACAGCTTGAGTTGCAGAGAAAGATGAACTTTTGACTTTGAGTCAGATTGGAGCTGCCGATAAGGCAGTAAGGGGCACTTTACTACAAAGGGAAACCCAGAAAGTGAATCAGGAGAGATTTCAGTTTGGGATCCATCTGTGTAGAGCTGAGATCCCAGGCTTCATGAATACATAGAAATGTAGATGTGGAAACCAAAGAGAGAAACGTTTTAGATAGGAACATCATCACCCACCTTGGGTGTGTAGTCATTTACTTTGAATTGCAGCATTGGCTCTTGAAGAGGAAGACTCCTGAGGCTCGGGTTGTAGACAAAGCTGATAAGCCTCTGGAAGCTTCTGAAACAAGGTTCTGTCTGTAAGGTTATAAAAGCAATAACAATTGCTGTGGACAGAGAGACTGTCCAACAGGTCCAGCTGCCTGCAAGTCATGCGGAGAGCTCTAGGATGCCGATTTCATGAGTCATCGCCCTTGTTAGGGTGGCCTTCTTGGTGATGCAGCTGCTTTCTCCCATGCACCTTCAGGTTAACCCTCACCTAAGCGCCAGTAAGTAACCAGAGTAAACTCAACTCTGTAGTTCTTGACTAGACCTTAGGGAATTGTGTCTTTGGTCTGTAGTCAATGCGCTATCTGGAGTGAATAGATGTTTCTCAGGAGGAGGAAATGCTCTCAGATTTTCCGTACGCATCCAAATTTCTATCAGGTCTCCCCAGGAACTGGTACATAATGATCCATGGCTGCAGCCTAACACAGTTTGTTTTATGACCATGCAGAGTTTAAAGGGCAGACCTTTGTCCAGACCAAGTCAGCATTGTAAGGTAGATGTTACTGTCCTCGCAGGTGGGGGTCTGGCTATGGTCATATCAATAGGACTGGCAGGTTCCTCGGATACTCACTGGTTCACAGAAGTGAATGTTTTCTCTGCTCCTGAAAGCTCAAACTCAAAATCAAGAGAATTCAATTTGGGGAGTGTAGGGGGCGGGGTGGTTGGAAGCCAATGAGAGTAAATACAGGAATAAGACTACTGTGGGTAGATGACACAGATGGAAAGCCTCTTACACATCAACAGAAGGCTCCCTGGTTATGGTTCTAGTGTGTTTTATTTGGAAATGCTCTCAATTTTTTTGTATGCATCCAAATTTCTATCAATGAAATAGACATAGGGTCTGGGAACTTTGCCTGCAGTAAATTTACATCCATGAGTCACAGTGTATATCCTTTTTTTTCACTATTAGCATTTAAAACCATGGTTGGTACATGGTAAACACTGAGGAAAGTTGCTAAATGAATAAATGGTCCAAAGATGGGACCACTTAGCATGCTGAAGGGATCTTCGGCTTTCACCTGTTTTCTGTCAACGGTACCAGGTTAAGACAAAAGATAAGGAAAACACACAGGAAATTCTACTCTGGGATGCTTGTGTAGGCTGACGTTGGTGGTGGAGCTGACTCCTGTCAGTTCCTGGAAGGAGAGCTTCTGGTGCAGAGATGGATCAGTGCTCATGACCAGGGCAAAGTAGGAACCTCACTCTTTAGCCCAGTTGTGGCAAGTCCTTTATATCCACCTTTCCCTTCATCTGCATCTTTGGTGCTGATGACAAGCTAATTATCAGTCTGTTATCAGGGTTTGACTGAAGATGCCTACCACGTCCTATCCAATGGGAGGGGTCTAAGGTTCATCAATCACAGCCCAGTTTGGACACTCACATATACTTTAGTCTCCAGTACTATTGGAAACGCAACATCTCTCTATTCCCTAGAGACAATCTGCAGATATGTAGCAGGATTACTAATCTAGTATTATCAATGATAGCATATTGATTTTGATCATTTACTTGAATGCTTCTACCACCATCATCTCAGTACTTATCCTGATAATCCAAGAGGCAGATAATTCTACTAATTATGTAACACATAAGAAATAAAATACGGTCCAGACAAATGAATTCCGGTTCCTGATGCAACATAGATTCAGGCTTCTGAATTGCACTCTTAAACTTTGCAAGGAGCATTGAACCCATGTTTGCACATAACTTCAGCACTAGGTGATTTTGTGTTGTTGTTTTTGTTCTTCTGAGACAAGGTCTCCCTTTAGCTCCAGCTGGCCTGAAGCTCGCTGTGAAGACCAAGCTGGCCTAGATCTCACTGAGATCAGCCTGCCTCTGCCTCCTGAGTGCTGGGATTAATGTTGCATACCACCATACCTGGCAGCACCAGATGATTTTGTAATCTTAGTGTGTCATATGCAGTCGACTCCAATTTTCTTTTCCTTTCTGAAGAATTTAACATGTATCACTTGTCCATATGAAACCGGTTCCATACCTGCAGAGTATGCACTGATGGAATCTAGTCTTCCAATCATACATTTAAAATTGAATTCTATGATTGTTGTAAGGAAGTACTGTTACCCAAAGCAGCATCTGGCACACACAGGGTTACTGTGATCATCTTAATCATTGGGAGAGAAGCTCATTAAGGATGCTTCTGTCCAAGCTCTGCCCAGTACCCTTCTTCCTGGATGTTTTTCCATACAATTGTTCTCTTTTTCTGGGCAGGTGGAGATGGGGGGTGGGGAGGTATTTGGAGAGTGTTTGCCTCTCAGGATGAAGTAGGACCATCTTCAAGTTGTGCCAAGTTCAGCCTCATTCATAAAACAAACATTTATAGAGCTTCAGCAAGGGTCTGGGCAGCAGCCACAGTAGCAGGCCTTTGGCAGTGGGTTCATTAGAAGCTGCAGCCCCTCTGGAGGCCAGCAGGTAGTGGGCTGGAGGTGAGGAGCAGAGCAAAGGCCAGCTGGCTCTCCACCAACAAAGTCAACACTGCCCCAGATGTCGATGTCCGCCCTGGGGTTGAGGCCATTAGCTACAGTTTACCTGCTCACTTCATTTTTCAAAATTAGCCACAAAAACCTCCCATGGAAACACAATGGGCAGAATTTCTCAGCAGGGGCAGAAGGAAAACAAAGCATAGCTTTCCCTGCACTTGTTTGGAGTTTGTAAACATCCCCTGGAGCCCTGGGGGCTTGGCAGGCAGGACTCTGATTCCTCCCACAAGGATGTCTGTGTGAGCCCCACCTTTATTTCTCTCCCAGAGGCACTCTAGTGAAGGCCAGACTGCCATCCCACCCACCCCCAGTCCTGCATGAGCACTCAGCCTGGAACCCAGGAAGGCTCTAGCTTTCCCGCTTTTCCTCTCTCTGTCTCAATGTCTGTGTCTTTCTGTCTCTCCGTATGTTTCTCTCTGTCTCTGCTTCCCTCTCTCACACATACACACACTCTTCCTTCTTTTCCTGGGGGCTAATATTACAGTTTAAATTCCTGGGTTCACTGTGACAGTTGCTGGGAGACTGGAAGATGGTATTGGCTTTCGACCACCTGATTTAATCTCTTCTCTCACTCCTGTCTTCCTGCTCCGCTGCTCAGACAAGGCAGAGGGCAAAGGGGAGAGGTGAGGAGGTTAAACACTTGTCTGCAGCCACATCTTTTCATCAGGCTGTGCTGAAAGCAGGTTCAGACAGGAGTGGCTGTGGTGTTTGTCTGTCTCTTGGTTATCTGTACAGCCCAGTGAGAACTTAAATGGAAGAAATGGGAACAGAAGGAGGAAGGGGGAACGCGATGATGGAAAGGGGAAAAGGGAAAAATTATATTAGGACTGAAATACAAGCCTGTGCAGTGGACGATGTCCAGCCCAATGGGTTATTTTTTTTTACCATAGGAAAGCCATTTCTAGAGTAAAAATCAATCAGAGACTAAACAGGAACCACTCTATGCTTTAAAGACTATCTCGGAATAAAAGGAATTAGATACCCTTGTAGGAAAAGTTTCTCTTCCTCATGTACAAGCTCAGTGCAAAACAGGCATGAGTCACTGGTTTTTGTGGTTCATTTTTGTGGAGTCCACCAAATAAGATGAAGGGATGCCGGGAGTCTGGAAACCGGTTACCTGAAGAGCTTTATCGACATGATTTGGTGTCATGTCAATGCAGTTCCTGTCTGTCTTGGCTGGAACGCACTGGAACGGAAGTGCCAGGAGGACACGGACTTTTGCCTGCCTCTTCTCCAGTGGTATATCTCAACACAGAGAATGCCGTCTCCTTCCTAGCAGGCACTGTGTCATCTCTGCTGCTGAAGGAGATAAAAGGAAATGGCACTGAGCCTGCAGCTGCCCCGGTGAAAGCACTTTTCATGGCTAAGATTTGCAGGCAAGGCCATCCCCAGGGCCTCTGCTGCAAGCTCTTCCTACTGTGTGTACGTTGACATTTGTAATCATCACTAAAGAAGTTAGTAAAAGACTTTATTATCCTTCTGCTCACCTTCTCCATCCTCCCAGCCCCAGGAACATCCTTCCTGTATCATCATTGACTCTAGAGGTCCTTTCAGGCTGTTTGGGGAGCTTAATAGACTGAATAGGAAACCCTTAAGATATCAGTTCCTAATTACAGAGACCTGAAATCTACCTTATCAGCAGTATCTTTTCATGTATGGTTAAGTTAAAGGACTAGACTTGGTGAGAATATCTTGTTATTATTTAAGTAGATCCTAAATTTGATCACAGCTAACTTTGTAGGAGAAAGGCAGGAGCTATTTGCTAAACCCTGAATGCCATGTCAAGATGAACACAGAAATTTGAGTGATGCAGCAAAAAACCCAAGGAAGGCCAGAAGCCACCCGAAGCTGGGAGAGGTGAGGAACAGATTCTCCCACAGTGCCTCCAGGGGCTGTGTGTCCCAATTGACACCTTGACTAGGCCAGGTGAGACTGATAAGACTTCTGGTCCTTAGAACTAGGAAAAAATAGATTTCTGTTGTTTTAAAGTACCCAGTTTGTGGCAATGTGTCATAGTAACCTTATTGAATTAATGTAGGTAGTAATGTTTAGTGCTTGGTGCAGAGTTAGGGGCTTGGTTAGGCCAGGAGAGAGGCTGAGACCTGGGATAAGGTATGATAAAGTAAAGCAGTAGTTGTAAGAGATAAACTATGGCTGGGTCAGCAAGATGGCTCAGCAGGGAAAAGTGCTTACTGCCAAGTGTGAGGACTTGATTTCAGTCCCTGGGGAACCACAAGGTGAAATGAGAAAACACACTCCTGAAAGTTGTCCTCAGACCACCACATGTCACATGCTCAACACCGCTCCCATAGATAACTAAATGCAGTAAAAACACGTAGGTTTTATTATATATGTATATACATACTATATATCAGAGTACGTTAAATTGGGCAGGGAGCAAGAAGGGCAGGTGGAACTAGGGGACGGGGTCTAAGTACCATTAATTCAAGTAAATGTATATATATATATATATATATATAAACTATGGGATGTTAATGTTGTAGCGTAGGAAATGGGTACCTCTTGCTGCTATGAAGACTGATTGACAGCAATTGTGAGGGTAGAGCCTCTGCTGTGTAAGGACTCCGCTGATGGAGGCCAGCCTTCATTACCAAATGATTGCCAAGCTTTCCCTGGGCATCTGTATCCAGGGCCTGAGTGGTAATGGGGAGAGAAGAGAAACCGAAATGGAATACTTACAAATCAAAATATAAATGACATACTTTCCTTCTCCAATATGCTGCTGGTTTAATTAATACTGTTACCACCTGGCTATAAGGAGAGTGGAGAACCTACTTCCTGACTAGATAGTCACACTCCACCAATTTATATGTGTGAGCATTTTAAAACCAATTTATCCTTAAATTGATAAAAGCACAACATTCGTACGTATTATTAAGGAGTACATAGTGTTTTGGTACCTATACGTGTGTAATGTAACACTTTTATAGAGAATGAACATGAATTTTTAGTGGCTAGCTATCTAGGACCTGCACAAATGGAGAAAAATAGATAGAAAACAAAGTCATTGAAACAAGGACTAGATAACATAATTCAGTCAGAAACCATGCCATTTTCCTTTAAAAACTGATGTAAAATATTAGGAAGTAAAATAGAATATCCACGTGAAGTTTTAAGAGAGAACAGAGACATAGAGCAAAGTTGCCTTTGTTGTTCTGTTTGGGGAAGGCTGTGATCCAGCTGACTGTTAGACTTATTCCCTCCGATGTGCACACTGCTGGGAAAGTAAACACATAGTCTGGAAACAGCAAGAGCATGGTGCGATTCTATCTCCTTTACTTACTTGAGTGACCTAGAAATGATTTCACTGTATCTAAGCTTTTTTAAGAAATTATTTTTAATAACGGGAATTTGCATAGGTTGTCCAATCCCCAGGATACAAATGCAAAGTAGAAAACACACATATACATACTCTACATGCATACACAAACATATCACATACCATATACACACATATTCCACTGACCATACACCACACACACACCACACTTATGCACACCCCACACTAGACACATACCCCACACACCCATCACAACCACCACACACACACACCCCACACCACACCACATATACACTTGCCACACCTCACCGCCACACATTACACACATATACCATACACACCACACACACCACATATCACCCACATATACACCATATACACACGTGTCATATACCACACATATCACTCACCACACACATACACATACACTACATACACATCACACATCACTCATCACACACACACACACACAACTCCAAGGAATTAACATAATATAAAAATGAGGAAATGTTTGTAAAATAGACGTATTATAGAAGGACCAAATGGTAATTACAGAAAATAACAGAGAACACAGATCATTTTTTTTAATGCTTTAATTGGGGCCTAGGGTTGGCTCAGCGGTTAAGAGCACTCGCTGCTCTTGCAGAAGACCCAGGTATGATTCCCAGCACCTGCATGATGGCTAACAACATTCCGTAACTCCAGTTCCCTCTTCTGACTTCCATGAGCATTTCACAGCACGAGTGCACTTAGACACATGCAGGCAATACACAAACACATTTAATTAATTAATTAGCTAATTAATTCATTATAAATAAGTATTTTTAAAAATTATTAGTCAGATATATTTAGCACCAGAATTGATGTAGCCAAAGAAGGCTCCATAACATGGAAAATACATAAGATAAAAAGATGACTGTGGCCTGATGTCACTGTCAAATTATGAAATTTGGCCCACGTCCATGAAAAGCAGTCTGCCAAGAAGCCAGGGAGAGGCGCTGAGTGAGGTACAAGCCCCGGTTTGGGGCAAGACACTCAGGGTGAGATCTGTGTGTGGAAGTTGGAACTTCATGTATGTCCTGTGGCTTCCTAGTAGACTCCTAACTCCAGTTCTGTGTGACCCGCATCTTTTCCCTGTCCCACGTGGTCTGTCACAAAATCACTTTGATTGGTGGTATTACTGAGAGAGAACAAGAACTGTTTATAAACAGTAAAGAATTTACTTAGATTTCTGTTAAGTGTGCACTGGCAAATAGTTTTAAAACCAAATGATATTAACGATAAATTATATTTTACCTGCCCCATCCATTGATGGTTGGCTTGATAGAGTGGAGAAAAATTGATTGACACCGAGTGGGAACCCAGTGAAAACCAGAGCTGTAACTACACTGGACTTTTTCTCTTTCTCACTTATTTCCACAGCTGGCAAAGCCACCGGGGGGTCCCAGGTCAGGGGCGGGTAATCTTACTTGGATGGACCCTGTAAGTGCATCTCCAGGAGCAAATCCAAAGAAGAAAAGACACAGTTCACTCACTTCGTAGAGGGCATTATTTTGCACATAGCAAGGTTCACGTGTCAAGAGAAAGGTCTTGGCTGTCAAGCTTGCAGTCAGACCCTTGGGCAGAACTCTTAGAAGTCCCTTATCCCATTGCACCCTATTGGGCCTGCTGTTTCCTGCCTCGCTCTGCCCTTTCTGCCTTCGTGTCTCAAAAGGCAGAGAAATCATAGCCAAAGCTTGAGTTGACAAGTGGTAATAAAACCAAAGAACTCCCAGGCAGGATTTGAGCTTGACCTCAGAGCTGTTGGTCAAGTTGAAGATATATTTTTAATGTAAATATTCCTGGTAACACGAGCTTGGGGTTTATGCCAACAGTGCTTGTGGGACATTTCTCACCCCGTGTTCTGAGCATATATTTCTCCTTCTTGAAGACATTTTTTTCTGTTTAGGCACAAACTTTGTTTTATGATCCCTAAAGTAGTTAGCAACCTGATGACTTTTCCAAAGCCAGGGCTGAAATACTATGATGTAGCTTTGAGAGCCTGATTTGAGGCCATCAGGAAACAGTTCTTGGTCTATATTGGATACATGCTTGTCAGTGGACAAGTTTTAGAAAATTCCTGATTGTTTATACATGGTCCATTCTAAAGGGGATTTCTTATATAACACATAAGAAGGTGCAATAGGGATGTATCCACATGTATATTTGTGTGTGTGTGTGTGTGTGTGTGTGTGTGTGTGTAATTCAGACTCTTTGGAGGATTGCATTGCCAAATTTAAGAGCATTTATAGTTGTTGAATTGAGTAATGTATTTGAGCTTCCTGGTGGCCAGGTTTAAAAGAAAGAAATCTATTAAAATGGAGCATATAGATTGATTTCTAGGGAGACATAATTTGTTCCACTTAATTTTATATATTTTGCCACAGCTACAGCTGAAAAAAAATATGTTACATGAGACCTTCTAATGAGACCATTGATAGGCACAATGGAAAGTTCCCTCCACAGCAGCCTGAAAATCAAGACAAATCTGATTTTTAAATGGCTATTTGATAAGACAATTTTAATACTTGATAAAGAACTTGGGTATGTAGCAGTTTCTCAATAAATATTAATTGAACTAATGAATGAATGAGGGAAATAGTGGAGAAATGCTGATTTTATTTAGTGACTTGTTAGTCCCTCTCAGTACTGACGAAAGTCTTGCTCCTGGATGAGGATGATGAAAGCCAAACACGGCTAACTTGAGCAAGGCGGTGTGATTTTAGGAAATGATTAGAATAGTGCAGAGAATTCCTTGAGAAACATCAATATGAAAAAAGGAGACATAGAAAAGGAATTGAGGGGAATAAAGGCCTTTAACGAGGAAGAGATTTGAAGATGACTTTCCAGAAGCAGCCACTGTAAAGGATGCAAAGTCATTGATGAAGTGGACGGCAGTGCCCAGGGTTCAGGCACAGTAACTAATTGCAGAAAGAAATTGGGGAAATTTTAGCCTTTCTTCTGGGTTGATAGCATCTCTATGATGGTGTGGCCCAGCATGTGGACAACTCCATGATATTTGTCATAAATTGTATTGAACTCTGCTCTGAGATGCTATGGGGGTAACGGCTGGGAAAGCAGCCCGGTCACTCCTGACCTTCTTCCAATGGAGCCATTTTCTATTCCTCTGTAAGAGTCAAGTGATTTACAGCTGGCATATTTTATTCTTTCATAAAAACACATCATAAAATATATTATTGGGAAAAATGTGTTCAAACCAAAGTGTTCCCCTGGCCTCTGGTTTGTGCATTCTTGTCTGCTTCCTAAAGGCTAGTAACCTCAGAGTCTCTAAGGACAGAATTGATTATCTGCTCAAAAATGGCATTACTCACAACGGATAATCCAAATATCATTTCTTCTGTATTGTGAGATATGTTTAAGGAAACTTGAAAGCTCTGAAAAGTGCTTTTAACACAGGTTTTAGAGCCTTTATGGAACTGAGGGACAAGAACTGGTTCAATGGCTCAAGACTTCTCACTTCCTAATAAAATCAGTTGCCATCATTACTGTCACTGATTCTATAAATAAGGCTTTAGATTAGGAGACTTGTATCATTCCAAAAAGCCAAATATACTTTATTGAGTTGGAAAAACTGGACCTAATCAGATGAAACTGAGTTTTAGATAAATTAAAGTGGATCTTTACAAATTTATTCTATACATATATATAGACATACAGAAGTATAATTTATTAAATATCTAAGGGTGCTATTTTTACTGGAATTACTAAACAAGGCTTTAAGAATGACTACTGCCTTTAGTAAAGATTCATGTTTTTCCCTGCATAAGTTATAATGAACCATCCAGTTTCAGATTTCTAATAATATTGAGTAATAGGGACAGTGAAATCCTTCAGAGTCGTGTTCAAATCCGGGCAGAAGTAGAATACAGACAGAGCAATCATTTGTGTAGATGGTCTTTGTTCCTTGGCTGCTCTGGAAGGGTCTGTCACTGCTTCAGGGCTAGTTCCATGAATGACCTTTTCATCCTTAGAAAAACTCACAGAAATAAATAGAGAAAGCCACCTTCAGCAAGTCAGAGTCTTTGTTTCCCTTACAGAAGACAAGGGCTTTCCATCCCTGTGTCTGAGATCCTGAAGGCTAAGACTGATGGACTGTGTTTCCTTTGGGACACATGCTTAACTTACTTGCCCTTGGGCAATCTAACACCAGGAATTAGTGGAAACATATATCGTCCTAGGAGAGAAAATGTGGGGGGCGGCAAATGAGGTGGATGTGCACAGGTGTGTCTATGTGCTACATGTGACTACCAATGTGATGTACCTTGTGATAGTTTGTCAAAGGTAGCTGTTTCTATCCACGCTTTCTTCTTCAGTTTGGCGCAGGAGGCACACAGCTCCCTGAGTCAGTTTCACAGAAATATAAGCTCCTTGGACAGTCTTAAATTGTTTAATCAGAGCATGGCACTTAGTAGGAGCTCAGCAGGGGGCAGTGTAACACAGTGGTTAGAAGCATAGATAATATGCAATTCTTGGGCCTGCTCTTCCTCCTCTGTAACAGGGGAGTGATCGGTCACTTATGTAAGTCCTGGATGGCTTGAATTAGATAATAGGTACTTATCCTAAGCACAGAGTAAGTACTCAATGAATAATAACTTTAGTCATTTCTGCTTTCAAAATTACTATTATAAAATATCTTCTTTCAGCCTAGAATTCTCATCCAAATTCCAGACCTGAATATCTTTGTCCAAGAGGTCAGAAAAGGACTCTAATTCAAAAGATCTAACTTTAAAATCTAACTCATGACTGCTCTGACCTCCCTACCTGGAGTCTGTCCAGCACCCCTTGCCATAGTCCAGAATCCAATGGCCAGGCAGGGTGTGAACTATTTGGTTTTTTTTTTTTTTCTTTCCTACTACAGCCCAGGAGGCTCTCTGCGTTCTTCCCATAAAGCCATGTAAATGTCTTTTGGAGCTTCCTATTTTTCCTTATTACCCACCATCTTCAAACTCCTAAGCAACACACTATTGCCCTTGGGAGACTGCTACATCCTCTTAATCTACCTGTCACCCTTGACCCTTCCTTGACCCCTCTGCATGCCTAAAGACAGCTCTTGTGGGACACAAATCTGGTCTGGTGTCCATTGCTTGAAACTGATCAACCATACCCCCAGTATTCTTGGGATGGAAATTGGAATATTCCAATCACGGAAGCATCAGCTTGTTAATCCCCCTACCCTTCCTCTCTTCTCTGGACGCAACTCAGTCCAGGCTTGTTTCAGTTCCTTAAACGGGCACTGGTTCTCCTGGTCAGAGAGCTTTAACACCAGCTGGGTCTTCCTTCCCCTTCACACCCAGCTGGTCCTGGTTAACCCCACCCACCCTTCAGATGTGTTGCTTCCTCAGGAAAACTTTTCTGAATAAAGTCAGCTCTCTTATGTTTTCATAGCACTTGTGCCTCTCTTTTGTGGGTGTTCATCACTATTATGATGTTGAACATGTATTTATAGTTAATGGAGTCATCTTGGCTTCCCCTTCAAGATCCATAGGACAAAAGACAAGTGAGAGAGACACAAAATCTATCTCGGGATTCATTGTGTCAAGCGTAATAGTACAAATATTCATCTCTCTGTGTCTCTGTCTGTCTCTGTCTCGCCCCCCCCCTCTCTCTCTCTCTGTGTGTGTGTGTGTGTAAAGCAGACTTATCTTACTCTACAATACTCTCCCCAGCTTTTTAACTCATTGGCTTCTCTTCCAGGTATTTGAAACTCAGGGAACCACAGATTTCATTATGTGCAATGGTAACGTAAAGCCAAAGATAACTGGGAAAAACCACTGTTGCTATTGTTCAGCAGAAGACTTCAGTACTTGATATGTAGGGCAGACCTCTCAGCTCAGCATTCCCTAGCCCCTGAAAAAAAACAGATTCTTAGCACAAAGAGAGAGAGAGAGAGAGAGAGAGAGAGAGAGAGAGAGAGAGAGTAAATATTAACTAGTGAGGGAAGCTGTATTAAGTAGCAGCTTGTGCTTTCTGTGGCTCCAGTAGGATGTTGGTCCAAGGCAAAGGTTTAGGCAAATCCCAGGTACTATATACTAAGAAGAGGCAGGAGCCAGGTAGCAATAAGCCAGAAAATAACTCAAACAAGGTACTTATTGTGGAAAGGTTAGCTGGTGGGTTAGGAAAGGGGAGAGATGGAGATAAGCTGACAATTTGACTTTGACTCAATGACATGCTTCAAAGCATCAGAGCATCACACAGGTATCACCCCCAGCTGGATGGGATACAGTCTGAGTCTTGTTTCCAAAGTTCCATAAACTTTGGGCATCTTTTCCTCTCAGTTCTGTTTTTTTCTATTTTGTTGAGCTTTTGTAAATGTCATACAACAGTTCTTAATCAAATTTAGACCCCCGCCATCCATGAACCTCCCCCCACCCCTCAGGATCTCATGCATTCTACCATACATGTTAAGTCCTATCCAGTCAAACATTTGTGCCTAGATGTCCTGTGGTGCAAATTCATCCACTGGAGTCTAGTCAGCCTATCTGGAGATCCTAAGTAAGTTCTACTCTCTCTCACCCAGTAGTAATCAGTCTCCAACAGTTCCCAGGCTAGGGCTGGCTATCTGCCCATTTCCCTCACTCCACTCTGGTCCTTATCTGATTTAGTTTGCCATTCCTTTGATTCTGATGATGACCAAAGTTTTCCAGGTTTAACGTGCAGTCAGATCACATGGGGACACTTTGAGTGCTTACTTGCTGAGTTCATGGGTCTGAAGTAAAGGCTGAGATATTAGCAGTGATCCCAGAGACAGTGACTAGAGCAACCTGTCTGCAGGGCACCTCTCCTGATCTAGGAGCAGGGTTTTCAGTGACTTGTCCAGGCCAGATGATTCTGTTGCTGATCTAAAACACAACCCAGGTTGACAAGTTTGTTTTCATTTTCCTTAATTTCTCTGCCACTGGAGACTCATGTCTCTCCTCCCACGTTCTGTAAAAGCAAATCAATCTTAGCTATCAGAAAAGAAAACTGGGCCACCATCAGCCTGCAATGCACTCAGGTTAAATAGGGGGTTTCTGGTAGGTTCTGGTATCCAGGATGAAGGGCTACACTTGTATTTAAGGCTGTGCTTAGCATTCTTTGATTTCTATGGAAACACTATTATAAACACTTTACTTTCAGTGCCTCATGTAATCCTTCAAGAGTATCCCCAAAGTAGATAGCACTAATGTGTTCTGTTGCATCGTTGAGAGAGAGTCTCAAGGTTGGATGCTTTGCCTTTTCACAGATGATGCCAGCTTTGAAAGCCAGGTACTCACAGGACAGCTTTTCTTCTCTGTGTGATCCTTTATAGGTCATGTGTGGTTCTCACCAACTCAGATGTATGCAAATCTTCCCCACATTTCAAGGGTTGAGAACAGCAAAGGCTGAGAGAGAGTCATTATCTGCATTAGATCATGGTGCTTAGTGCATGGGCATTTGGGAAATGCATCCCTGCAGTTTAAAGTCCTGAACCAATTTTATCTGGCAAAAACGTTCAGCAAAATAATAGATTATGTGGGGATGACGCCCTCCATTGTTGGTACTTCAGGTGATTCTGCATGTCGGAGATATTAAAAGTGTGATAACCATGTGGAACTGGTCCAGGTGCTGTCTGAGCTCTATTTTAGGTATGAGTCTCTATGATCTTGTGATCAGACTTCAGTCCTCAAATACTCAATCAGCAAGTGAGGGATTGATCATTTACAGTTACACAGTGAGAAGTTTCCAGGAATGATTTCCCTGTAGCATTTTAATAAGTACTCTATAAATAATAATTTATCGAAGTTGCCCACCATGTTAGAAAAAGAACGTATTAAAGAAGCCTGGACTAATTGAAGCTGGCAGTTAAGTTCCCTGAATCGAAACCAATCAGTTTATCTACATGACTTTAAAGATTTGGGATGAAAATTGCTCATTATATTCCAGCATCCTGATATCCAAAGATCCAGATATTTCACAATATATTGACATGGCCTTCCAGGAAACCTATGTGCAACACTGAGTTTAAAATGTTCTGATACAATTAAAAATAAATTGGATCAGAAAGACTCTTATTCCTCTTTCATTGGGGCCTGAGGGGACTTGAAAACTGACAGCTGTATGGTCCAAGTCAGCTAGACTGCTGTTTCTAAGTTGGGTGGACACACAGCTTGAGTTCCTAGTGATGGTCCATTTATGTAGAGCACCCTTTCCTTCCTGAAATTGCCTTGCTTTGGACAACCATTTACATAGGCTCTGTGGTGATCTTTATTAATACACAGTGATACAGACAAATGTTGCTCGGTATTAATAGAGGCAGAACAGACAGAGAGGAAAGCCCAGTTTCTGGTGGTCCAGGAGGCTGGAAATGTAAAGGCTTCTCCACAATTCCTTGGGCATTCCTTCTCTTCCTGTGATTTAGTGAGCCTTCACAGTTTGAAGTAGCCTCAGGTCAATTTGACATGTGTGGATGTGTATGTGAGGATCAAAACCCCACAGTCATCTTTTTCCTATTTAAGTTTTTTAACCCCAAATTGCATTTTTATAGGGTATTGGCAATCAAAAGCTCTAGCATCAAACACACGATATATGAAATCCACTGAAGACTTTTACCTTGGCTAGCCTGACAGTTCAGAACAGTTTCTGTAATCTGTCTTCATGACTTTATATCAACATTTGGGTCCCCTGATCAGGTACAACCCAAACATTATTTTATTTTTTAAATATTTTATTTATAGGACAGGAGAGACTGTCAGATCCCCTGGGGCTGGAGTTACAGAGAGTTGTTAGCTGCCATATGGGTGCTGGGATTTGAACCTGGGTCTTCTGTAAGAACAACCAGTGTTCTTAACCACTGAGCCATCTCTCCAGCCCTCCAAACATTATTTTAATATTTATAAAAGTTCTGTAAGGTCAATATTGCAATGATTCCCATTTAATAGCTGAACAAAATATGTTTTGTTTTAATTGAATGAACATTTTTATGGATTAAAAATATTTTATTGAGCTTTTGTACATTTCATACAACAGTTCTTAATCAAATTTAGACCCCTTCCTCCATTCACCACCACCCCTGCCCTGGACCTTATGTAGTCTGCCATACATGTTAAGTTATCCAGTTAAGCATTTGTGCCAGATTTCCTTTGGTGCAAATTCATCCACTGGAGTCTAGTCAGCCTATCTAGAGAGCATAAGTAAAGCTTATTCTCCCTCATCCAGTAGTAATCAGTCTCCCATAGTTCCTGGTCTCGGGCCAGCCCGCCACCCATTTCCCTCACTCCATTCTGGGCCCTTGTCTGATTGAGTTAGCATGGGTCCTGTGCTTAATGCCACCATTGCCACAAGTTCACATGTATGACTCTCCTTCTCCCAGGAGTTCACAGTAGTTCAATTGCCAATAGCTCTTCAGCTAGGGTTGGAGTTTCTTGCCCCCCGCACCCCAGCCACATGATGGGAATTTCTCTGGCATAAGCTTACACAGATCTTGTATATCCTGTAAAAATTGTTACGAATTCACATGAGTAACTGCCCTGCTATCTGGAAAACAGTTTCCTTGCCTTCAGTCACCACCTCTGGCTCTCACAGCTTTTCCATGGCCTCTTCCACAGTGATTCCTGAGCCTTGGGAGGCAAGGATTTGATACAGGTGTCCTATTCAAGGCTAAGCATTCTGTAGTCTCTTATTATTTCACACAGACCAGTTGTGGGTGTCTGTGTAATAGCCATCTGCCGCGTGAGTAAACTTCTCTGATGAGAGTTGAAAGACACACTAACCTATGGGTATGACAAGAAGTGATTAGGAATCATTTAAACACTATGTCCATTTATCAGAATAATAGTAATAAATTCTCCCTTTGACCTGTGGCCTATCTAGTCATAGGCTCCCAGGCCTGATCTCAGTGTCAGCTATGGGCTCTGTTTTGTGATATAGACCTTAAATCCAATTAAGAAGCGGTTAGTTTCTCATATCATTTGTGCCATGATTCTATCAGTTCGCATGCCTTGCCTGGCCAGTTTTGACTGTAGCTCACAGGGCAAGGTTGATGATTACTTTTATCTTATGGTAACATGCATAGCACCTTCCAGCACTATGAAAAGAAGCCAGTAAGGATGAAGCTTTGAGTTTAGTGCCAGCTTGATTTTGCCTTGTTTGTTCAACAAATGTCTATAGTGTCTTTAGCAACAGGGTCCTACTGTCAAGTTCTGGTGGGTAATCAAGATACTGGTAATAGCCAGTATTGAGGGTCTATAGGAACCCTGGAAAACAGCTTCAAAAGAGGAAGCCTACTCCTAGCATTAGGCGTTTTTCTTTGCTAGTCTATGATATTGGTAGGGGATTGGCCCCACATTATAAGGTGACTTCATTTAAACTATTTTTATATTGTACGTGTAAATATTTCAAGAAGTTTATACAGTGGTAAGTTTCCATATGACACTTTCTAAATGCCTTTTGTGTTAGTTATTCCTCCACACAGTTCCTCCTCTGCCCTGTCCTATCCTTCCCTATCCCATTTAACCCTTCTTATCTGATTATTCTCTTTTCCTTCTTTATATCATGGCATTCTATCTCTTCTCCAGTCAAGTCCCTCCCCTCGGCCTCTTACTAGTTTCCTGTCCTCTATGGACTTTCCAATTGAAATATGCATATCTAAAGTTTCAAAGCTAGCATGTACTTATGAGACAAAAAAATGGGATGTTTGTCTTTCTGGATCTGAGTGGCCTCATCTGGGATGATTATTTCTGATTCCATGCATTTATCTGTAAATTTCATAATTTTATTAAGAGCTGAATAATATTCCATTATGTAAATATGACATACTTTCATTATCCATTCATCGGTTGATGGACAGCTAAGTTGTTTCTGTCTCCTTAACAAATAATATTAAACAGCTACATGAGTTTCCACATCTGAGTATATGTGGTGTCAGGATTTTCACCCAGGACATCTCACATCCATGCTGCTCCTGACTTATACGCTATTTCTGGCAGACTGCCAGGGATAATTCACCAGCAAATTTTGCCTGAGTTGAGTAGTCCAGGAGTAGGAGGAGAAGGAACTAACCCCTCTGCCAGGTAATTCATTCTCCATCAAACCCAACCAGTATGGATAGAAAGAAGAATATGATGAGGGTCTGAGAGGATGACAGACAACGGTGGCTGGAGAGAAGGTGTGGCCACTAAAAATAGAAGATTTGTTTTTTATTTCTTTTCTTTATGATTGATTGATTGAAAAGGGGGCCTTGGAGCTGGTTTTCAGGGATGATTCTTTAAAAAGATGGAAATTAGGAAATAATTATCTGGCAGAGAGGAGAACTTAAAAAAATGGCAATGACCTGGGGAATAAACAGCAACACAGGCAATACACGCATGATGCATGAGGATGACTGCCAGAAATACAGATGTGTTAATATGATGCCACACATTCCTCACCACGCCTGCCTGTTCACTACTTCCCACTACAGTTTTTTCTCTCCCATACCCTATTCTCCAGTCACTACTTTGTTAGAACCTCTGTCCATCCATAATGTTTCAATTCAATGACAATCTCCATGATTTTCTTTCATATTTTATGTTAGTTTCATTTACTGTTGCTGTGATAAAACGCTCTGACGAAAGCAACTTAAGGGAGAAAGTGTTTATTTAACTTGCAGTTCCAGGTTACATTCCATCATGACAGGAAAATCAACACAGCAAGAGCTTGAAACAACCAGTCCCATTGTGTCCATAGTCAGGAGACAAGAGCTATGAATGCAGGTCAGTGCTCTGCCTTCTCCCTTCCTTAGAGTCCAAGGTCTCTTTCTCAAGAAATTGTACCACTTACACTTAATATGGATCATCCCAGGTCAACGAATATAATCAATACAGACTCTCACAGGCGTGCTCAGAGGCCCATCTCTCAGATGACCCTGGGCTTTGTTAAATTGACAGTGACCTCTAACAATTACATATTGGAATAGGCTTGATGCTTTCTTTATCTGTGTCAGTTGTTTACCTCAAATATTACTACTTCACAGATGTCTTCTGTACTATACTGAGAGGGTGATTTCTCTCTACCAGTTCAGTAACACACGAATATATTTCCACTGCTGGGAACAATCCTTAGCATAGAATTTGGGTTCCATAAAATAAAGCAACAGGAAAGATCTGGATCAATTAGATTGAGGCAGCAGTCAAAGTGGAAGACTTTTCATCACCTGTCCTAAGAAGGATTAGAGTATGTTTCCAAGGATGGAATGGGGGATGTGAGGAAGGAGGGTTGCTGAGTTATAGTTCCAGTGTGAAGAAGTTCCTTTCAACAATTTAGCAGGACTTGGAATTTCGGATCTTAAACAATGGGAAAGGCTTGGGGTTGATTGCTATGTTTTCCTTGCGAGGCTTTAGCATTTATCTTTCTTCATTGGTAAAATTCTGTGGTAAGAATTGCATTCATTCTGCACTCAGTCTTTTATCTATTAAATGAGCATGTGCAATGTTTTCTGTATAGCACCAGGACCCAGAGATGATTAAGACTGCTTTTATCCCAGAAAGGTGAGTAGCTTGGATTATTGCTCAAAACAAATGATTCCTTTTATGCAAAAGCATCTACCATGTCTCCCCCCACCAATGACTTGGCCACACAGCCTTTGATATGAGGTAATCATTTTGTAATTGTTGAAAAAGTTGTAGAAACTGATAATCTCAGAAAGAGCTATTAAATGTCAACTTGTTCTTTTCCAATGACCTTAGCTAGCAGATGCTTTGCTTAGATGCTTTTGTTATGATGGTGACTATGGAAGGGGTTTGCAATAAACAGATGCAATGCGAAATTCTGTAGGAACATGCAGAACAGCTCATGTTTCTCAATTATAAGTTAAAAGGCACAGCCTTGGGACCCGATTTCTTCACTTTGGGGAAAGTGTGACGTCATAATCCTTCATTCTTAAGAAATGAAGAGAAATGAGTGGTTTGCTCAGTTCTTGATATATAAAAAAAAGCCAACTTTAAAGCAACATTTTATTAGAACCATAAGTTTTGTTTAAGAAATTTTAAAATCTACAGTTTATTTTCCTTTGGTGTTGCTGCAGAAAGTCAATAGAAATTGAGATGATTTTTTTCTTGTATTTTGACCCATTTATGAAACACACGTGGGAGCTTGGGTCTTTGCGCAGGTGAAAAAGAGACTACAGCAAGGAAAGGTGCGGTTCGGTCCACTGACCTGTTTCCCCACCCTCAGGACTCCTTCAAACAGCTGTGAGAAAAAGGAGGAGGAGGGAGAGAGGCAATTTAGCAGCACACATCCAGATGTTCATTTCAAACACACCCTGAACAACTTTTGCATGGTTTATTACATTTTCTGAAACCATTTTTCACAAGCCTGTTTTCTCAGCTGGGAAACTTCTGGTGTAGTCTTTTCAAAAAATATTGCATTTGGCATTACAAGAAAAAAAAGTCTTTTGAGGCATTCAAAGGACAATCTGTTTGCCTTGGTCTTCAGACGCAGACTGTAGGAATTTATGCATTCTGTGCCACCCTGGTATAGATTCCACTTTACATTCGCTTTACAGAGGAAATCCAGAGTTCCATTCACTTGATCATTTTAATACTCTGCCATCTTAGATTGGTTTGAAGTGTCAGAGACATGAAATCTGACTGGCCACAAACAGGACCACTGGAAGACTAGGCCATAACTCAAGGCTAAGAAGAAACCTGGACATGATACTTTAAACACAGCGATCCATTTTTTCAGAACTCTAAACCTCTCTAATTGCATCCACTTTCTGAGGAGAAAATGGTAGGGTGAAAGGAAAACAGTTTGAAGTGTCAGCGAGTCTCGCAGGCAGAAATCCATAGAACTCCTTCCCCACGGTTGGTGGCATCCACAGTAAAATCCAGATCCTGGCAAGAAGGGAGTTGGTGGCATAAGGCGTCTGCTACCTTTGCCTTAGACTCAAGCTTGTCTCCTAGCCAGTTGTGAAAATTGAAGTCATTGTTTTGGGAGTTTTCCTGTTTTCTTAAAACATTTGTATTGAGTTTTTGTGTATTTCAATTTCATGTAATAAATCTTATTCAAATTTAGATCGTTTCCCCCATCTGTGACCCTCATGCCCCCCCATAGGATTCCATGCATTTTGTCATATATTTGGTTCTATCCAGGTAAGCTTCAGTACTCAGATTTCTCTTGGTACAGTTTAATACACTGGGGTCTAGTCAGCCTATCTAGAGTCACTCCCCTAAAGAAGATCTACTCTCCCTCACCCAGCAGTAATTAGTTGTCAATAGTTCCTTGGCTAGGGTTGGGGCCTACTGCCCATTTCCCTCATTCTATGCTGTTTTTTGTTCGAGTGAGTCATCATGGGTCTTGCGCATGCTCTCACCATTAAGTTCCCTGTGGCATGAAAGCTTGTTTCCTTATGTTTATGTACCGACGCCGTCTCTTAAAATCTTCCCTCTCCCTCTTTCATAACCATTCCTGAGCTGTGGGTGGGTGAGGTTTAATAAAAGAGTCCTATTCAGGGACATGCACTCTGCAGTCTGTTCTCTAAAACTTAGGCAGTTGTAACCTTCTGTGTGCATCACACTCTGTTGTGTGGGGAAGCTTTGTTGGTGGAGTTGTGGGATGTATTAGTATTCTCTCTACCCCCGTTCTACTATATTCCATGAGTCTTAGGTGTAGAGGTTCCACTATAAATGTGTCAGTTGGGTCTGGGCATCTCTCAGACATGTATTCTCTGTGTGTGACCAGTTGTGGAACTCTGTAATAGCCTCTGTCTGTTGCAAAAAGGAGCTTTATTGATGCATGGTGTGCAGTATATTTGTCTGTAAATATAAGACTCCATATTGCAGAGCCCCTTCTTTAAGAGGAAAATCTGGACATCATCTCAGGAAGGATTGGACTACCTAGAAGAATGACTCCAAATGGAAACTAAGATTTGTCTCTGGAAAAAAAATAAGCTACAAAGATGAAATAAATCAGAAGAAATAATAAAGCAATTTTGATTTGAATGAAATGAAGCTAAAGAATGAATCTTAGATAAATGTCTTCACCTCCCCAAAGTTCATTTCCCACTTTTCTATTATAATTTTATGTAGCATACAAGACAATGGATTTCATCATGATACATTCTCAGTTCACATCCTT
Organism: Nannospalax galili; assembly: GCF_000622305.1. NCBI lineage: Eukaryota > Metazoa > Chordata > Mammalia > Rodentia > Spalacidae > Nannospalax > Nannospalax galili. Next base: position 1,431,935 of record NW_008352647.1, read on the forward strand.
TTAATATTGGACCGTTAGTTCAGATGCATCTAATCATTTACGGCCTGAAACATCACCTGTGGAGCATAAGTTGTACAGTTATTATATGCAAATTCAAAACATTTATACCATCTCCTCTAAGGTTCAGCAAATGAGCTAAAGAAGGGGTGGAAAGAATGTAAGGGTCATAAAATAGAGATAAGGGCTTCAAAATGCTATCTACTGGGAAAGACACAGTCATTGCAATCAAGAACTCAAGGCCACTGTGAATGTCTTCACTGGATCTACACAGGAATGGGCCCATCATCAGTCAGGCAAGGATGGAGGAGGGACATAGGGCACCCTACGCATCACTGCTGAGCTATTTGAGAATGATAGGTTCAAGGAGATGGGGAATCATTACCATTAGTTGTGCAGCCATTGGTGACCCCACTGGGATTCAGTGGATAATTCTAATCCAATGGTCATACAGATGGCCCTGTTAAAACTAAATTTGTTGGAAAACAAGACCAAGAGTCATAAATCTGGGAAAGTGACTGGTGCTAATGAAGATAGGTCAAGAAAGGGGCAGATAAAAGAAGGTAGAGGAAGGTGCTAGTCAGAATACATCATCCTCATGAATGAAATTGCCAAATGTCAACATTAACCAATAAAACACCAAAACAACAGAAATTACTAGAAAAATAGGATTGAGTGATGTTATCAGTAAAAATGGCTCCAGAATGGTCAAGCATAGTTGGGATTCGAGTTATTAGTTGTCTCTCTGCATCACACTCCCTTAGTGTAAAAAGATAATAACTTAATTGCACCCTTCTGCAGATGTGTGTGCTAGAGCTTGGTATGCATCTCTGAGATACTAGAGAACATACTCAACAAGCAGTTATCTATACAAATCTTGTTGTCAGGAAGGAAACCTGGTCGGAAGGCAGATTCATTGGTCATCAATGAACTCATCATGAGCACAAACAAGACTGGTCAGGAATTCAGAGGTAAAGACAGAATTGAGGCCCCAGCTCACCGCACTGGAGGAGATTTCTGCAGAAGGGAGAATCACAAAGAAAACAGACCAAAACTAAGTGAGAAACAGTGAAGACAGTGCCAGAAATGAACAGGAGGAGTTTTAACTTCTAAAATAAACATAATTCAAAATATAGAACACAGCGGGAAATGGCAACTCTTGTACAACACTGCATATTATCCTATGAAACGCTAGGAAGTACACGTGAAATAATGTGCTAAATCTCTCAAGTAAAATAAATCAAAAGCCATTGTGTTGTTGTGACCTTAATAATTAACAGAGTATCACATCGAGTATGTTATTTTGCAAAATTTAGTAAAAATAAAAAAACAGGATGATTCCTCCCAAATTACTGCAGAATCTTAAAAAAATCAAAGCAGAGTTCATTTAGAGAAAGGCAGGAAATAGGAGAAACAATGGGAAAATATAAAATACAGAAGCCACAAAATAAGACCCTAGAAGGATTACCGCCACCCCTTAATAGATAGAGAATTCCAGTCCAGGTGCAGTAAAAATACATCTCTTAAAATTTGCAGGTTTAGGAATTGTCTCAGAAAGTTTTAATATGAATTATTTGAGAGTATATATCAGAAATGTGCAAATCAGAGCAACAGACGTGTCAGTGTGAATATTAAAGAGTGCAATCCAGAGTTGACAAAAGTTATAAACAGGGCAAGAATTAATATATTTGGAGTTACATTCTATTATGGATAAATAATTGTGATATATTTCATTATTCTCAATAATAGAGAACTAAATAGATATGTAAATTCATCTACTGGTAATTCAAAGGGAAATTATGTTTGGGATGCCTCTACACATATTACCTTCAACTAGACATACCCAGTAGACAAACATAAATGAGGATGGGTAAAGCTTATTAACATGACATTTACTATGACAGGATGGTATCAGATATGCATGCGGTACTTACATGATAATTACTTACCTAGCTAGCTCAAAGTTGCTTCACTTTGAATACAGTGGAGGGATACAGTCTTTTCTAAGACTTCATTTGCTTAGAGATATGGTTTCCACAAGGATTTGAAATTATTTCTGTAATGATGCTACCAGTAGCCAGACATCTTTGTTGACATTCTAGAAGTGGCACAGTAGAAATACTCTCACATCTGAACATTCAGCTTGTTTTTTTAGAAGAATCTTCAAACACTTCTCTAGAAGTTATTGAGAGACTCATGGATACTTTGTATATTCTCATTTTAAAAGTAAACTTGAGAACATTAGCTCTACTCTCAGAGAGCTCAAGGAAACTGCCTTCAATTCCTTGGTCCTATGAATACCTTTATTGTTCTTAACCCTTACACAGACTTTTTAAGAGCATCTCACTCACCTTGACACACTATAAGAGTAACAGGTGAGGGTTAATTTTCTCCCGGGATCTGATCAGAGCCTTTACATTGCAGGTAGATGAACTGGCTGTGGAATCAGGAGGGGTAAATCTAAGTTGATCCTTAAAATATGAAGCCTACTTATTATTACTTCTGACCATATATGTTTGAAAATACATTTGCATTGTATGAATCACTAGAAATCAATCATATAACACATTGGGGTAGGAGTACTCAAGACAATCCTCTCCTGATTAGAACAGGATATTTCTGACAAGCTTTATCCCTCCTCCTGAACTCACCTTCATCACCATGAAAGCTACAGTAATTATTACATACTGTAGGAAAAATCGAATTCCTTCTCCAGGAACCCTCTGTGTAGAATCTGCTTTGTTTCTAGTGACTGGAATTCTGGGATAATTCAGGAGTATTTGTCTTTTACTTCCAAAATGTGTTTTAGTTTCTCCTTATTTGTGTTCATCAAGGCCCACAAGTGGTCACACAGGAAGTGAGAGAACTCATCCCAAATGCTCTTGATACATTGTATTAGGGAAATAAAGTTAAAACTGGAATTTTGGGGCTGGAGAGATGGCTAAGCATTTGAGTACTTTCTACCCTAGCAAAGGACCTGGTTTCAGTTTCCAGCACCCACATGGCAGCTCACAACCATCTCCAGTTCCAGGGGATACAATCCCCTCTTCTGGACTCCATAGACATTACACTTATGTGGTACATTTACATACATGCAGGCAAAACACTCATACACATACAATAAAAATAAAATAACAAATAATAAACTAAAAAGTGAAACTGGAATGCCAGGGTTGTCCCTTTTGAGGAGCTGGGGAGCAAAACCAGGGGATCCTGCCTGCTTGAGAGGTGCACGGTCACTGAGTCACAACCCCACCCCAGAGCCGCCTTTGATTACAGAAATCTATGATAATTTTTTTCCTGTGATTGCTTTCCCCTTTTAAGTTCTTTACAGCAGGGGTGGCCCAAGTGCTGCTTGACAACCTCACCAGACTCTTTTCTTTGGAAATGGCCTCTTCTTTGCAAAATGATCACTTTCTCTTTGCATCACAGTGAACTAACCCCTCAAAGAACCTCACTTCCACAAAGCTGTGGTTTCCATAAGGATATGACATATTTCTCTTTGCTGTGCTGACATATGGCTATTCTTCTCTGGTGACATTTTTAGACTCAATAATATAGAATTCCACACACAAGTCCCAGTGTTCCGTAGAAGGATCATAGAGTTCTTCTCCACATCGGCATTCACCTCTCATCTTTCATTCATTCCATATGTATGAATTCTATGAATCAAGAACTTTGCTGAGTGTTGGATGGACACCACTTCACTAAACCAATTAGTGTCTATACTAATGAAGTAGACATTCCTAAGCCCTCAGTGAATCTAGCATTTACCAACAGGCAAATTAAAACTTGCACTAGAAAAGTATATTTGCACTGACAAGGCCAGAGGGCAAGAGAATGATCACATAAACTGGCATCCCACCCATGAGGCTCCTTGGCCTGCATCCTGCCTGGCTGGCTGACCTTACAGACATTCCCGGACATGTCTGAACATTCAGGATGTACACACTCTGTGCCCCCACTCTAGGACCCTGTTAGACTTGGAGAATTTCCAGCCTTCTCTTGGTTGGTATTGTGAACCTAAGAGGATTAAAAGGGAGAACGTTCAACACGGGGCCATGGAGAGGCTTCATTCACCATTAGTTCCTCTCTCCCACATAGTATCTTAACTCCACAAAAGTCAGAGAAACGATTTTACTGGAAGAAAATTAGGAAAAGAAAGGTTGCAATCCTGTTAAGACAGTAATACAAGAAAACACGTGCAGGTGAAGGGTTTAGTTGTTAGCCTTATAAAACCTACCAGTGTGAATCAGTGAGGAAAGTTAATTTTTTTATCACCTCATCTTCAATAAAACCAGGAGAAGGTAAGTATTTTTAAAGCTTTGTCTGGCCTCCAACTTTCTCAGCTTGTTATGATCGCAGCAGTAGAAGGAAGCGGCAACATTGTTGATATTGTTTTATGTGCTGCTTGGTTGAGCACTTACTATGTTCCAGATCACGTTAAGCATTTATCCTGTATTATTTTGTGTATCCAAAAAAATAGCACTGTGATTAAAATACTATTAGTATTCTTATTTTATTGGTCAAAAGATACATTAGAAACAAAATGCATCTTCCCAATGAAAACATAATTCTAAACATTTGGTATCCAGAGATTTATACAGTATTACTGAATGAGCAGGATTCTGTGTTTTTGTCAAATTTTATTTTTAAATCTCCAATGATAAACATTACTACACCTACGTAGATGCTAAAGTATTCATTACACTGATATGTAGAAATAAGATAGCAGGGTTGAGTCCTTCCACCCTGAGAAATGATTTAGAAGAGCGTTTTCAAAAGGCTTTGCTTCAGAGCGTACCTTATAATTATAAGAAAAATCAGTTACATCACAAAATGCTGTGTTTGTGTAAGTGTAAGATTTATTTCTTGTATTTATGTTGAGGTTCCACCCAGCAGTGTAATTTATGTCTTGGCCCATTGGTTCTTCCATAAATCTGAAGAAAGGGTCACAATGTGCCCTGTGATGTGACAAGTGGGCGGCAGTAAAGGTTGGTGGTTGAGAGGCTATAATTGAGAGCTGAACTAGTTGGGTGGGAGTGTTGGTAGCATCACTGGCTAGCTGGGTGGAAGTGGGAGACTCTCTGAATGTACCATGCTGTCTAGTGTTCAGAGTAATGCTGTTTGCAGTGTTGTAGGACACTTAACAGTTTTCAAGAATTACTCAACTTATTTTATTTGTCAAGATCTGCTGTGAGACAGACACACAGAAAAAGGGTGTTCTCAGTTACATGGAGAAGGATCAAGCCCTGTTCCCTGTCCAGGTTTAAGGAAAGGCACTTGCTGTACTGGTGCAGGTGCAAAGCCGGCTTCTCAGAAGTGCACAGATGTGTGCCTGATAGGCTGGGCCAGTGAAGGGCACTGTTCACAGGGAACTTTGGTGGAAATACCAGTGATGAGGCTTTTACCAAGCATCCTTTACCCAGCAGAAAAGTCATGGAACTGCAAAGGGGAGAATGGCTTTCTGCTTGGATTTGGGGTCTAAAGAGGCCATAGTTGGAGGGAAGGCTGGAAAGATAAGTGGAATTCTGAAGAGAGATTTTTAGGGCATACTAAAGATCTCAGATTTTATGCTCTATATGATGGGTATCCATGAAAAAGATTTCCAACACAGTAAATCATGTGTTTGTTAGTCTCAGGTTCTTTTCACTTATTTCTTTGACCTTTGGTGATTTTAATGAAGAAAGATTTTTAATTACTTCCACAGAGTAAAATATTGTAATAATTATAAAATATTAATCTATGGAAAATCAGAAATAATACCTAAAATTATATAAACCTCCACATGCTAGAGAAAGCATCAACATTCTTCTGAGCATCTCGCTGAAAATGCATGCATGCATTTTAGTGAACGGATTAATAATATTTTATAAAATGTTTTTTGATCAATAATATGTTAAGGCAGCCTTTCCATATCAATAAAGGCATATGTTAGCATTTTAATGAGTGCATAGTTCTCTATTTTATGGAGGTAATGCAGTTTATTTATCCACTCTTTATTGATAAAAATTTTTTCTCTAATTTCTGTGCAATATAAACAGTGTTTCAATGAACAGTTGAGAACACAAAGAAATTAAAACATAAAATAGCAGACAGCATAAACACAAGTACAGTTCTGAAAAGTAAAGCAAACAAAACTTACTACTTTATCGATTGAGAACACAGAGGAAAACTGTGCTGCGTGTGCCTCAGGTACAGATCTATTCAATGGTTTTACATCTCTTTCTTGCTAAGAATCCTAGCATGAAGGAACATCATTGACCATTAGGATCCTAGAGAGCAAGTTACCTACCCTTTTGTACGTCAGCTTCCTCCACAGTAAAATATGGTTAACACTAGTACTAATTTCATGAAGTTGATGATATTCTTTCATTTATTCACATATTACCGAGGGCTCAGTAGATACCTAATGTCCTTATTGCAGTCAGTTGAAAAGATTTACTTATAATAAATCTCTAAGTCTTCTCAAATCATTGCATATTGTGATCATTTATGTATTACCAATGGCAGCCATATTCCTGCAAAATGTTTTTTGAATTAATATTTTTAAAGCAACTCTCTTGAAGCATGACTGACATACAAAAAGGCTTGTGCATATTCAATAAATGCAACTTGAGTTTAGAGACCAGTATACACACATGAACTCATGACAGCAATCCCAGGTTGGACTTACCTATTACCTACAAAAGCTTCCTGGTCCCTGCCTATCTTAAGTCTAGGGAACATTTGTTGTTGAGGATGTGATCAATGAAGGTCACAGAGGCATGGCTGCCTATCTTATCTTGTTCCATTGATGTCAGGATTTGATATACCCTTTCAATGAAAAAATTCAGGTTGTGAGTTGAGTCAGAAGTCATCCATGACTTGAGGAGTGGCCAGCATCCTCTATGTAAAAATTTCCATACAGGAGCCCATGGACCACCTGCATCACAACCCAGCAGGGAAGATGCTTCCTGGAATTAGACTCCTCAGCTAATCCTTGATTTGCATCATGTCATTGGGAATGTGGGAGAAAGCTGTCTGCTTGGAATTACCTCCACTATAGGTCTCCTGGAATGAGCCATAGAGTTCTAAAAACAGAGGAAACCAAGGGGAAAAAAACCATACTTGAATACTTGCTGATGGAAATTCTTTCTGGAGGTCATGACATAGGCAGGGACTATGAGATCCTGGAATTGGTGTTTGTGCTCGTGGGGCAAAGTGTTTCTTTTTTGAAGGACGTAGGAAGTCAGAAGCTGACAGTGCCTTTTGGTGGTACACGATCTTTTCTCCAAGGCAAAACTTCTTGGGGCCTTCACAGCCAACTTAGTGTTGAAAAAGTGATCCACATGAATCCTGTGCCCTGCTACTTCTGGAGAGAGGGTCTGGGGTTGTTCTTGTCTCTACCTCCTTTCTGGGGTATAATTTAGCTGGATTTGGAGGGGTGAGAAAAAAAATTCTCTTTTTTTTTTTTTTTGCCTGCCTTTCTCACATTTCCCAACAGAGTTTCTGCCAAAGCAAGCTGGTATAAACCAGTTCCATCCGAAAAACTGGAGGTGGAGCCTGATTCTCTCAAACACTTCATACCCAAGTGTATTCTTGCTCTAAATTCGTATCCAACACTTAGTCAAGTTTGGATCACTATAAAAAGCTTGGAAAAAGAAAGCGTGGATGAGGGATACCTTCAACGTGTTGTCAGGTTGCTTTAAAAATCTGTGAGCAGGAAGCAAACACAACCAGGAACTGGTGGTCAGAACTTGTCCTCAGCTTCTCATGCAGGGCTGTCCCTTGAGACCCTCATACCAACACGACTCGAAGTCTTCTATTCTCTCATGAGAAAGGGCAAGAGGAGCCCCACCAGAGGCCCTTGTCCTTGGCAGCACTCCGTGTCAGCCCAGCTCCAGTCAGTATTTCCGTGGGAAGGTCTTCCATCTGGAGCTTGGCAGAAAGGGGGACTTTCCTCTGAGGTTCTGCCACTCTTTCCCCTCAGCTCTCCATAAGGTGCAGCTCCGGAGGCCCAGTCTGCCTTTAAGGATGGCGTTGGTAACTCTTACATAGTCAGAACATGAAAGTAAGATATTCTTATTTTCTTCCACTAGTCGGAAAGACGCTGAGAAAAAGAATGTTGTTCTGCCACGGCTTCCCATCTCAGTGTGCAACAGGTCACGAGATGTGACAAGTTCATGCACTAATTCCTTCCTTTTCAGTTCATAGAATAACACAGATGGGAACACTTAGCCTGGGATCCGAAACAAACTGAAATAGCAATAGACGAAAGATAGAGGTGGCTTGTCCATTCTCAGCACTTAACGAAACAGAAATGATTGTCTACAGCCTCGTTATCTTCAACTGAGTGACCTTGAGAAGCTGCCCTCTGGCAAGAAGGTCCAGCCTGTACTACAGGCCTGCAGGCCATAGTCTTAATCCTGTGAAATGCTCACAACATGCTACAGAATTAATCACACTGGACAGCAACTTCATTGTTGCCCAGCGATCTGTGAACAACAATGCACTGACACTGGTTCTAAAACTACCCCATAGTAGACCACTACCCCATAGTAGACCACTACCCCATAGTAGACCACTACCCCATAGTAGACCACCTGCAAGTTGACAAACAATGGCTAAGGAAGAAGGGTAGATGGGTGCGAAGAAAGAAGCAGACCCTTGAACGCATTCCGCTGGGACAACAGTTATCCTGTTTCATAGCTGTGTGCCTTGGAAACTCAGGTAAAACTGGTTTCAAATGTCTTATTCCTTGCCAGACTATGATCTTTATGCTCAAAGGTGACAAGAACTCCCCAGGATTGGGCCTATAACACCCTGCCATGAAGACAAGAGGAGATCAGGAAGTCTCACCCCTCCTTGAATGATCTATAGGCAGTTAATGGTTGCTGGTGGAGGAGAGACATTACTTTGAGTGATGCAATCACTGGCAAGTTGCCCGTGCCTCTATAAATAGCCCCACACCAATGCTCCTGTGAGCAACATGATGAAACTCACTGGGTCATTAAAAAGAAGACATGGAAGCAGAAGAGGGATGATTGGAAGAACAAGTCAGTCAACAGGAATGGAAGAAGCAAAGAGGGGGGACGGGAGTGGGAGTGAGTATGACAAAAATACACTGTATCCATGTATGTCAATGTCACAATGAAACCCATTACTGTGTACAATTAATATATATTACAAAACCAAATAAAAGGAAAGTTAAAAAGTGATCCTGGGGCCTGGAGAGATGGCTGAGTGCTTATGAGTCCATACTGCTTCCAGAGGACCTAAGTTCATTTCCCAGCATCCATATTGGGCAGTCCACAGCAGCCTGCACACATAGGAAT
>NW_008352647.1:1441274-1482950 GCF_000622305.1 Nannospalax galili
TTATTTAAAAAAATAAAAAAGTGACCCTGAATCTTCGGTGACAAAATGGTTGAGTCTAAAGGACAGCATTCAACCTCAGGCTACTGATGAGCTCTGTGTATTTGAATAAATAGGCAACTCTGCCTGAGACAAACTTTCCTATTTGTAGAGATGCTGAGACATCATTTCTCCATTTATTTAGTTGAAGACTCAATTAAATTTAGACAGCAATGAACAAAACATAAAAATATAAGTGACTCACTGTGGCATAAGCGGTAGGACATAATGACTTTCAGCTGCTACCTCTTCCTCCCTCCTTCCCAGTACTGGAGGTACGTTACAACAGAAGGTAAAACCAATAACGGGAGACACTTTTAAGGTGTTTCTTGGCCATTTTTATTTCTTCATTTGAGAACTCTCTGCTCAGGTCATTGATCTTATTTCTGTGGGGTTTTTTTGTTTGTTTGTTTTTGTTTTTTGAGTTCTTTGTATATTCTGGATCTTAATCCTCTGTCGGATGTGTAGTTGTAGGTAAAGATTTTCTCCACTCAGTGGGTTTCCTCGTCCCTTCCTTGGTTGTTTCTTTTTGTTGTACAGAAGCTTTGTAGCTTAATGAAGTATCACTTATTGATTGTTGATCTTAATGCCTTAGTGAGATAAGAGAAGCAGGAGAGAAGGGAAAAGGTGTAAGGGATAGGGAGGAGGAGACCACCATTTTCGTCCCAGGGTCCTCTTGTGTGTAAGATAAGTTCAGATGAGAGATTTCAATATTGGTTTCCCTTCATTTTACATGGAAGGCAAGTTTTTACATCATGTGTAATAGTGAGTCTTATCACCTCGACAGAATCTGAAATCATCCAGGAGATGGGCCTTTGGGCATGCCTTTGAGGCATTATCTTGATGAGGTTGATTTATGTAGGGAAGCTCATCATTTTATTCATTTATTTATTTTTATTTTATGTGTTTTGAGTGTTTTGCCTGCATTCATGTAAGTGCAACTGTGTCATGCAATGCCTGTGGTGGCCAAGAGGTCCCCTATAACTGAAGTTACAGATGGTTACTGGCTGCCATGTGGGTGCTGGGATCTAAATCCAGGTCCTCTGCAAAAGCAGCCAGCGTTCTTAAACACTGAACCATGTCTCCTGCACCGAGGAGGCCCATCTTAACTATGGGCAGGACTATTCCCTCAGCGGGAATCTTGGCCGGCATAAAAATGGAGAAACTAGCTGAACAGTGTGCATTTGTTAATGCCTGCTTTTTGATCATGAATGTGATATTACAAAATCCTTCAAGCTCCCGACACCTTGACTCATTCACCATAATGGACTGTACGTTGAACTGTGAACTAAAGTTACAAAATCCTTCAAGCTCCCGACACCTTGACTCATTCACCATCCTGACACCTTGACTCATTCACCATAATGGACTGTACGTTGAACTGTGAACTAAAATGAACACTTTCTCCCCTAAGTTGATTCTGTCTGAGTGTTTTATCACAGTAACAGAAAGAGAAGCTAAGGTATCACATGGTGGGTTCTTCAACACTGAAGTCAGGTTGGGCCTAGGAGGAGAGGCCCAGCGGTTAGGCCTCTCAAACCTCCTCAGTCCACATTCCTAGAACATTTGTCTTTGTTTCTGGCATGGAATTTAGAAGCACATCTCAATTAAGTCTCAATCAGTGATCTGTTTCAGTTTTATGCTGTGATGGAAAGAGGATGGGTTTTAAAGCAAATAAACCAAATTTCAAACACTGGCATTGCCTGAATGCAAGTCTAGGATCTAAGTCAAATTTTTTAAGACAGCTAAGGCTTTGCTTTCTCATCTCTAAGCAAGATATGGGTACACTGGAGTTAGAACAGGGTAACAATTCAAGGTAAAACAAAACAAAAGAAAACAAAAACCCAAAATTCCCGCTGCTGTAGTGCCTGTCCCCACAGCTCTACTATTCCCAAGTGAAGATTTTGCACAGTAGTTGAAAACTGCTATCTGAAGTCTTCCTGTGAACCTGAGGACATTTCTGTAATATAGAATAATTGTGTTATTCTGTGTGATAGATGCTGTCTATGACACTGATGTATAAAACAGCAACAAAAATTCTTAACCTCAACTCTTAGAATGAGTGGCATTAAAAAATTAATGAAATATGAAAAGTGACTTAATTGTCCCATAAATGAGTAATTACTGTTCATACATCATGATCACTCATCTCTACTGCCGTCTAATAGTTAAAGGGTTCACAGTGCTCACTGCCTGTATTCCAGGCATGGGGAAGGGGCTAATGATCTGGTGGTCATCTCTGTTCTCAGGCTATCTAGAGACAAGAACACCAGAGCAGGTCCCAAGGCTTTGCTCTGTCAACCACACCTTAGCACGCTTGTTTGCAGAAAGAAATCAGCATATTGCTTTGCTGGATTGAGGGAATTTTATAGGTGAATTTATTTTTATACCTTTTTAATGTCTGTGTACTCTGCAGCTCCATTCTCTCCAAAGTCTGTGTCTATATTCTGTCTCTCTCTCCATCTCTATCATCTCCTGTCTTTATTCCCCAGCTCTAGGCAATGGGGTCAAAAATGCATAAGATATAGCCTCCAACCTCAAAGAGCTCACGGTCTCTTTGAGGCTGCAGACTGAGAACAGTTTATGATCCCTACTTCTTTAGCTGGAATCCAAGGAGGTGGAGTCGAGATCCATGCCAAAGCATAGTACTGGCTTCCCATTCTGGGAGAGAGGTGACATTAAAGGGTGTTCATGCTTCACATGGTGCCCAGATGCTTCCCTTTGTCCCCTGTGAGCCAGTGAAGAGAGCTATCTTCCTATAAAAACAGACAGGCTTAATGCCAGACAGGCCTTGGATGTAAATTTCAAACGATGTGATTTAAGTAAAACTTATTTAAAGCGAAAGTGGTGGTCACACTGAAGATAGAGCCCAGCTTTGTTTTTTTCCTTCCACAAGTTTATATGAAATTCCTTCCCTTTTCCGTTCTTGATGCCCATTGGGTATAGGTACCTTTTTGGCTGATTCAGAACATTCATGGAGAAAATCAGAACCAGGCCATTTCCTTCCTTTAAAAAAATCTTTTTCTCCCTTTCAAATATTAGTAGATACTAGTAATAGTAGTGGAAACCTCTTAAACAGCAGATAATAAGCACTGAGCTAATGCATTATACACGTTACTTCAGTTAATTATCATGATAAGCCTGTTAAGCAATTATGAATAGTTTTATTTTAAAGCCTGAAACTCTGAAACTACTAGAAGAAAACATAGACAGTACCCTCCAAGATATAGGTATAGGAAAGGACTTTCTAAATTGGAGATCAGCTGCTCAGGCATTCAGGTCAACAATCAATAAGCAGGACCTCATTAAGCTACAAAGTTTCTGTACAGCAAAAGAAACAACCAAGGAAGAGAAGAGGAAACCCACTGAGTGGGAAAAAATCTTTACCAACCACACATCCATAAATGATTACTATCCAAAATATAGAAAGAACTCCAAGAAAGGAAACAAGAAAATAAATGACCCAATTAATGACCTGACCAGAGAGTTCTCAAATGAAGAAATAAAAATGTCTAAGAAACACCTTAAAAAGTGCTTAACATCCTTAGTGATTAGAGAAATGTAAATCAAAGTACTTTAAGATTCCATCTTACCCCAGGCAGACTGGGTAAGAGTAAAAGAACGAAGACACCAAATGCTGGTGAAGATGAGGAGAAAGGAAAGACTCGTTCACTGCTGGTGGAAACGCAAACTCGTGCAACCATGTGGAAAATAGTGTGGAGGAATCTCAAAAAACTAAAAAGGAATCTACCATATGATCTGGTTATACCACTCCTGGGCATACACTCAAAGAACTCATCCTACTGTGGAGACACCTGTACATCTATGTGTGTTGCTGCTTTCTTCACAATAGCTAAGAAATGGAAACCACCTAAATGCTCCTCAGCTGGCGAATGGATAATGAAATGTAGTATATTTACACAATGGAGTTCTACTCAACAGTAAGAATAGAGGAAATTGTGAAATTTTCAGGTAAATGGATGGAACTAGAGACCATTATACTAAGTGAAGTAACACAAACGCAGTAAAGCAAGTGACGAATGTTCTCCCTCATTTGTGGATCGTAGTATCAATCCCTTATATGTGAGTATATATCCTGATCTAACACTTGAAGCCAGGAAAATGGAAAGGACACAGGAGGTAAAGGAATAGAAAATCTGAAAAAGGAGGATAGTAGGGAACAGATGTTACCAGGGGGAGGTGGAGAAAGTGGGAGTGTATGGCTGGAAGGACGGGAGGGAAGGACATGCAGGGGCCCATGGTGGGAAAGGAGGGAACTCAGGAGAGGGTGGATGGTGGGAGGCAGGTGTTACTGGGGGGACGGAGAGATAATGAGGATGCTTGGACTGGCAATGGAGGAGGGAGGTTGATGGGTGAGAGAGAATAGAGATAGAATGGATATTGGGGGTGGCTAGGGAAGCCAGAGGGAAATGTGTTGCTTCCCAAACCCCCTGAGAAATGCATATGCAGTGACGAACATTAATACTTTGGGGCTGTATGACAAGGAACACAGTGCCAGACAGGAGAGGCCTCCCTTCAAATGGTTGGTCAGAATGGTTCAAGAGACTCCCGAAATAACACAGGCTATTGCCAGAGCTCTTGATTATCTCCCTGAACTGGAAGATAAGACCCTACTGTTGAAGATAGGACATAGTTCAGTTACAGGACTTGGAGCAACAGAGAAGGAACTGACCTGGAAGCCTTCTACCTGAAGTTTAACTCCCATGGTTCTGGAGGACACTATGCAAGCTGCTAAGGGAGAAAAATTAATCAATGGTTCAACCTAAAGCTTAATAACCATAAGGACCAGCAGAACAAACTACTTCTACTGGTGCAGTAGTGACACTGTCATCAGGGTATGGGGGATAATCAACAGCTATCTAATTAGAAGTAAAGCCCTCTCAATGGGAGTAAACTCACCTCACCAGTGGCACTGTAAACATAGTCAAATACACATGGCAGAGAGGTCATAGATCCTAGAGAAAACCCTATCTCTGTCATATCTGTAGCCAAATGAAATTTCTTACTATATGCTACATATGAATCCTTATATTTATAGACAAGTTTACTGTATACAACTCATGAAAGAAGCTTCTTTTTGCAATAGTTGTAGGCTATTTCAGAGTTCCACAACTGGTCAGACACAGAGAATATACATCGAAGAGACACCCAGCCCTAGGTGACATATCTACAGTTGAACTTTTACATACCTAAGGCTCATAGAACATAATAGGGTGGGGGGGTGGTAGAGAGAAAACTAGCGAATCCCTCAACTCTCACCAGTGAAGCTTCCTTATACAACAGAGTCCAATGCACACAAAGGCCACAACTGGTCAACTTTTAAAGAATAAGAGACTGCAGAGTATGTGTCCCTGGATAGGACTCCTATATCAAACATCTTCCACCAATGGCTTAGGGACCATTGAAGAAGAGGGGGCGGAAAGATTATAAGAGCCAGGGTTGGTCTGTGAACATAGGGAAGCAATGGTGGCCTCGAGCACCAGACCCATGCCAGCTCAATCAGACAAGGGCCCAGAGTGAAGTGAGGGAAATGGGTGGCAGGCTGGCCCTTGTCTGGGAATGACTGGAGACTGATAACTACTAGGTGAGAAGGGTGTGCCTTATTTATGATCTCTAGATAGTCTGACTAGACTCCAGTGGATGAATATGCACCATAGAACATTTGGATACAAATGCTTGCCTGGATAGGACTTAACATGTATGGTGACTACATCAGGTCCAGCAGAGGGGTTGGGCAGGGGCATGGGGGCTGGATGGTGTAGGGGTTCTGAATTTGATTAAAAACTTAAATGTACAAAATCTCAGTAAAATATTTTTTAAAAGAAAGCAAATATCTACCACCTCATTCAAACAAACCTACTTATACTTCTGGGTTTGGGAATATGAAATCTCTGGGTTCAGAGGAGAGAGGGATTCAAGGAAGATTCTAGTGAAGAAGACCTTGGCCAAACCCTCTACACCAGGCTTTGGTCAAGAATATTTTTTACATGTCATTTTATAAGCTAAAGGCATTGTTTTCCGTCCCATTCTCTAGGGAAATAAATTTATGTCCATTTACCATTTATTATGGAGATGGCTCAGCTGTTCGGAGCCCTTGCACAGGACTCAGGATCCATTCCCAGAACCCACATGGTGGCTCTCTCGCCCTCTTCTGGCCTCCATGGGCACTGCGCATACACCAGGTACACATATGTACAGACAGGACAGTTATACAAATAAAGTAATATCTTTTTAAAAAAGGAAAATAGAAGAGTAAATATGATTTATGGCATCCCCATGCGTATCTCTAGTTTCTTTGGTAAATATGTTGTGGAGGCTCCATCTCTATGAAGCAACTTTCCATACTAAGCAGTTCCCAGGTCCTTTTCTGTCTCTGTTTTCTTAATTTCCTAATTTTACAAATTGTCCACAAGGGACTGTGACTGAAAGGACAAAATCAACAGAGTGAGGCCATGCGGGATTTGGTTGCCAAGACTCAAGGGGGTCTTGCTGTTGCTGGAGCCTCAAGTTCAACAACAGTCTTAGTAACAAAACACAAAGAGTTCCCTTGGCACTCATTTGAAGGGGGATGGTGGGGTATGAGAGTAACTCGCTTACCCTTTAATGGGACCGAAAACAAAATCTGACTAAAGTCAATTAAATTCACAAAGAAAGTAATTTTCACAGGACTTTCCCAGCAGAGCACAGCAGCCTTACTGAAGAACAACTAGCAGAGACTAGAAACAGTTTACACTAGACTTATCAGCCCACGGATGGGCGAAGGGCAGATGCCGGAGAGGATACAAATTTCTACCAAGCACAACGTTCAGGCCCAGTTAGCCTGGGAGCTATGGAGCTGCCTGTCCTTTTTATTGGTGAACTGATTTGGGGCTTAAAGTAGCAGTATGGCTAAAGATCTACTGCATTCTGGGGGACAAGAAGAGATGGAGGATCAGGAATGTAGGGCCCTAGTGAGTTCCAACTAAATGCCCCTATATCGGTCATGGCAGAAGGAAAAAATAAATATGTAGTTCAATCAATGGCTAAGGAACCTTTTCTCATCCTGTTCATTGGCAAAAGCCAAGATGAGCCAAGAGAAGAAAGTTCCATTTGCATGAGTGAGCTATTCCTCTGACCTTAAGGATTCAAAGGGAAGTCAACAGTAATACCAACAACTGGTGGGTCAAACATCCTCTGGGCTGAGGCATAGAAAACAGGAAAGATCTTGGCAGAGCCTTCGAAAGGAAGGAGACAGAATCTAGTGCTGCATAGAACATCTTGAATAATAAGCACTTATTGGTCACCTATAAAATGTTTGACATTTGTGCCAGGAACACGATGCTGTAAGACAGTCAAGAGTGGGGCGCATGATATTATAAGCCACAACTTCAAAATAATGGAGTGAGTAAAGTGAAAGAGAAGAATGGAAGATGTTGAGAACATGTGTCTGTCGTCAGGGAAGGCAGTCTTCCCACCATCCCACTGACTGCACTCTGACCAGGGTGCTGTTGTTTTCTACTTGAGCACTGTAATAGTTCTGCTGATACCTCCACATCCATTCATTCACCTTCTCAACATATCAGATCATATTACATGCTTACCTAAAACCCTTTAATGATGCCTTGATGCAGTATGGGTATGATCTGTGTTTTTTCCCATGACTGTATCTGAAATGTATCTGACATCACTTTCTCTAAATTATTTTCCCTTTATACGTTGAAATAAGAACATGTTAATGTTAAGATCCATGTAGGATATCTGGGAAATGATAATCAGAAAAGTACTAATTATATTTAAAATAAGCTTGAGCTAAGTAGAGAAAATAAATATTCTATTGAATATATACTTTTTTGAGAATTCTGGGGGGAGGGGGGTTTGCAAAATTCTAAGATGCCCCCTCTCCTCGGATCTCTGGTCCTTGTTATGTAGACCTACTTCAAGTTATGAAATCAAACATTCATTGAGTAGTTACTGTGAAGAATTTTACAAATGCAATCAAATTCCTAAATCAACTTACAAGGAAGTTATATGAGTGAACTTGACCTTATTCCTGAGTCCATTTCAGCCTTAACCTTTTCTCCAGCATCCCAGATAGTAGGGACGTAGAACCAAAGACAAAATCAAGACACTGGGTCTGGCCTAGAAACTGAGGGATGGGACATGCAGCAAGAACAGAGCAGCCATGTGCCAAGGAGTGATCTGCCTGAGAGTCATCAAAGAAACAGGGATATTAATCCAACAGCCACAGGGAAGTGATTTTTTCCAAGAGCCAGTGAGCTTGGAAGAGAACCCTAGGCCTCAAATGAAAATTCAGCCCGGACAGGTAAGATCTAGAACAAAAAAATCTATTCATGCTAAACTCACACTTCTCACCTAGTAGAACTGCAGGACACATCTTATGTGTATGTGTGTATGAGCACACGTGTGCATGTGTGCGTATGTGTGTGGTATACTGGTATACATGTGTTTGTGCACACACATTAGTGTACAGTTGTGCACATCCATGCACATCATGAGGAGGCCAATCTCCGCTTTGTTGCCTTGAGACAGGATGTCTCACTGAACTGGAAGCTCACTTTTTCAGCTGGCTAACTGCTCAAGATGCTCCTGGGATCTGCCTGTCTCTGGCCCTCTCTTCAGTGCTGGAGTTACAGGTATGCAAACTGGGGATTTGAACTTTGGTCCTCATACTTGCGCAACAAGTGCTCTTAACTACCGAGCCAGCTCCCCAGCCTCGACTGTGTTGTTTTTAAAATACTAAATTGTGGTTACACAGAAGTAGAAAACTTGTTCTTGAAAGGAAAATTCAGCTTTCCCAGAAGCTCAGGTGTATTCCTTCATTTACAAATCTCACACCATCAGGTATCTAGGCCAGATAGATATCTAAATCAGGGAGAGGATATATTCTTGCCACTAGAAATAGAGCAGGGATGGGGCTGGAGGGATAACTCAGCAGTTAAGAGCACTGGCTACTCTTACAGAGGACCTGGGTTCAATTCCCAGCACCCACATAATGGCTAACAACTATCTGTTCCTCAGTTCCAAGGAAATTCATCCTCTTCTGATGCAGGAATATACTCACATGCATAAAATAAAAATAATAAATAAAAATTTATTTTCAAAAAGAAATAGAACAGGGCTTAGTTCTATTCTCCACCACAATTAGACTTGTAAGTCTGACTTCCTAAAATACTGATATGTGAATTCTTTTTCATTCTGGAATAGAAATAAAAAGCACTGAAAATGATATCAAGATACTCTTTTGATCAGTTAGGACTGGGTGAAAGATGGGAATAAGCTGAAAGCTGGTACAGTTGACATGGAGAATTGTTAACTTCTTTAACAAGTAAATAAACCCCTTCTATTGTCTCTCCTAAATCATCAGTTCTACAAGTCCATGAACTGAACTTTAAAGCTCTGAAATGTGCCAAGGTCCAAAGTACTCAAAAAGGATGGGATGAGTGCCAGAGGGACGCCCATGGCTATCTCTTGGCCAATAACACAAACAGGAGGCCTACATTATCTATTAGGAGAGAATTGTGCTAACAGTGACATTTGACCTGTGGCATTGTTCTCCAAATATACATAGCCAGAGTCAAGAAAACTCTTTGCCAAGTGACTACTGTTGGCCCCTTGCCCAGTGACCAGGCCTTGCTTGTTTTAGAGAAATTTATTACCATAAAAAGGGACAAATTGTAAAACTCAGGATTTAGTGTTGAAAAATTAATTAGGCCTTTGGCCCTCTTGTCTCTGCGTTTGCGAAGAATTTCCTTATAGACTTAGCCAGTTCAGTGATAGGCGTTAAATATTTGTACTCTGGAGATGAACTCTCGTGCAGCTCTTTTTAAGAGAGAAATTATGTTAGAATGGGGAACCCATCTGGTCTTTCCAAAGGACACATCAAGAAGAGGTGATACATCATCTTGTTATTTGTCAGGAATGGCTCCCCACTGAAGGGAACACTGATACTAAGGGAAGAATTGTCTATACACCAGGCAAGAAAAAATAAGGCAGGCAAAGCAGGGGTTCCTCAGGATCTAGAAGATACCTGGAACCCCAGAATGCACTGAGGTCATGTTTGAAGTGCTCTATCCACAAGTTTACCAGGGAAGAATGCAGTAGAATTATTTCCTCTACATTGCAGGATGTTCCTTTAGTTCATGTTACATTGACCAACTCATTGTCTTTACATTTTTTAGCTTTTTTTTTTTTGAGACAGGGTCTCCCTGTAGCCCCAACTGGCCTGGAACTTGCTCTATAGACCAGGCTGGCCTCCATCTCACAGAGATCCTCCTGCCTCTGTCTCCCAATTGCTGGGATTAAAGGCATACATCACCACACTGAACTATGTTTGCTTTTTAATGAAATAATTCACACATATATTCGTCAAGCATCTGAAACTTCACACCATTCTAGTGTGATGGCATTGTTCTATCAGCTAGAAAACATGATTGAAGTATATTGTGTGCAGTAGTTTATTTATTTATTTATTTATTATTTATTTATTTATTTATTTATTTATTATTTTTGTGTGTGTGTGCGTGTATTGCCTGCATGTGTGTAAGTGCACTCGTGTTGTGTAATGCCCTCAGAGGTCAGAAGAAGACGTCAGATTCCTCTGGAACTGTAGTTACAGATGGCTGTTAGCTGTTAGTGTGCAGTGGTTTAAGCTGTCTAATCCTGATTCTGTAATTCTTAGCCAAACTAGAGGATGACTTGTAGCCATTTCAAATATTGTGTCCAAAATGTGTATAGCAGTTGGGTTTCAGTGCTGACTGGAGCTGCTGTCTGCTGTTGGTCAGTGAAGAGCAGTCTGGAGGGCATTGGAGTTGAGAACATGAGATGCTCGGACTTAGCAAGACAATACAGAGAGAAGCTGAATGACTGCCAGGTAGCAGATCTAGCAATGATTTCTTTCAAGTTATGCAATTTCCACATGGGCTCCTGGTATCTTAAAACTATAGATATCTGGGGCTGGGGAAATGGCTCAGAGGGTAAAAACGCTAGCCAATCAAATCCCCTACATGCAAATAAACAAAACCTGAACACATAAGCAGGAGCTCCCTGAATGCCAACATTACCACAGCAAGAGGGGAGGCAGGCAGCAGAGTCCCCAGGACCTTGCAAGTCAGTTAGAGTGGTGTGCATAGTGCAGAAACAGAAAGCAGCACAAAAGGACACTGCTTTAAATAACGTGGAAGGTGAGGACTGAGAACCGGAATTGTCGTCTGGCCTCCACATGCACATGTTGTGGCGTGGAGGTGTCCACAGTCTCTCTCACACACAAATGTACACACACACAAAAATACCACAAAAATAAATATACGTATCTTTCTTTTTTCTTTTCTGTTCTTTATTTTGTGTGTGAGTGTGGTATAAACACATATGTATGTTTATGTGTGTAGGCATGCATATATGTTTGTGTGTACAACTCTATTTTTAATATTTTATTTTTAGTATATGTATATGAGTGTGTTGCCTGCATGTATGTAAGTGCACCATGTCATACAATGCTGGTGAAGGTCCGAAGAGAGTGTTGGATCCCCTGGACCTGAACTTATGGACAGTTGTTAGCTGCCATGCGGGTGTTGGGAACCAAACAGGTTCTCTGCAAGAGCAGTCAGTGTGCTTAACTGCTGACTCATCTCTCCAGGTTCTTCACTATGTTTTTTGAGACAGGTTCTCTCACTGAATCCACAGCTCTTTGGATTCAAAATTTTAGCTGTCCTTCACCCTAAGGATCTCCCTGCCTTTACCTCACCAGTGCTAGGGTGACAAGCATGTCCCAGCATGGCTGGTTTTATATGGGGGTTCTGGGGCTTTGAACTCAGGTCCTCATGTTTGTGCAGCAAGCATTTTGCCAACTGAACCATCTGCTCAGCCACATCTTTCCTTTTTGCAAGAATATAAATAATAAACCATCTCTGCAAACTTATGTGTTCACTTTCCTTTAACTCTTTCTCATCTTGTAGATGAGAAAATCAAACGTAGAGAAGAAAACAGCATACCAAAGAACACGAGAATCAGCATACATCATCGAGAACTTGAACCCCGAACTCTTGTGCCCACAACTCTGGTTTTTCACTGGCATCTCACCCTGCTTCCCATGGGTCACCACAGTACCTGGTGCATAGATGTTCAAAAATACTTGTGGAATGAATTAAAATGAACGAATGGTTCTTATACTTCCAAGAAGAGAAGTTGATTTAGAAGCACACAGGCTTTAGATCTTTTAACGCGCCGAAAACCTAAAAATCTACATAGGAAGTCACATCATAATTTTCTAGGATCTTGAACGTGTAATACTTCCTTGGAAATCTTCAACAATAAAAAAAGGTGTATGAGCCCAAGGTAATTGTTCTTTTATACCGTTATACTTGTTACAGTGCCAATATCCACATTTTTACCCTAGGGATAAAATTAAAATGCCAAACCTTCATGATTATAAGATGATTATAGAGTAAGGGCTGAGGGAAGAATCCTAAAGCAGGAGGGAATCTTGTCTTCCCACCTTGGGAGGAGCAACCTTCAAGCTCCCTGTTTTCTTCAGACCCATCACATATGTACCTCCTTAGTACACTGTAGACTCTTTATCTCCTGATAATGTGGCAACCTGATTGTGACATGAGTTCTTTAGGAAGGAATTCTTGTGAATGCATTAGCATCATTCAAAAAGCAGTTTATCCCAGCTGGACTGAAAAGCAAAAACTAAGAGAGTTTCACAGAAAGATCAATTGCTTTGGATGTAGTCTGTAAGTGCTTTGGATAAAGATATACATTTTTCTACTACTAAGAATCCTCCTTCGTAATTAGAAAGTATTCTGTGCAAGGAAACTTTAAAATATGGTAAAAAAAAAAAAAAGCTTTCAGAATATATGATATTCTTACTGCCCACCTTACTTATTTGTTTGTGAACAGAAAACAGTGATGAAATTATGCCAGTTTCTAATCTCATCAGATTAATCTAGAGTGTTTATTTGTAAATGCAAAGAAAAGCTAGAGAACAAGAATTGCTGTCCTTTTATTTTCCATTTTGGTGAGATGCAGACAGATGTGTGATGTGTATTATAGAACGCAGAAAGAGATCCAGAGCTCACTCCTGGGGCCAGCTGTGATTAGACCCTGGCTGACCAGAGTTCAAGTAGATGAAAAGAATGAGCGTATTCTGATGGAGTTCTACTTTGGTTTTCCCCCTGGAGCTGGTGGGAGGGGACAAGATCATTTGTCCCTGTTTACAAGTGCAATGTCTCTCCCCTTTAAAAGGAAGAGCTTGCCACATGCCATATGCCCCTACTATCCGTCAAGCTGTGGAAGGAACTCAATACAGACTAAGAAGTACAATGCCCAAAGGGACACCATCAATCCTTTATTACCACAACTTCCTTGTTCTGGAGTTGTTTATATTGATTTATCTTTTGCTCAGGTGGAGTGACTTAGAGTAATTTTCTCGGCAAGAGAACATGGATTGCCTCTGTTTTGAGCGCTTGTCTGCCTGTGAATGTTTTCCTCTGTCTTACACAGAATCACTATAGATGGAATTTGGGAGTCATCATCTTTTCTGCTAAAACTCTGGAGATTTTCTGACTTTTCAGAGACTTGTGGCTGTTGTCAACTATATGACCATTCCATGTCTGAGAATTTATTTATTCAATCCACCTTTTCTTCAAACTTCTATTAACAATTTGTGCTTCATAATTGGATTGCCAACATATTGCCCAGAGAAGTCTTGGGCCTTAGTTTTTTTCAGTTAGTCCTCCTCAGGATGGATGATCTCTCTTAGTCAGCAGATTTAGTTTTTTCTTTTACTCAAAAATGTTTTCTTCTGTTATCCCTTTATGTATTATTTCAGACCTGTCTTTTCTTTCTCTCTGATGTCTCACATATACACGTATGTATGCACGTGTATGTATATGTACACACATTCACACATATGTACATGTCTGCATGTGTGTATATAGAGAGAATAGTATATGTATATGTGTGTGTATACTCCATTACACTCTATTATTCTTTAGGCTTCTCGTTTTTACTTCTATGCTTCAATATTTTCCCTTTTCTTTCTCCGTCAAATTCTAACAGACTTTTTCTCTTCTGATGTACATATTTCTGATGTTTTACCATGGCTATATAATTAATAAATCAAGACAATGAAATACCTCTTAATAGATAATTTCATGTAATGCTTACCTACTATGGTTTCATTAATCTCATATTAGTGAATATTACTCAGAACTATTCAGAACTATTCCTGTTTTGGAAAATGTCCTCTATGGGCTGTATTGAAATTTATTCTGCAGCTCATATGAAGAAAGGCCATCTCCTTTCCCTGCATGGACTACTGTCATAGAAGACTGGGAAGAAACTGTAACTCTGTCCCCTGGTCTTTATCTCTGCCATATTGCTCCTTGAATTCTTTCTTTATCCTAGTACAATTCATTAGTTTTTGTATAACCAATAAAAGGGTTTTGGCAGGAAGATAGATAAAGCTCAAATGATTCTTCTTTCTTAATTTTTCCCTAAAATTTTAAGAACTAACTAAGATACATAATTAATATTTTATTAATTTTTTAGAATTTATTACTTGCATGCAAGTAATTTATTACTTGCATGATCACATTCTCCTATCTTTTCCCTAATTCCTCTCAGCTCCATCCCACCCCACCCTCTCCCAACTGTGTGTCCTCTGTCTTTTTAATTCTTTTTCTTCATCGTTACCTTTTCTTTTTGGTTAATTTCATGGTTTGGAAATATAATCTCGGCACTGACTTCAACGAACTCAGTAAACAGAAGCCCTGAATTCCAGGTTCTGAATTCCAGAAACAATCTTCCAGGAAAGTTTTCCACAATAAAATGCTACTAAGTAACAAAGCATTTGAAGACATCAAATGTCTATGCCTGTCACTGTGGTCACCAGCTTTGCCTCATTATGTAAAGTCCCTTTTCTGAAGACACATCCACTAGCCAATGCCAAAATGGATGTTATTATGCAGTCTAAGAATGCAGTTATTGGTTAAGTGTTGATGTATCTGTCTGTCTGATGTTGATCTCCATCTCATAGAACCATGTATATGCTAGATAGAAATAACCAGCTAGATTTTAGATTTATAAACTTAAAACTTTTTATGTAAGTAAGGACACAGAGATTATCTCTTTCCTTGTTTTTAAATATTTTGGGAATTTATCCACAGTACCCTTCCCCTCCTAGTTTGATTGCCTACTTATGGCATGCCTCTTGTTACATTCCACCCCATAAGTGGTAAATAGTAATCCTTTAATCAAACCCCTTTATAGTTTAAATGGATTTCTACCACCATCAGCACCCATTCCTCCCCCTCCCTGGAAGATGTAAGTTGTGATAATGTGGAGAATTTAGTTCTGACATCCAACTAAGAAGGTTTTTAATTTAAACTTTTGCATATAACTTTTAAAGATGTAGTTTCGAAGAGTACATATGAACACCTACCATACTAAGGCAAGCTTGGCCTACTAGAGAAAACTCTGTTTTCTCCCTTGCTGCAGTCCACAGAGGATACACTTATGGCCAGAGTAGATCTGGCTGCTGCCCAAACTCACTTCTCTGACTTCCCAATAGAGGACACACTCAACTTCCAGTGGCCCATCCAACAATGATGGGACCATGACTGACAGGAATTATCTCAGATTTGTCGGGACTGAGCACGCACTTGCTAATGGCCCATTTCCTTCCCCTGCATATGCCCCTGCAGAGGAAGAAGAGACCCTTGGCTCTGATCAGGCCTTTCCTCTTCTTTCCTTTCCCAAACACCCTCTCCTCTCACACCAGGATCATTCTTGATTTCTTGAATTCCTATCAAGTTTTAGGGGAAAGGGAAATACAATTTCTTGCACATTTTGTTGGTGAAGAAACCGACGGGATCTCCCATTGTTCTCCTCATCATCCTGTTTGGACTTGATTGAAGGTCAGGATAAAGGTATGCACTGTGTGTATTCTGTGTCTTCTGAACCATTTTGGAGATTTTCTTCATTTACATTAAATATTGATAGCAAAGTTACTGTATTGTATTATAAGAGAACAGTCACAGAAAGAATTCAAAGTGCTACGAAAACAAAAACAAAAGTATAAACAAACAGCAAATCTGGAGGAGACGAATTCCTCAATATATTGATTTTAGGTGACTATAAAAGTGGAGGAAAGGAAATCAAAGTAAAGAGAAGCAGGCACTGGGACACTGTTACCCAGAGGTAGTGATGGCTGTGTCTCATAACCTAGCAGAGTTGGCCATAATACCATTGGTTACGCATTAGATGCTCAATAAATACAAGTGAGAATAGTTGCACTGTATTTCCACTGTTCTTGCCTTTCTAAGTGACTGGGCCTAAAGAGGGAAGTCATTAAAATACATCCAGCACAGAACTGAGGAGAGGCGGCTTATAGGAAGGGAGAACAAACAGCGATGTCAGTACTGCTACTCAAAATTTTATTTCATCTCTTTTCTCCTTAGCATTAGTTTTTGTTTGGGCATCAAATCCAGGATACCGTATTATATTTTTGTGAATGGATCGCCATAGTTCTAGCCTATGAAAGTTTTTTGGTAGTTTGCAAATTATTTTCAAGACCTTGGCCTTTTGAGGAATGCTTACATGATAGCCCCCAATATTCCTAAATCTGTGGTTCTCTGGTCTTTCCTCTTGGTTTGACTAAGTCATTGACCTTGATAGACAATCACAGGGGTCCATGATATCACTACATGAGCTGATAACTGTCTTCACTGTTGAGATAACGCTTGTCAACCTTCTCCATAGCCAACTACAGTAAATGAGAAATTCGTCCTTTTTTAAAAAAAAAAAAATTATTATTTTTATTTTATGCCTGCCTGTGTGTAAGTGCACCCATGTTAAGCAATGCCCTTGGAAGTCAGAAGAAGGCATCAGATTCCCCCCAGAACTGAAGTTACAGATGGTTGTTAGCTGCCATGTGGGAGCTGACAACCAAATTCCAGTCCTCCTCAAGAACAGCCAGTGCTCTTAAGCACTGAGCCATCTCTCCAGTCCCGAAATTTACCCTTTTGTTTGTCGTTATTGTAATTTAATTTCATAAACCTTTGTTCATAACTTGGCAAATTGTTCTTTATTTTGAAATGATAAATAAGTAGTACCCAACTTCTTGTTGTTGCCAACTAATCCAAGCCTTGAGGATTTTGAGGATTTTAAGATGGGAGGTTCTAACCCATTCAACTTCTCTTCAAACTCTTTCCATGGGACTAGGGTCTAAGTTCCACCTCCCAAGGGCATTGATGTTAACTGAGAGCTACCTGCCCTCACCTGGCCCTCTTCTACTGTCTTCTCTTTATGCTTACAAATAGACCTCTTTAACCTTCCATTTCCCCTACACAGTCTTGCCTTGGCCTCTGGTCATGTTCCTACCATGTCTAGTTCCTAAATCAGAGAATGGAGATTGGAGGGCTTTATGAGAGGTAGTGATACTAGAGAAGAGAGCAGCCATTTTGTGGATCTGATCTGTAGAAGAGGCAACCACTACCTCATCAGACCCTTCCCAACCTGGAAACTAAAACTTCTGCTAGCATATTTCATGTATTTAATGTTACTCAAAGAGGACATACCACCTTACCCATCTCAAGTTACTATGTAAAACATTCAGCTTTATTACTGAAGTGATATTAAAAGTACTTTACAGTTTAGTACAATGACTTGGGAGTTAACCTGAAATTTTGCTAGCCAATTTTGAAAATATGGCTTGATTTTGTATCATAATGGCATGTTGGATTTTTCTCTTAAACATCAAGTAATAAAGTTTGCTTCAGTGTTGCTGGCCTCTGTTTTTGTTGTATGTCTGGGTCTGTCTGTCCCATCGTGGCTGTCACTATGTTCTGACTCTCCTTGGAAGAGGGGCAACTTTCGGGTTAGGCTTGAGATTTTAGTTCAAAGAGAATAACTTTAATTCCAAAAGTTATAAAATTAAGAAAAAGATCATTTAGAAGCTAATGATTTTGCAGTTTTAAAAATCAATATATAAATTATAAACCAGGATAAACTTGCCAAGATTTGAATTGATGATTTGAAACATGAAGTTGCTGCTGGATGTCATAAAACAAAACAGAAACAGTGATAGGTTCAGAAGAAAGGTAGGACTTTCGAAGACCCAGCCAGGAGACGTAATTGGGGTTACTGGAGTAACAGGAAGGAAAGAGGAAACATGTAAGAACAGTAATAACTTAAAAGGGAACATAAGATAATTTCTTTGAACTATAGGAAGATAAATTTAGCTTTAGTTTTCTTGCTGAGTCTAAGAAAAAACTACTAAAAAATATCTAAACTCTTGAAGTTACCAATCCTAAGCCACATACAAACCCTCAAAGTTTCCACTTAGAAACAAGTGGTTATTTATAGAGCTGGAGAGATGGCGCAGCAGCAGTTAAGAGTGTTTGTTGACCTTGCAGAGGACCAAGCTTGGTTCCCAGCAGTGGGGTCTTGTAGCTTCAAAGCCTGTAGCTCCAGCATGAAGGACTCTGACTCCCTTTTCTGGTCTCTGCAGGCACCTGTAACCATGAGGCGTGCTAACAGATACACATAGATAAAAAATAACTATTCTTTTAAGGAGAAACAATTGATTATTTACAGAGTTGAATGAACCTCTGGGACATCAGGTTTCTCTATAATATGAGGGTGCTCTTTAGCCAAACCCTCAGACTCTGGAGTGGAAAGTACCCCAAATTTAGTATTCTATACGATGGCAAACTAGTCTAGACTTACTTTAGAAAAATGAGTCGGGAGAACTCAAAAAGAAAACGCGTGACCTTGTAGATATCTGTGCGGTAACTAAATTTCAACACAGCCAAAGCATACACATTTTAATATATTGGCAAATGTAAAAGAAAAAGAAACAGTGATAAATAACGACCAAATCATAGTATTAGATACATAAAATGATAAATGTATAATATATGTGCTTATATTAGCATATTTCTTATATAATTACATATAATTAGATGATGGCTGTACTGTGAATTTGCAGCATATGTATTGAGTAGGTCTTCTTGGAAGAGACTGAACACATAGCCTTTGAACAGACTGTTTCCCCCAAAGCCAAGCAGGCCAGCAAACAAAAAGCAAGAACGCCCTCTCAACAAATTCAGTGCTGGGCATAGGGGGCAGGGTACATGGTTTAAAAGCAGGGAATTAAAAAATGATAGTATTCTATAGTAATGGGGTATGTGGGACACACAAAATTCCAACTGTTGCAACATGCAGGTTTATGCCATAATTCATTTAATGAAGCATGTAATAGTTTACATTGGTACTGCCTCGAATTACACAAAAATGTCAGTGTAAAGTAGTTTTGCCTGAACAGAGAAAGTCTTAAACGATTATGCATAAGTCACATCTGACACAGTATCACTTCCTATGAAGGATCAGAATTTTACCATCTCTTGTGTGAGGATCAGAGATGAATGGAAATCAGGAGTCACGCACAAATTCATGTTTGGAAAGGTTGACTTATGCCGTTGCATAGGTCTGCCTATGAGAGGAACACCGAAGCCATTGTGAAGTACTCATCTCAGTGGGTGTGGGCAAGTGAGTGTGGGGAGTGTCAGTGGAGAAGTGCAGATTTAATTGGGACCGCGGTGGGGATCATGCTCAGATGCAAGGATATAATCCGTTTTCTAAATGAGCAGAAGGCCAGAAGGGAATGAAGGACTTGTCCGTTTTTACATAAAATGTGATAATTACAAACTTAAACCATCACCAGAAAATATTGATAGGAAGACAGAAAATTAAGACCATATGAATTAGGGAAGATGAAGAAGAATATGAAGGGTGACTGTCCATGAAAAAAACTTGCAAATGTTGTAAGAAAGTCACATCAAATGGAAGCATTATATTATGAATTTAGAGGTACAGTAACCTGTTAACAATTTCCTTTAAAATTTTAGTACAATTATTTTAGAATATAAAAATTTGTGTGGGCAATAATAGAGTATTTGAACAATATAACCTCGTGCATGCACAGTGCGATATATTCATACAGAATCACTACTTCTAAATTAAATCTAAATACTTCTTATGTTCTTAGACTACTACATAGACATCCAATATACTTTAAAAAATCAATACATTTTCAAAGAAATATTTTAGAGACCTAATTATTTAATCATATCCTACCCCTGCCCCTCGCCAAAACAAAATCAAGAGCAAGTAATGTCCATCTTAAAGAAAAAAAACTATCTAGCTTATTTTAAAACATTTTCTGGGAACGCTCGATTAAAGAAGGGGAAATGTGCATGACCAACTATTTTTGAAATGGTGGCAGCAGGCTGGAGAGATGGCTCAGCTGTTAAGAGTACTTGCTGCTCTCCAAGAGGACCAGATTCAGTTCCCAGCCCAAGTTCAGCGGCTCATAGGCTCAAAACTCTATAACTCCAGTTCCAGGGGATCTCATGCCCTCTTCTGGGCCCACAGGCTCCTGCACACAGGTGGCATACACACACGCACACACACACACACACACACACACACACACACGTAAATTTTTTAAAAAGTTGAAATAATAAATGGAGGGGGTCACTGATAATATGGCTAAGAGAATAAAGGTGCCTACCTTCAAGCCTGATGACTTGAGTTTATTCCCTGTCATACGTGTGGTAGAAGGAGAGAACCAACTCCTATGGGCTGTCCTCTGATCTCCACACATGAGCCATGGTATGTACACACACATAAACACACACACAAAAAAAGGAAAAGAAAAACAATGAATGGGGATAAGGACAATATCAGAACTTGGGAGGCTCAGACAATGCCAGTGTGGCTACACAGCAAGACATTTTCTCATAGTAAAAGCAAATGTGTGTGTGGGGGGGGGCGGATCTCTCATAACAAAATCTATAGATCACAGCTAAAGTTATGTTTTCAAAGGAAAATATTTTCAGAGGAAATATTTCCAGGTTTAATTGAAAATATTTTTCAGTTAAAAATGTACAGCATAACTACATTTTAAAAATTATTTAATGAAGATTTAAATTAAATTAAAATCCTCTGATTTTGAGTATTTGAAGTGTAATAAAAATGACGAACAGTTTACAATAAATGTCACTATGCTGATGTAAAGAATTAGAGAATGATGGATGATAGGAAAATGGATAAACTAGGAAAGGCAGTTCTGAAGTCCCCACTGAGGAGAAAATTGAAGAAAGTGGGGCAGTGAGTCCTCTGAGAACTGGGAGGTACCCACAGGAGGCAATGGCAATTCATGGGCCACCTCTTAGTGGTTCTTGTGATGCTGTACTTTTGTTTTGTGTTGAGATGTATGTAGATAATAACTAGAAGAAAACTTTCATATTTTCCATATTTTTCAATAGTGGCATTAGCTCCAAATTCCATGTAATTACATAGTTGACACACCCTTTTTGTAAAACTAAAGATGAGATATAGAAATGAAAGCTCAAACCAGACAAAATCCCAGCATAGACATGGGGCAATGGGAAGGAAATCCCAACCAATCCAACTTAACGAACTTTGGCAATTGATGGCTGCTGGGAAGGGGAGAGACAGTGTCTTACAAGGATGGAACTCTTGGTGGGCCCGGTGAATGGACCCACACTGAAGGACATTTGAGGACACAAATCAGACTCTATAGATTGTGTTATATATATTAGAGTACATTAAGTTAAGTGAGGGGGTAGAAGAGGGAGGTGTAGCTAGGGGAGAGAATCTAAATACCAGCAAATCACACTGTAATCACAAATATCCAAAAATAAATAAATGAATATATAAATACATAAACTTAAAGAAGGAAGAAAAAGATTCAAAAACAAAGCAATCTATTAAAAAGCCTATGGGAAACTCAATAGTAAGCTAATTTCAAAATACAGCTTTTAAAAAATTGAACATACTTACAATGAAATGAATTATTAAATGAAAACTGCATTATAAAACATCAAAACATGGGATGCCTCTTTACTGGTTATAGGTCAGAGAGGCCCTAGAGGTATCCAAAACAACATGGAAAATTGCCATTGCCCTTGGTTATCCACCATAACTTCTTGCCAAGACCCTATTGCTGAAGATACCACACACTGAATGCAAGACATAGAGGAATCAATCTCAAACCAATGAGGAGACTTCCTCCGTCCTTTCTAGCTTTCTTAGTACTGGAAGCTACTATGTAGGCTTATGGGGTGAGAAAAGACATCAATGGTCTTACCCATCACTGGATTTGAAGACGGTTTTATAGGAGAAAATTCCATACCTGGTAATTTGACCTGTGATTCTGATCAAAAGCTTATAACTAGAGAGGCCATAGGTTGAATAATGTGCTATTGTTGTTTTGCTAAGTGGTCATGCTGTCAAATTGCCTTCTAAATCTCTGTGTTCATATTCATACCTGGTGTGCTTTCAGTCTTAGTCAGAGAATCTTCTTTTTGCAGTAGACAGCAGTCAATGGGGAGATGCATAATGAGCCAAAGTGCTGGGAATAAGAGTCTGAATACTCAGCCCTAAAAGGGACACACACACATACATACACACCCCCCACACCACACACCACACACACACACACACACACACACACACACGTACACACACACACACATCCCACTACCACCAAGGTTCAGGGAACATCATGGAAGAGAAGGCAAAAAGAATGTAAGAGAGAGAAGACGGGGGAGATGTGTGAAGAGCTGCCTACTGGACATGACACAGCTATTGCAATCACGAACTCACAGCAGCTATGGTTTCCTGCCCAAGATCTTCTCAACATCATGTTTGTCAAAAGCCCAGCATAAATGCAGTAGATGATCCCCAGGCTCCACCCCTTACTGAGGTCCTGTTGGCAGTGAATAGGAAAGACTCATTCTTTTTTGAGGATATGCCCACTGGTAGGTTTCCTGTGATCCAATGAATGGCCTCACATCAGTGCACATATGGGCAGCTCTAGCTGGACTCAGCATGTTATCAAAAAAGGCATGAAGTTGGGAGGTGGCAAGTTGGGGAGATATAGAGGGTGTTAAAGGGGGAGATGGGGGTAGATATAATCATATTTCATTGTATACATGTATAAAATTCTCAAAAATAAAATTTTTTTAAATACCAATGTAAGAATGCCTCTTTCCTTCTCCACCATAAAGTGTGGCCATTCTTCCAAGTCATGATCTAAATCAAACACACTTTTTAATGATAACATCATATTCCCTTCTATGGATGAAGAATAATCTCTCTATAATTCTGAATAGTAGTTTATTCCCTACCTTAGCTTTCATCACTATTGAAAATCCTACAATGCATCTGACCATGGAAGTATTTTTCTATTTTATTATTTTTATTTATATAAATTGAATTCTTCAGATTGGAACAAGTGAATCAAAGAGTATGTGTACTTGATTCATCTTCAATCATCTTTTCCAAATTGCTTTGGGGAAAGAGCTGCATTGTTAGTTCACACTGGCATCAAATAGGCCCCAACTGGGTCCATATTTTCTGCATAAATAAGCCCTTTATTCTCGCCTGTTGGATAAAGAAGATAACCTCGTTACTGTTTTTTTTTTCTCATTTCCCTATCTAATAAGAAGGCTGCACATACATTCTTTTTTCCCATTCTCCATTTATAGGCTCTATCTACCTATATACTGTGTCCACATTTTGGCTCATTTTTTCTGCTTGTCTGTGTATAATTTATTGTCAGTTTATCAATTTACATATATTCAACCATCAATCTAGGACACATACAGAATTTATCTTCTTTTCTGTGATTTAGCTTTAGTGTTGATTTAAAAATTATCTACCTAAATGAGAAATTTTGTTGTATATATTGTCAAATGTCTACTTTTCCACAAGACTTCGTAAGTTTTTCATTTTAGTTTTACCCCTTCCTTCATAAACTGTTTCATATAGAATTATTTTTTTAAGTTTCTGTTTTTATCCCAGGTAGATTGCTTTACTATGACATGAAGTACATGCTTAACTAATTTTCCTTTTTGATGGAAATCCATTTATTGGCATCATTTATTACATTTCTCTTGAATTGAAATATCCCCTCTTTCATGTGTAAATGGTCCCGTGTGCTGGGATCAGTCTCTGGGGTCCCTTTTCTGTTTCTTTGGTTTCTTCAGCTTTCTAAATATCAATATGATCAGTTTCGCTGAAGTGACTTTAGAGCAGATTTCACTATCTGGCCAGGGGAGTCCATATGCATGTTTCTTCTGAAGCTCAAGGTAAGCAAAGCCTCAGTCTGATTTTACATCCTTCAGTTTCTCCAAGGCCATGCACAGACAGATTGCAAGGCATCCAGGCCTTCTGCAAAATCATTTTCTTTGATATCCTGGAGTGGTTTATATATTTCTAGCTGATCCCTCATGAACACAGTGGGAGTAGGCAAAGGTGACTGACTGTCCTCTAAGTATATAAAGTAGCTGGTATCTACATAGTAGGCAAAAGATACTTAGAAAAATTAATTTTCAGAGATATATAATTTTTAACAGCAATAGGGAATAAAGCATGGAGAAAGAAATCCAATGAATCATGTGAAAGCCATTGTTGACATATCTCCTTTAATTTCTCAAATTAAAAATATTTATATATTAAAATATATGAAACTGAAATAGAATGTGCAGAATGTGAGGGATAAAATTAAATGACAGAGCATATACTGGACAAAAGACTTTAGTCAAATAACCCTGAAGATGTTTAGTATCTAGAAAATATAGAAAGCATTTGGCAAGCTGAAAAGCAAAATTTGAAAATAAACCAGAAGAATGGCAAAAATCAGTAACACATAAGAAGATGATGAGCTTCTCAGCGCATGAAGGACAAAGAAGGTGAAACTCCTAAGAGGAATGTTTTATTATTATAATATATGTGTGGCTTATTTTTAATCTACTGTATCATATATGGGTGAGAAAACATGACCAAGAAAGAGTTAATGTTCTATTCCTTACCCATAATTAGGTCATACATCTCAAAATTAAAGCAATCACATCCTTGTATCCAAGAAATAAAATGACCTCAAAATATATTAACGAAGTCAGCTTTCAGTTTTGGAGAAATGGTGAGATTATTATTGTTATAAATTTAGTTCTCTTTGTCAGTTATTAATGGTTTATGGAGACAAAAATAATATGAAGCACAGAAAGCCGAACACCTGATTCACACACCTGAATTAATAATAATTCATAGGCACTACCTATGAGAACTATAAAAGCATTCTTATCAAGTATACTTGGAAAATTAAAAGGATCCATTTGGATTCATATAAATTATATCTCAAAATTTCCAGGAATTGGATCCATGGAGAGCATCATTTCACACTGTTGTAACTAAACTAGAAATCAATAAACATAACCGGAAAATCCACAGTTCTAAACAGTCTACTAGCCATAGGGAAAATGTTACAAAATTATAAAAT
This sequence comes from Nannospalax galili, assembly GCF_000622305.1. Taxonomy (NCBI): domain Eukaryota; kingdom Metazoa; phylum Chordata; class Mammalia; order Rodentia; family Spalacidae; genus Nannospalax; species Nannospalax galili. The sequence goes on from NW_008352647.1 coordinate 1,466,704, forward strand.
ATTTTCAAACTAAACTACAAAAATAACATGTGCAAACTAGAGAATACAGCTCTAGGTACCCTCATAAGGAGCATTGCAAGCCAGAATGCCTGTATTAGCCAGGCATGGTAATGCACGCCTTTAATCCCAGCACTGTGCAGATGGAGCCTGGCGAATCTCTGTGAGATTAAGGCCAGACTTGTCTACATAGTGAGTTCCAGGCCAGTTGAAGTTATAGGGCGACCCTATCTCCAAACAAACAAACAAACAAACAAACAAACAAACAAACAAACAAAAACAAAAAGCAAAAACAAAAATCATGTATTGAAAACAGAAGAAACAAGAAACTTGAAGCGTATAAGACTTAATTATAATACTTAGGTACTTAAGGGATTGCAAATTAAATCTACAGAAAGATGATGGAAAAACTAAAAGGAAATGTAAGTGAAGTCTAAGTAAATGAACAAAAAAAGAAAATGAAAAAGGCCATAGTATTTTTTTTGTTTTATTTTTAATTGAGGGGAGGGTGTATTTTGTTGTTTTACTTTTTTTATACATGCCGGGCAAGTATCCCACCACTGAACTACACTGCCAGCCTGGTTTGTTTGTATGTCCTTCCTTAGGAAGTAGATAAGCATCTTCCTGTCTCGGTCTCCCAGTGTGCTGGAATTGTAGGCGGCGAAAACCACCATACCCAGCTTTTTTCCATGTCTTTAAAATGGAGAAATGAAATTTATTCATATATTATGGAAACCTTCCTGTGCATTGCAGGGTGGTCAGCTTTATCATTGAACCCAGTAGATACCAGCAGCAACTGGCGGTGGAGTTAAAAGAACTGCCAATAAGAAATACTAAGTGTGAAGGAGAATTAAGAATCTCATGATTCCCCTTTGGGAGCAATGGACAATTCTTGAAATGTACCAATGAAATCAAAATATCAAATTGCAATTACATTATAATGTCATGATCTATGGAAGAAAGTTCCTCTTTTGATTATGTATGTGTAAACAAAAGTATGAACACATCACACAAGAATACATCATAAACCTGTGCTTATATTCAGTGATAGCACATTATTTCAAACTAGAAATAACCTAAAGTACAATAGGTAAATAAATTGTAATATTTTCAGTCAATGGAATATTACACAGTCAGGTGAAATGCAATAAAAATACATCTTAGAGATATGACACTTATTAATGATGCCAATTGCATGAAATTTGAAAATGGTCAGAGGCTATAAATGCTAAATCATGAAAGGGACCCAAGAGAGCCCAGGCTCCTGGTGGTTGCCAATGCTCTATTTCTTGATGCATTATATTTAGAAGAGAGTAATAGAGCTATCCCACCCTCTGGAGAAAACAGGCAAAGGGGGATGTGATAAAAACGGAAAAAATGATCTAATTGACACTGTAGAAAAGACACAAGAGGAAAACCAAGAAAGTCTACATTTTCACACTAAGCCTTCTCACCCAATAATATCTTTCCACTTCTTCTTGTACGTATTTCAGTAAGAGTTTGTGATTTTATTAATGAGTCTCAACCTAATTCTTAAGTAATCCATATTCATTTGTGCAAGAATACTCTCCCCACCACCATTATAGCTGCTTCTTGATAATGCAGATTGTGTGTGCACATGTACACATATATATTACAAACTATGCATCACTATTGTCCATTCATATGAGAAGTTTTGTTGTCTCTATATGCACATTTCTTGATTTTTGGTATTTGAGCATACTGTTCATTTTGGCGGTCTGAAATTTCTTCATTTGAATTATCCAGGACATAATGAAAGTCACAATCATATCTCATAATAGTCTCCAGTCCAATATGTTGGACCACTAAATTTCTAAATTTGACTATACTCTAACTACAATATACAGATTTATGTTTTATTCTCTGAACATTTCATACATGCATCCAATGTTTCTTGATTGTATCCACCCCTACTCCCTCCCTCCAACTTCCTTAGCACCCTCAACCCATATCCATGTCCCTTTTTTTTCTTAATTACACACCAAGTCCAATAAGTGTGGCTGATATGCCCATGGATATGGAGTCATCTACTAGGGCATGAACACACTATATATAGCCACCTCCCCTCAAGAAAAGTGTCCTCCCTCCCCAGCTGCCATAACTGCCAATAGCTCCTCAGTTAAGGGTGGGGCCCTGAAAGCCTATGTTGTTTGAATGAGAAATGATACCCATAGGCTCAAGTATTTGACATTTGGTCTCTGGTTGGTGGTGTTGTTTAGAGAGATTATGAAACATTTAGAAGGTACAGTCTTGCTGGAGAAAATGTGTTGCTGGGAGATTTCAAGAGTTTATAGCCTCAACCCACTTCCATTTCACTCTCTGTTTCTGGTGTGGTGAAATGTGATCAGCCATCCTCCTACCCCAGTCACTCTCTGCCATGCCTTCCTCTCCGTTATGGACTCCTTCTCTGGAACCATGATTCAAAATAAACTCTTCCTTCCATAAGTTGATTTTGGTCATGACATTTTATCAAAGCAATATAAAGTAACTAATACAGAAATTGGTACCAGGAGACATGGGGTTCTTTTTGTGAATAATCTGACCATGTTGATTTTTGGAGGGAAGTGAAAAACTTCGGACTAGAAAAGCAGTTGAATACTGTAATAAGCTTAGCAGACCATTGAGAGTAATGAAGAAATTAGAGTCCTGGCTTATGAAATTTCTGAGGGAACAAGGTCTCTATCAGCAACTGTGCTAGAAACCATTTGTGCAGCATTTTGACAAAGAATGTATCTGTTTTCTGCCTGTGTCCTGATGATTCATATGGGGCTAAATTATAAGGTAATGGACTAGTTTCTTTGGTGGAGGAATTTCAAGACAGCTTAACACTGAGTTTGTATCATTGGTTAATACTGATAACATTTATGTAAATCTGCAGTGAGGAAGACAGTGGGACAGAAACAAAATATGTACAATTTGAAAGAATAGGAAGACTAGGAAATTCAATGTCACACCCAAGACATGTGCTGGAAGAAAGTTTGTGATTGCTAAAGAGATTAGTGCCATTAAGGACAGCTCGCCCCACCCTACTCTGCACTGAAACAGTGGTAATGGCACCCTCAGGGCAAGACCCCACCCAACTAAGCTTCCAACTTGGGAAAGGAAAAGGTCTAAGTAGTTTTCTGCCCCTAGAAAAGAACAGTATACAAAAGCTGATGCAAATGTTACTGAGGGGTAAGTTTCCTTCCAAGTTGGCCGTCTCTCTTGGTGGTGATATTCCCATGGTGCTGACTTTGGAGGTATGAAAGATTCAAAAGCGAGGGAGAATATCTTGCATTCTTCCTCCACAGCTTCAGATAGCTGATGTGGTTGAGCAATGTGAGGCAGGGAGTCTCTCTAAGAGTGGAAGAGATCATTGTGTTAAGCTGTGAAAGGGAATCCTGGGTTAAGGTGAAGACCCCACGATGCTGGAGATGGCAGTCATGAGACATCTGTCAAAAAGAGCTGTATAAATGGAGTGGAACCAGTCCAAAAAGAGATGTATGTCACAGTCAGCTAAACTAGAGCGTGAGGCATCTAAACCCTTTGGCACTAAAGCTCCAGTCACCAGACCTGGAATTTAAGATTTGGTATCTTCTATCCTAGGTGTCAGCTGTACTTTGGTACTGTTTTTCTTTACTGTGTCCCCAGTCCTCCCTTTGGGAATGGAAATATATATTTTGTGGATGGCATTTTGAAAGTATGTAATACTGTTTTTTATTTTACAGGAAGTCACAGTTAAGAGATTGCCTTGCATCTCAAAAGAGGCTTTGGACTTTGGAATTTTGACACAGTTGTTAAAGACTATGGAGACTTTTAAGTTGGCCTAAATGCACTTTGTATCCTAAGATAACCATGAGCCTATTGGGGCTAAGGTGTAGAATGTGTTGGTTTGAATGAGAATTGTCCCCCACAATCTCAGGTATTTGAACATTTGGCCTGGTGGTAGCGCTGTTTGGGAAAATTACAAAATCTTTAGGTATGCTTTGCTAGAGGAAATATGTCACTGGGGGTGGACTTTGAAATTCCAACCTCACCGCACTTCTCGTTCACTCTCTTCTTCCTCCTGTGTGGTAAAATATGATCATCCATTTCCCTTCTCTGGCCACTTGCTTCTGTGTCTTCTCCAATTTAGACTCTCTCTCTCTCTCTCTCTCTCTCTCTCTCTCTCTCTCTCTCAAACCCCAAGTCCAAATAAACCCTTCCTTCCATAAGCTACTTATGGTCATGGTATTTTATCACATGAAGGCTGAAAGTAATTAATACAGACCCCTCCCTGCTACATGAAGGAATTTATTGCTTGATCGTGTGCAGGTAACCACAGCTGCTGTGAGTTCATGTATATCTCAGCCACATCATATTCAGAAGACAACATTTCATAACACTCATTCTCATACTTTCTTTCTGTCCATCTTCCTTGGTGTCCCTGACCCTTTTAGGGAGGTTTGATAGAGAGGTCTGTCTTAATCTCAGGGGGTTAGGAAATCTAGATGGAAAATTGATGCTCTAGAAACCCTATGAGAAATGCAGGCAGAGTGTCTGAATATTAATGCATATGTATACCTCGGGGCTGCTAGAAGGGAATGCAGTGTGAGATAGAAGAGACCTCCCTTAGAGTGAATAACATTACCATACAGTACTCATGAAAGAAACTTCTTTTTGCAACAGATGGAGGCTACTGCAGAGTTGCACATCTGGTCAGGCATAGAGAATATACACCTGGGAGATGCCCAATACCAGGTGACACATCTGCAGTCAAATCTCTACAACTAAGATTCATAGAACATAGCAGAATAGGAGCTAGAGAGAGGGCTAATGCACCCCTCAACTCTCACCAGTGAAGGTTTCATGTACATCAGAGTGCGTTACACACAGAAGGCCTCAACTGGCCAAGTTTTGGAGAATAAGAGGCTGTAGAGCATAGGATGGGACTCCCATGTGGAACCTCACCCACCCATGGCTTAGGGACCATTGAGGAAGAGGGGGCAGAAAGATTGTAAGAGCCAGGACTGGTCCATGAACATATGAGGTGGAGGTTTCCAGGCCAATGGAGGTTTGCTCATGTGCACCTGCAGCGGCAGTGGCATTCAACGTGGGGCAATGTTGGCCCAATTAAACTAGGGCCCAATGGGGAGGTGAGAAATAGGTGGTGGGTCAGCACTAGATCGAGAACTATTTGAGACTGGTTGCTGCTGGGTGAGGGAGAGTATGATTTACATACGACCACTGGATGGGCTGACTAGGTTCCAGTGGACACATTTACGCTGAAAGATATTTGGGTACAAACACCTGAATGAATAGGATTCAGCATGTATGGCAGAGTGCGTAGGGTTTGGGGAGGGCATGGATGGGGGAGGGATGGGGGATGTGAGTGGGAAATCTTGTATGAAATTTTAAAAGCTCAATTAAAAAAAGAGGTTTCACTTAGAGCTGAGCATTCACAGTTACTTTTTCTCAGCACTTTGATCCACAGTGAGTCTCTGCATTAACTACTACCCGCTGCAACAATAAATTTCTCTAATCTAGGTTGAGAGCAGACTACATCTATGGGTATAAACATGAATATTTAGAACACAGTTTGGTCATTTATCAAAACAGCAATACATTCTCCCTTCGGGACTATGACTTCCCCAGCCTTGAGTTTTGACCATGTTTTCAATACCAGACATGATTTCCTTTACCTTAAATAAAATCAAGAGTGTTTGATTGCACCTATAAACAATCTTACGCCAGTAGGCACAACAGGCCTGGTAGGTTGGTATTGCAGCATTCAGAGTCCACCATTATGTAAAACCATTGATGTCCTCTTCCCAGCAGTCTGCACAGCATCTTCTAGAACTTTGAAAACTAAGCAACAGGAGTGTTTCCTGTTCAGTGCAAGATCTATTTCTTAGTATCAGCAACCAAAGTGTGTGGTATCTTCAGTAACGGGGTCTTACCATCTAGTTATGCTGGGAAACTGGTATCTTGTATCAGAGTGTCTCTGGGGACTTCTGGACCAATAACTTAGGAAAGTACCCTGTTCCTGGCACTTAGATTCTCATTTAACAACCCATATCTTCTGGGAGCAGCACTGTTCTTCCACAAGGGATAACTCTGTTAAAACTCTGGGTTAACCAAAATAAAGTGCTCATGAAGAAGCTATATTATAATTTATAGTCTTGCAATCAAAGTAAGAAATATAATAAGAGTTAGTAGAGCACATGTGCCATGAAAGAACATGGGGAGGTATACTGTGAGCTCAAGGTTAAGAGAATGACAGCATGGGAGTAGAGGGAGATAGTGGAGACTAATCAGAGCTAAGAATGTATGCAGGTGTATGATGCCCCACTAGCTTGTAAGCTAATTAAAAATATAATGTAAACAAAAATGTTTGAACAAGAAATATATTTTTACAGTTCTTTAGAAGTAACTATTCTCCTCTGGATGGGAAAATGACACCAGGCAGAGGGCAGGATGCATTGTCCTTTGTCTTCTGGATGTGCACGTGAATGTTGTCACTTTCTGGTTGTGACCAGGAATGAGTTATTTTGGTCTTTTTAAGGCTTAGTATTCATAACTTTAAGATAGAGAAGTAATTTTTATTCATACAGTTCATTTAAAGGTCAAATGGAATATTTAATGAAAATAAAATACTTAACAGAATGACCTGACCCATAGCAAGAACCTGATAAATATCAGCCAATAATAACGATGTCTTATATAGCACCCACACATAGGAGAATGAAAAGCTTCACATTTTTGGACTGGCTACAAAATCAAATTATACCTTTCTTCAGAGACTTCATATTTCTCTGCCTTATTATCATAGATGCCAGTTCCTGGAAAAAACATGGTGGGGGATCTGCAGGGAGTCTGGACAGATTCGAAGTTATGCCCACAGACAAGCCCAGATGCTGATGACTGTAGCATCTGAGCATTATTTTGCTACCTAATTCTTCTTTCTGGAAAAATCAAGTTCCTTATCTTTTGGCATCTCATTGTTTCCCCCTAGACTTTCTCCTGACGCAGCATTATTTTCTCTTTGTAACATGGCAGTGGATATTTGGCAGCTAGTGGGCGACACGTAGGGTGAAGTCTGTGGTTGTTGGAGAAGATTGTAAATTGTCCAAATGGCCATCATCCACTGAGGCTGGGAGGTGCTTGGACACAAAAATCAGAGGACAAAGGAAGGTCCTAGCTGTGGAAGAAAATGCTCTATTCCCTATAGAGGGATGAGGCTCACAAGCATGCACTGGCCTGTCCAGTGCTGGACAGAGGGAGAAAAGGTTCTCAAGACAGGCATGGCTCATCTCCTGTGTGTTTCATTCAAACCCAAACCCTATTCATCACTCCTTAAGTTCTTCAGATAATGCCGTGTCAAGTATACATTCAGTCAAGTCCTTTTGTTGTTCCCCCTTCTTTCTTTTGTCAAAGCAACCAAGTTTATACATAAAGATATGTGTATTATGCACGACATGAGGCTCTGCAGTATCAGTGCACTGTGGAGAAAAGGGAACCCTTGTATAGCCATTGTAGAAAACAGTATGGAGATTCTTCCAAAAACAAAACTAGGACTGTCATATGATCAAGCCGTCTCACTACTGAGCCTGTATCCAAAAGAGATAAAGTCCACATGCTTAAGAGACAGCTGCACCTCGCGTTTGCTGCAGCAATATCCACCGTAACCAAAATGTGTAATCAGTAAGCATCCATCCACAGGTGAACAGATTATATAATGTGGCTCTTTATCCATATAAAAGATGTTCTGTCATTTGCCACATGACTATTCCCAGAGACATTATGTTAAGTTGGACTAAGCCAGGCACGGGAAGACAGCTGTCTTGGCCTCCATCCTTGAAATGACTTTTATGTTCACCAGCCTCTTTCCCCACCTTACAGTACAATGTAAGCAACTTGCCGTCTTTTCTCATGCTCTATGCAGCTTTCTTTGGCCCTCCTTGTTCACTGCATTCCTCCCTTTCACTGTTTTCACTGTGTCCACCATTGAATTCTACTTCCTCTTCTTCCTGGAGAGCTTTCTTCTACAATCCACATGTCTTCTACAATCCCTGTTGCAATTTGTCTTTCATAATTAAATTATGAAGACCTCTCAAAGTCTGTACCATCTGAGGATTTTCCCAGTTGCCATCAAGGATTATAATCTTCCCTTCTTGACAATCCTACAGAGCCATTCACAATGTTGGCAGATTTATTTGTCTGCTTGCATGTAAAAGGTTCCTGAGTGTGATGCTGGGCTGTGATTATTTTAACACCTTTTGCACTGCAAAGGTAAGACCCATATGTATTGGTCGATTTATACAACAAAGACATACATTTATACAACGTATCATACACAGGAAGAGCACGGGAAAGATACACAAATCATTTGTTAGGAAAATATAAATATAAACTACCATGAGATACTCAAAAAACAGCCAAAATAAAAATCTTATATTATCTAGTGTTTACAGAACAACTTGAGCTTTCCTGAGTCCCTGGAGAAAATGTAAAGTCATACAGATCTTTTGGGGAAAAGCCCGATAGTTTCTTAGGAAATTAAATGTATCCTTACTGTATGACCCAGAAATCCTCTCCTAAGTATATGCCCAAATAAAAACATATATTTACTGAAACTCAAAAAGTCAGCCATGGGACATGCTTGTAATCCCAGTGCTCAGGAAACAGGCACAGGAGGATAACAAGGTCAAGGCTAGCCTAGGCTACATAAACACTGTAACTCAAAGAAAAAAAATCAAATCAAATCAAATCAAAGACAACAAAAACCTTGCAGAACAAAACCTGCAAATGTTACAGTAGCTTTAGTAGCTTTATTTACAATTCTCAAAAAATGGAAATAATCTAAATGCCTTTCAACAGTAGAGTTGGTCAGCTGTGGTAAATCCATTCAAAGGCATTCTATTCAGCATTATAACACATCAGAAAACACCAGAGGTTGTATATGTAGAGATAGTGATGCTGATATTCTTTAACAATTCAGAGTGGCAAAGTGTTCCATATTTTCTAAAAGTCATAGAACTACACACCGGAAATAATTTTTCTGTCTTTAACATTGGAGTTTGTTTAATGAAAAATAATATAGGAAGACAGGACTTCTCCTCAGGGGTCCAGTGTTAGAGGCTAAAGACCCAAGCTGTTTCACAGACATGGGAGTAAATTGGAGTGTGCAGCCGAGCATCATTGAACAATTTAGTCTAGAACACAAATCCAACCATTTGACTGACATCAATTTCATTGGGCTGTTTTATATTAATTTGGCCCAGTAGGCCAATGAATAGATATCAATAAAAGTAATGTCTGTCAAAAGACTGACATTGTTTAATTTTAAAACACAGTTACTCGGTCTCTCCTTTGGACTCTCTTAACCCCTGCATATATTCCTTCATTACTGTATTTATTAAAATGTCTTTTAATTATTTGTTAATATCTTAGTATTCTCTATAAGAACTCGGGGTTCCCTGAGGTCAGGGATTTTAGCTTGCTTGTCTTTGTACCCCAAGTGCATAGAAAAATAAGTTGCTTGATAGCTTTTGGTTGAAAAAAAAATGGTTAGACACAAGCTCATGATTTCCCACCCTGTGTACATAACATGTACCTTCCCTTCCTCTCTCCATGTATCAATGTCCATAATTTGATCTCATGGACATTCTTCTGGTCACCTTGCCTCTCCCACAGCTGCAACAGCAGCCGTGGACTCTGGCTCCTCTCACAGCTCTACCTTGTCTGCCAGCCACGGGGGCCTTCATAAAACACACATTTGACCACTCCACCCTCAGATGGAACTCCACCAATGGTTTCCAGTCAGGGTTAGAACAAGACCTTGCTTGGGCTTTTAAAGCCTTCTAGTTCCTGGCTCTTTCCACCTCTTAGATTTTGTGTCTCAACACTCAATGTTGGTCTAAGTCCCTGCTGATTCCTGGTTTTATTCTGGCGCCTTAAATATGTTCAGCTGGGGCTGGCTTAGCATGGTCTTCTCCGTGTTTCCCCTCATCCTTTTTCACGGGATCTTTGCTGCAATAGTTCTTCCTTGAAGAGGTCTTTCCAGGCCCCACAGTCTCACCTTATTCTCTATCACAGTATTTGGTTATCATCTCTGTGAAGTACTCAGCCCAATGAGATATTAGCACTGTGTCAAGGATATAGCTAACAATATAACGACTCTGTCTTCCCTCATGGGACACACACTGTCAAAAAGCAGGGACTCTACTGGACCCTGGTTCCTCAGTAACCACACATTGCCAGTGTATACTTGATAGGTGTATGGATGGATCCCTGAATGAAAAATGTCATTCCTTGAAGCACAGGAACATCTATTATTGTCTATCAGAAAACCCAAAAAAGCTTATCCACATAAGTTCTATTCACTCTGTATTAGACTGAAGTGTGTTGCAGATGCTTGCTTTATCTGCTGTGTATGACTTGGTCAAGTTTATTGGGAAGGGATCAGAGAATCAGACACAGGCTTCATCAGAGTGGGGAGGAACCATGGGAAAAAAATGGTACTGAGGCACAACAAATACAGTTTGTTACCTACTTTATAACCCAAGCAGTTATGTTTGATAAGTAAACATCTAACTCCCAGAAAGAAGATATTAGAGACATCTGTTTTCCTTTTATACCATCTTTTCAGAGAGCACAGTATTCTTGTTACCTTTAGAAAAGGTAATATTTAAGCAGGGTGTGGTGGTATACATCCTTAATCCCAGCAGGTGGCTGTGAGATCAAGGCTAGCCTGGGCTGTGAGGCCAGCTAGGGCTATAGGGAAACCCTGTCTCTCAAAAAAACAAAACAAACAAACAAAAAACCCAACAAACAAAAAAGAAAGATAAGGCCATTTACATTTAGACACTAGTTTGACTAGCTTCATTACCCTGCCTTGACAGCTCAGTTACGCTTAGACTTGGCCAGAAACAGCAGCAGAAGGGACAGTGTCATCTTATTTTAAAGCAAAAAATTGCCTCTTGGAGGGTTTTGTCCTATGTGAAGATAATAATCTCTTTCTTTAAATCTTAAAAACAAAAACAGACTATAAAAAAATTCTGTTCTCCCTATGATTCCTCTTGAACTACAGGTACATGTAGCATGAACTACGGTTTTACCCTGGCAAATTAGAAATGGAGTCTCTTTAAAGCCAAACCAAACTGAAGAGGCGACCAGGCGACAGAGGTTTCCATAATGCAGTTTGTGGAGCTGGGTTGTCCAAATTCAAACTTTACTAGCTAAAATTAACAAGGTGCTCAGTTTCCCTATTTCTTCATCTGTGTCTACTGCCACAGTCTCTCTCTCTCTCTCTCTCTCTCTCTCTCTCTCTCTCTCTCTCTCTCTGTGTGTCTCTGTCTCTCTCTCTCAAATAAAGTTCCTTTTGTTCCTTTCCCTGAGATGACTCCACACCCTACCATCTCAACTCTCAGGCCAAATGGATACAAAGCAGTTTGCCTGGTGATTTCTACATGCTGGGTATTTAGTGCCTGGTATATCCACTCTAAGTAATTACAAGTAGGGGAATGAAGTGATTCAGATTTTCTTTACTTTGTCTCCCAGATATCAGCCCTATCCAATCCATTAAAGCATCAGTTACTAATAATTACAGTAGATGATTTCTTCCAGGGACAGCTTCACATCACACCCACCCTGGTATTTTTCCAAAGCCTCGAGGAAGGAGGGCCTGTGTAGGATGGGAGCGCTGCCTCATCTGCCTGCAGCTGGAGTGGAATTCCAGCGGGCTTTGAATGCAGTTTACAGTTGGTTGGCATTGGGCAGAGCCCTGCAGGAAGTAAACACTTTCCACCCACTCTGACTTTCCTCTGGTTTACATCTGGGGACTTGCAGCTGCCCCTAGATTCCAGAACATTCTCATCCTACAATGTGGGTCAATTGACAAAGAAAACTACTGTTTAAAAGGATGTTGTGTTTGCTGCAGACAGTGATTGAGAGGCCAAGGTTGCAACTTTCAACTGTGGCTCAAGAAATCTAAGTATTAAAGTTCCCTTGGGAGAAACCAGTTTTCCTCAAGAGAAAGGGCACCATCTGTATCATTTCCATTCACACCCACGCATGACGCTTCTGAAACTGCTGGAATTGATTTTGAATTACAAGCACTGTCAGTAGAAGTCTGTATTTTCATAAAACAAGTTGGTTCACCCCAGCCCTTCCACACTCATTGGTGATGAGGATGTTTACAGAAGTCCTGTCCGTTTATCAAGGAGACATAGCCAAGTGTCTGAAAGATGAAGATGGAGTGCATCTCTGGATCTGTTCACTACCACTTACACACACACACACACACACGAAACAAAAGAGCGTTCCATAATGTGAAAACCCCTGTGTGAGCTGCACCTTGAAGAACACACTTGACTCCTTTGCTCACTTCACCTCCCCAACTTCTTCAGTTGGTGCTCCTCAACCTAAGGCCAGCCTTCCTCTGACCCCAGGGTCAGCCCAGAGAAATCTGTGGCCCATCTGCACATGCTGAGCGCTCAGGTACCCTGTGAAGATGCAAACTGATTAGGTGGTGCTTAATCAGGCGTGTTTTTATAGGGTCTCGTTGTGGATGCCTGAGCATGACTCCGATCGACTCACACACTCTATGACCTCCTCAGTGGGCCCTGAAGGCTGTGCCCTGATGATATTCTGCTTTTATTGAAGAAGTAGACGCCACTCTTCTACAACCTTCTACATACGGCTGGAAGCAGACTGGAAGGGCTGGAGAATGAGGAAGGGGCCTGCTATGCGCACACACATGCACACACACACGCACACACACACGCACACACACGCACACACATGCACACACACACGCACACACACGCACACACACGCACACACACGCACACACACACGCACACACGCACACACATGCACACACACACACGCACACACATTTTGTATTAGTTGTATTAGTTGGCAACACATTTAGGGGTGTTAGCAGAAATTCAGATCTGTAACTCACAAGTAGGACTTCTGTCTGTTTGTTTGTTTCTTATCTTTTTGATATAGAATCTCCCTGCAGCCCCACCTGGCCTGAAACTCGCTATGGAGACCAGGCTGGCCTTGACCTCACAGAGATCTGCCTGTCTCTGCCTGTCGAGTGCTGGGATTAAGAGCATGAGCCACCATGCCTGGATTGGACTTTGCTTTTTAATCACTTGTGACAGCAAACTAAGCTAAGTTGTTACCAAATATGCTTGAGCAGCTCCCACTCAGAAAAACAATTTTTTTGATTCGTTTTGGCCCTTTCCTCATGGTTACAAGATGACTCCTGATGTTCCAGCCTATTTTGTCTCACGGTAAGACAAATATAAAATGTGTGGATATTATTAAAATGCATTATATCCATGCATGAAATTCTCAAACAATAAAAGTATTATATTTTAGAAAACGAAATACTTTCAGTTACATTTGTTCTCTCACCAGAAAAGCAAACATTTTTACCAAATCTGATATCTCTATGAGCAAATGACTTCACTTTAAATATTGTTGGCTAAACCTGGCTATCATGGTGACTTCTGATTGGAAAGAAAAATGCAAAACTGTGAAAAGAATTTTTGTAAGCATTTTAGGCTGCTATTTCTCAACTGCAATGTTATCCAAGGCTAGAAAATTCTTTGGTATGGACAGATTTCCTGAGTATTCTATGGTATTTAGGAACATTCCTAGGCTCTAGTACAGTATCTACAATATACGCTTTCCAATCCTGACAACCAAACGTGTCACACAGTGTTGTCAGATATCCTGTGGGGGAGTGAAATTGTTCCTGAATGGGAAGAAGGAATTGAAATAGCATGATCACCACGACCTGGAACTGGATGCATGGCTGCCGTAAAGGAAAGAGGGATGGAGGAAGGAAAATGGGGAGGGAAAAGCTAGGGAATGGCTGCTGTACAGGTAAGTAGCATCATGCGTGTTACACTCACACAGCATGAACACATGTTCCCGAACATGTGTCACTGGCTTTGTGGGACACAGTAAGAGCTAATGTACATGGGATAAGAAGATATGTGCCCTTTCAGACTGATTCCTTTATTTACATGTGAATTATAAGTCACATTAGCTAAATACAGTTCAAATCACATCAGTTAAAGCCAGCACATATTCATCTCCATACGCTAGTTGGCCTGGGTGAAATTTAAATGTCAAGAAATTACAGCAAAGAGATAAACCTGCACTGTAGGGCAGGTCTTCAAATCAAGAGATGCAGAGTGGAAGCATATAAGAATCAAAAAGGATCCAGAAAACAGAAGAGTGAGACCCAGAAGGACACAGAACACTGAGCGTCTGTGATGTGCTAAGACTTTCATTCACAAACAAGCAAACCACATACTCTTCCAGGCCAGAATAACATTGGTTAGTGTGGCCCAAACAATCAATGAGGAAATGATCTTTGTGGGGGAAGGGGGAAGAGTTTGATACTCTGCCCCACATCGATCCACAGTTGAGTACTAAATGGCAACTTGACTGTTGAAATAAGGGTCACAGGGAAAGAAAAGCCTGGCATCCGTGCTGCTGGAGTTCAGAGAATGAACTCTCCTGAGATCACCGTTAGTAAGCATGAACGCAAATTGCCACAGGTAGGAAAATGCTTCATGTTCCTAATTCTGGGATACGTGTCCTTCCAACAACGGAGGAGTCTCTGCAATGAGACTATGATATCTGACATCAGAATGTTACGATTCTAGTGGGTGAGGTAGATAACCAAGGAGAGGACCAGAAGATAATTCAGAGCAAAGCAACAGAAAAGTGAATTTGGATGTGTTGGAGGAGACATGCTTTGATTCCTGTCCTTCCTGGCCAAGGATTTCTCTAATCCCTTGTGAAACATGTTTGTAAGAAACACCTGAATAGCTTTATAATTATATATATAATAACTGCCAACAATATAATTATATATTATTCTAATAGACATATTAAAACATGTTTATTTTAATTATAAATTTCAAATTTGTTGGTTTAAGTAGCATGGGTGTTTGCAAGTGTATGTGTTTTGAACTATCAAAACATGTATCACACTGTTCAAAAACTTAAATTATCCATCTGTGTCTCTCCCAAGACTGTAATCTCTATAAGGAAAAGGTTGTGAATATTGTATGTGCTAAGTAATCAATTCATTTATATACATGTATAGGTGTCCAATATCATGCCGGGTGCTGAGGAGACAGAAACAAAAAGTCACAGTGCAAACGGACGATCATTACTGCCTTAGATTTTAATCGAAGTCAGGGAAACCTAAGATTTCAACCTGTAGTTGAAAGAAAGAGGAATTTGGTTGCCTGTCTGTGACCAAGTGATTTCATTTAGATAAAGAGAAGAAAACTGAAAGAGTGCAGAAGCCTCTCCTGTCCCAGCTAGGCATCGGGATGTGGTGACCAGTCCTCCAGGGGGCAGAAGGGAAAGGGAAGTGGAAGGGTCAGTGAGAAGGAGCAATCCTGGCCTGGATTTCAACACAGAGATCTTCCTTCCGGCAAAGGGTATCCTGAGGGACTCTCAAGTTATGGCCAGTCATAAGGTGTTGCGTAAAAGTCAAGCCCTGACTCTCCTAAAGTCCCTGTTGTGAGAAAGGACAGAGCTCTGGGTTGGGATGAATAGTTACAAAAATATCAAGGGGTCTGTATATACTTACATCCTCCCAGCACTTAAGGTTACCAACAAATGTAGCCAGAGTCTCCTGAATACACACTGGGATAAGAGCTCTGTTGTCTTCAATACCAAAAGAGGTGAAATGGAGAAACAAACATGACCATTCTTGTGTTAAAACTGCAGTAAAATACATTTAAAAGCACAGACTCTAGGTTTGGAGAGATGACTCACTGGTTAGGAGCACTGGTTGTTCTTGCAGAAGACCCAGGTTCTGTTCTGGGCACCACATGGCATCTAACCACTGCCTGTAACTCCAATTTCAGGGGATCTGACAATCTTTTCTGGCCTCTGTGGGCATTGCACTCACATAGTGCACTTAGGTACATGCAGGTAGAATTCATATGGAAGCACAAGAGACCCCAGATAGCCAAAACAACCCTGAGAACTAAGAGCAATGCTGGGGGGATTACTATACCAGATTTTAAGCTCTACTACAGAGCTATAGTCATAAAAACAATATGGTACTGGCACAAAAATAGACCCATAGACCAATGGAACAAAATTGAAGACCCAAATATGAATAATTGCAATTTTAGCCACCTGATATTTCACAAAGGGGCCAAGAACATTAACTGGAGGAAAGACAGCATGTTTAGCAAATGGTGCTGGCAAAACTG
>NW_008352647.1:1484376-1485197 GCF_000622305.1 Nannospalax galili
AATGGTGGAACTAACTTTCTTGGATGTTTAACAGACATACCTTGAGATCTATACTAATTGGGTCAGAGGGATACAAAGGACACTTTTTGCTCCTTGCCCTCCTAGGTCGATTAGTTCCCAGGGACTATGAGCATCTCGCAAAATGTCCTGTAATGGTGGTGGGTCATCTGACCTCTTGATCAAGGAAGCCAAGGAGACCCCACCAGATGGACTCAAACCAGTGTCCAGTCTATAAAGAGGAGGGTCAACATGGAGGAATCATTTCTTCCATGCTTCCAAGAGAAGCCAAGAATGGTCAAGCAGGACCTTTGACTTATCTTCACGTAGATGGAACTGGTAAAAGAAAGGAGCCAGGGGCTCCTCCCAAACCCATGGGACCCCTGAGGAACAGATCCTCTAACGACCTCAAGAGTAAAAGCAAATCAGTTTATCTGGTCCAATGGTATGTCCTTAAACACCCAAAAGGGAAGTATAACCAAAGATTAAAGGGGCCAACATAATATAAGAGCATACATATACATAACTAAAAGTTACTCGACAAACAGCAAAGCCAGACAGGCGATTACTTCAGTCGAGTTGTTGGCCAGGATAGATAAAGATTCTTCCAGACAGTAACCCAACATACTACAGGAAAAATGAACAGCAGACCCCAATTCTATCCAAAGGAATACTGACAATGGATTGCCGTAGATGAGGAACAGCTGACCCTCCTGGAACAGGGACCTCTGGCTGACTAGATTTACCAGAAGGGCAGACAGGGGGAATGGATGAAGGTGCTGACAACACAGTGGACAGTGACAGAGATGGCAGAGTATGGAGCC
>NW_008352647.1:1485572-1522696 GCF_000622305.1 Nannospalax galili
GTTTGGTGATTGATTTATAATTTGGAAGAAATCCCATTTTTATCTTTTAGATAGCATATGAAAAAAAAATTTAAATTAAAAAAAAAAAAACAGACTCTGAAGCCAGATGATCTGGATTCAAACCAGGACTCTGCCTTTTACTAGCTATGCAAGGTCACTGAGCCTCAGTTTTTCCATTTGTAAAATGGGCTATTATAGAAGTACCCATTTTACAGCCCCTTTGTGATGACTGAATGAGTCAGTGTAAATAAAGCTAAGAAAAGTGCCTGGTACTGAAGAAATGGTGTCTATGAAAGTAGCTAATGTTTTTCTGTCCACGTGTGTGCGTGTGTGTGTGTGTGTGTGTGTGTGTGTGCGTGCGTTTGCACATGCACTCTCGCACTTGATCCTAAGAGATTTCAGCATACTCTAATCTTGAGACTATCTCCTGCCGGGCTTCAGGAGGTTGTTGGGTTCTTTGCTGAGGCTGAGGACAAGTTCCCATAGTGTAAACATGTGATGAAGAGGCTAAAAGCTTCCCTCATAGGACACAGAGCACCTTTAGTGCTCTTATCTCTGAAAACCCTAGGAGGTTCTGAATTTGAGCTACAATGCTTTTGAGAGGTGACCACATAAAATGACAAAGAGAAATGCGGCCCAAGCGAGCCCTCTCAAAGTGGACCTATCTTACCACCTTCTGCTTTAGACAGTGTCTGAGGCCAGGCATCAAAGCCCCTCTTCCTACAAGCCCCTCTGACGTGGCTTTGGTGTGGGCCACTAGCAGCATGGTGTCATGACAAAGCAGGAATTCTTGGAATACACAGCTGGGGCTTTCTCTTTTCACACTAGAAACATGAGCTAGAGGTGTCTGATGCTTCTAGTGCCCTACTACTTTTCCTCTCCACTAGGGTAACGACGAGAAGTTCTCATTCACTCTCTTACAGTCCCGCTTTCTTTGCCATGTTTTTTCTGGCACACCCTCTACTTTGCAACAACATGAAACATCCCCAAGAAACCTCAGGTTATGTTTATTTGACTTTCCTTTAAAAAATAAAAAGAATAAAGTCAGAAAAGAAGCGAGTCTGCAAACAGGATAATTTTCCAGACCGAGTTGAAGGAGGCAGTCTGTGGTGAGGCCAGAGATGGACAGGGCTGACTGCCAGTTGGAACCCGCAGGCAATGGCGTCTCCCTGTGACTACAATATGGGTCTGGTATTGGGGTTGGAGCTTCTCCTCCTTATTTCACAAAAAGTGCAAGAGTTTTCTGGGACTTAGTGAACTCCCAGTGCTGTGTGGGTTTGGTGAGTTTCCTGGCCTGTTGAATATACAATCTCCAGGGATTTCCTGATGCTAGGGAATGACTTGGAAGTGAAAGTTGGTTTAATCTAAAAGAATGCATTAAGTTGTGATGATTTCTTTATAGTCTTATATGTATCTCTGGTCGGTCTTGAGTTTGGGGTGATTCTTCTGTGTCAACTCCCAAGTCCTGGGACTCTAGGATGAGCCATTTGGCTGGGATTATGATGACTTCCAGGCCTTGTGAAATGAAGGCAGAATGAAGATCTAGTTTTTATTTGACTGACTCTTCATGCCACTTTGTAGGAAAATCCAGCTAATCACAGCAAACCAGAACTCAGATACCCTGAGTGGTAGAGCAGACTGTTATACCCCTGGAAAATATCTAAGGTGCTCACAAAAGCAGTTAAAGGGTTTTAAGCCTGAGACTTTCAATTTCTAGCCCCTTCAACATAGTTCAATATAAGGGATTTTCACCTGGAGGTAAAGAAACTGTATGAAGAGTTTAAGACACATGTATCACATCCATGTAGTACCTGGAGTGTATCTCACATGCCTAGTGGCACTGGTACTGAGTTATAAAATCTAAAAACTTCACATATTATAGTCAAATGATAAAAACAGAAACAAAGCACACCACTGCTGAGAGGGGAAGACTTTGACAGCTAGTGATGGTGAGTTTAAATCTGAGGTCAAAGCCACATGTGGATTGCATGAAGCCAAGCCATGTAAACAAGGAGGTCAGCTTACTGAAACTGCTAAATACAGACTCTATGTCTAAAGGTCTCTGATGATACAATTCAAAACCAGAGCATTCTGAATTCTGATTGGAAGTTACCCTGTCTTCATCCATAGTCTGATGCTGAAATATGAAGGGAACAGGATCACAGGACTGGTTAGCTTTTGGTACACAGCTGAACATCCCCAAACCTCTGTAACCATAAACATGACTCTCTGACTGAGAGCTTTTTCAGGGTTGGCTGAGGCTAAGTGTTCTAGAATGGACTCCTTGTGTATCTCGTGGTTGACACAAGGTCAGCTAGGGAGGCTGAAATGATTATGCCAACTAAGTACCTTTCATCATCCAATAAGCTGACCACCAGCACATGGTGCTGGTCCCTAAATTCTTGAGAGTAGCCACAGAGGGCCATCTCACTGTGTGCTCATTTTCTGAACATCAGCTTCGATCTCACTGGTCAAAAGGAGTCACAAAGGCAATCCAGAGACAGTTCAGGAAGGCAAGGAACCACCAAAGGCTATGGGTAAAGGGAAGAAGATGACATGTGTTTATGTTTCCAAGAAGTCATCAGGGCCTTTATTCCCTGGCTCTTTGCTCCCGATGGAATCTCCTCAGATCCTTTCACAGGGACTGGCCAAAACCACTTATTAGAGAGGGTTCTCTTCTACATATGCAATACACATTCAGACATTTTGTGGGAAGAGTCAGTAGTGGTCTTTCAGGTATTCAGGTTTGGACTGACTGAGGTTGATGATCACGATCTACACACCTGGCCACTAAAACAGCAATTCTACACCAACTCCAGGGAGGTCATTGAATTCCCTTTCCATGGTTAACTTCTGCCCAAAACACTGTTTTTCTAAGAAGACTCTCTCTGGAGTCTTTTGTTCTTTTGATTGAAACTTAATCAGCTTCTTGTTTGACAAAAATGACAAGCTGTGAGAAGAGGGAAACAAGAGTTTGGGTTTTGCTAATCCTGCTTCCTAGCAAACATCAGAGGAAAATAAGCACTTTCTACATAATGCTCTCTACTTTGTGCTTTAGACTCAAATTTATCACTTAAAGTGAAAGACAGAAAAAAAAAAAAAAAGAAAAAGAAGAAGAAAAGACAGTTAACTCCTTGTCTCTGGGGATTTTTGTTTTAAGTACTTTTTTAAGGAGCAAGATTACCTTGTGCTTGCTTCTCAGGCAGGGTAAAGAGACAGGGAAGTCAGTTTGGCATCTCACTTTCCACATGACAGGTCTAACATTTGCCTGCCTCCGCCACAGAGGGTTCACCCTAGAATTGAAGCTCTCCTCCCCCTAGTCTCAACCAGACTTTGAATTCTGGCCCCACGCCCTCATATGTAGTTTCATGAAGACAGCCAGCATTTCTAGTTCTTTTACCAGGAGGATGATGGGTTTGGAGTTAGAAATGCATTCATCTCCACTAGATGTTCACTGATAGGGTTTCCTCCGCCACAGAGGGTTCACCCTAGAATTGAAGTTCTCCTCCCCCGAGTCTCAACCAGACTTTGAATTCTGGCCCCACGCCCTCATTTCTAGTTCTTTTACCAGGAGGATGATCGGTTTGGAGTTAGAAATGCATTCATCTCCACTAGATGTTCACTGATAGGGTTATTTTGGACAGATTAAATTCACTCTCTCTATCCTGCCTCCGCATCTACAGTCCTTCTCTGTTTGAAGAGTGATTGGAGATTTCAGATTAGAACATCCGTATCAGTGCACATGACAGGAACGCAGCACATGATGAGTTCTTAGCAAACAACTATTTCAAATTTTCTTCTTTCCCTTCATCAGTTTCCATTTGGTCCCACTTTCCCAAAAGACCAGCCCGTCTTCCTTGAGTGAAAACTCAAAAAGCCATAGTGTGTGTCTGTGTGATACAACATATGGCAGAAAATCAAGAGCGAGGCAGGCTTGGGACAGTGTCATGGTTTTGATAGTGATCTGTCGTAGATAGGCACCTGCCATATTCTAGACAATGAGACAGATGGGGGCGCCCATCTTTCCTTTGATGCTACGCCTAATAAACACAGAGCCTGCCTTTGTGCTACAGAAACATGAATCCCAGAACCCATATGCTTTACCACAATTTACCTTTGCTAACTCAGTCACTACCATTTCAAAAATATATCTTGAAGGTGTATGAATACCAAGCACCATGGAGAAAGTATCATCAAGCTAAAGCTGATATGGGTCACAGATTTTTAAAAATCTGAATGAATTCTGTCTGGGGAAATAATGCAGAACTGGACTCAACTCTTGAAGTCATCACTCCCAGGGCATGGCATTCTCTGTGTACCTAGACTCTGTGGGCTAGGGTCTCTGCCTTCTTAATAAGAGTTGAGGTTATGTATCCAGATCTGTCTCACAAGGTCAGTGTAAATAAACAGGCAAATACACATGGCTGAGTACACAAGCCAGAGCCCAATATTAATATATGAGAAGTCAGGTTTAAATAAATGTTCCTGAAGAGATCTGAGAGAAGATCCCTGCACACAGAGACATTTTTTCAGAGAATCTTAAAGGAGACAGATGTCAGACTGAGAGTAAAGAAAGGAAATGGGAAATCCAAAGATATTGCCAATGAGGCTGTCGACAAGCATTTGGGTACAGGAGACAGCTCAGACAGTGACAAGAAACTCCGAGGAAGACTGTCTGACTTTTAGAAGCCCCATAGTTGAATCCTGACTCTGGAACTTGTGATTATCCAGCTTTGCCCAAGAGGATGATTTGAGATCCTTGAAGCCCTCATTTGCGTCACAGAGGTGAGACTGTCCCTTTCTAAGGTAATTTGAAGACTAAAGCAAGCCATGTGTGCAAATTCCATTGAGCATGTGTGGTGTATTCTCAGTAAACTGTGGCTAATATATTAATTGACAGCAAGGAAGAATAGTGGAGAAAAAGACTGATCAAACTTTACAAAGTTCTAGAGTTCCTGTCATAGACCATTTTTCAGGTAACTCTGGCCCTCTCATGGCTTCTACAAAGTCTTATCAACTCCAAGTTAGTATAGGCTTCAGGGTCTGCCTCTGATTTTAAAGGATCTGCTGGAGTTGCCTTTTAACATGTTTTTTTTTTCCTCATCCACATTAGGCAGTTAGCATTAAATAGGATCTCACCTCACAAAGGTCCAGCTCTGATTAAAAGCTTTGAGCCATCAAGGCTAAGACAGTACAATGGTTAGAAAACTCCAAAAAGCACGTCTCTCTTTGAAAGTTCCACTCACAGAGTTTGACTTCAGGGAAGATCATTTCTTGAAGCAGGGCTGGCTTAATAATCCCCTGTACAACTAAGAGTAATTCCCCACAGTATGAATGAGTTTTATGGCTTTCCCAGACATCAGTCAGAGAGAAACACGAAGCTCTGTTCCCAACAGTGAAGCCCACCCGACACTGATGACACAATGGGTTTCCACTGCTTATGGATTTATCTCCCCAGATAGGCTGAGTTCAGCAAGGACAGCTCTGTCCTTTGTTCACCTACAAATTCTAAGATATGGCAGAATCAGCCTTTGTAGACAATGGCTGAATAAACAAAGTAGATGAATACGAACAAAGAACCCTAAAGTTCTGCTTTTGAGAGAGGCTAGACATTTATGGGGACTGCTCTGAATATGAGTTACCAGGGAGAAGGTAGAACGCCAATAAACAAGGACACGAACCTCTAGGATCATCCCCCCCAAATATGGATATGCCACATTGCCTTGAATCAATACCAAGGGGAAAAATACAGATTTTCCCGAAGAGCAGCACTTCATACAGTGACCAGCATGCATGCTCTCAGACTCCTCTGCCTTCCACACTGGGCAAGAGAAAGCCAAGCTAAGACTCCTAGGGGGTCCACTGAGGTGGAGAACAAAATCAGCTAGTGTGTGATACCAGAAGACCCAGAGAATCTTTTCCTGTGGCTTGTCTGGACCTTCACAAGAAACGAAACAAAGCGAGGTGGCACAGGAGGAGGAAAGTATGAAATCATGACTAAAATTAATGCCTGAATCCTGGGCAAATGATACCAAATTCTAAGTGGAACTTTTTTCAGGTACTGGAGTTGGTTTCACCTCTAACAAGAGCTCTTGTGTCCATAAGTGAAATGTGAGAGCCTAAAAGTTCATTTCTATCTCTCCTTAAAGGAAAAGACACACAAAGATAAAAGCGGGTAAAGAAGGGAGGGAAAGGAGTTTGAGGAGGAACCAAGAGAGTGAATTTCCACATAGAATGAGAAGGGAAAAGGAAAGAAACCCAGCAGCCGGATCGCTTTCCTCTTTCCTTTTTAATCTTGCTTTAGATGTTCTGGTAAAATCATTACAAAGGCCGTTTATTTTTAAAATTGAAAGATTGGGAAGAGTCATAATGAGATATTATGTGTAAAAGTTGCACATAAATTTCCTCTTGTCATATTTTGGGCTTCGCTAACGCATCCCCTTGGCAGGACAGAGGGAAGTTGATCACTTTAGTATAGATTGTGCACATCTCAGAAATATTGCCCTAGGAGAGAGCTCCTGGGTGGCTGACTTGGCTCCATGCTGATTTAGAAATTAGCTGGGTTTTTATTGGCCACACTAAATTGTTCTCAGGGAAAAAAATACATTTTTATTACAGAACAAGGGGCAGATGATTGAAACAAGCCTGCCTTCTCCTCCGTCTGGAGTGGTGTTTTAGACCGTTAAGTACGCTTTCTTCTGCAGGTTTCTTGCTGCTGTTTAATGGGGGCGTGCAATATCCACCAGTAAAGAAATTACCTTAGTTCTCTCAGGGCCCCCAGGGAATCCCTGATCCTTTAATAATGTTCTGTTTGAGTTCTCCTGAGTACATGAGTGGACAGCATGAGGTAAAGGAAAGCCTTGCATAATATTTTTATTTCAATGGTTCTAAGGAAGGAAAGGGGGAACTGGGACTTGTCCTTAAAGAAGGGGTCCCCAGAACTGAGTCTGGCCACTGGTCATTTGTTCTACAGCTAGGATCCATGTTCATTCCACAGAACATGTGACCCTGTTGTCCATCCGAAGGAAGTCCATGACAAAAAGCATGCAATGGATGTGCTTGTGAGACTGATTAGATGTGACTCAGAGCAAAGGGATCGTTCATTTGCAGAAGATGCCAAAGCAACCCTTCCAGGGCTTCCTTCTCCTGGTGACAGCTTGATTCATTGCTCTGACTGCTTCTGGTTTGTCCTCAGGACTTCAGGTTCTGCAAAGTGCTTGGAGTGTTCTTGTAGATCTGTCCACTACTGCTCCATCTGACCTTTCTCCTTATGCCAGACAGGCTGTTGGCAGAAATTGGTCCAGATACTGGCTTTATATTCTTATTCGAGGAGGAATGCTATGTCAGTATGGATTGGAACAACTGGCTGACTTCTGAAACTAATCTAAAGATTAGTTGCATCAACTAAAGGCTAAAAGCCAGACATAATTTTATCCAAGATAAACCAGAAGACACACAGAGCAATTGGGGTGTTCAAGAAATCAGTTGCACAGTGAGTTGAACCATCTTATTAACCCTTTAAATTTGAACCTTGAATTTTCTTAAATACTTCCAAAGTATGTAGTTATACCTCCTTGCATTCATGTGCAATATGATAGAACAGTTAGGATCTCAGACTTGAGATTAAGTCAGATCAGCATAGGTGTGTGTCTTGCCTTTTCCAGATTGAGAAAATCATGTGAGTTTTCTGATTCTGTTTCTTCTGCTATAAAAATGAAGATAACCCCACCTACTGAGGAAGGATTTTATATAAGATATATTTAATTAATACATGTAAATTAAATAAACTATATTTAAATTAAACATGAAATTTGTATATTAACATTAAAATATGAATAATTTCACTTAAAATAAATTTAATGTAAATAAGTCATTACCAGGACTTTTCTACAGTGTAAACCCATTAAATGTTAGCTATTGTTAGTGCCCACTGTCAGGATTCCTTGGTTGAAAGGTGGAATTATTTTCCCCACAAGCTAAATCCTAAAACAGAGCCAAGTCTCACAAGAAGTTAGTGGTTAAGCTAAGACAGAAAACATAACTTTTGATTACTTATCCTCCTCCACTAAACTTCAGACCACACTGCCTCCCATTAAAATTAATTTCTGTTCTCTTCGAGTGGAGATTTAAATTTGTCATGCCTCCCGAAGCCACTGGACCCCAAGCCCCATCACTGATTGTTCCTTTGGGAAGCCAGCATTACTTGAGGTAATTAATCCACTGCAGGCTCCCCTACCAAGACAGTGAAGGAAACGCCAAATTCTACTTGGTTTCTTTCTAATTAGGAACAGAGAGAGGGAGAGAGAGACAGACTAAGGACGGGAAGGGGTTGAGCTAAGTGGGGTGTGGTTCACATGTGTTCCCAATCATGACCACACAATGAAAATGTTTTCTTTCTGGAGCAATCAGGAGAAATCTTGGAAAGATGAACTTTTCCCCCACTTGTATGTACAATAATAACAATATCCCAAATTTGAGGCTTTTTTTTTTTTCAATCTTGGCACACTTTGGCTTTGAAAAGATTTGGAAAAGATCCATTCTCTGATGGCCTGTTCATGACCCTTTTCTCCAAGATCTGTGGTATTCATTCCATAAAATAACCAAACATGTATTTGATGCATATTGTGTGCCATGGTCTGTTCCAAAGGTCCTGCACATATTGTCTAAAGTGCAACATTCATCAACCGTCCTGTAACTTCGAGCCATTATTCTCTCCATTGAGAATGTATGAAGAAACTGAGGCACAGAGACACTGAGTAACTGCTTCTCAATTGATCAGCTAGTACTCAGCGGTGACAGGATTCACACTCAGGCTAGCCCTACCATGCCTGGGCTCATCAGTACCAACTCTCCTAACCATACACATCCATGGCAGAAGCACAGAGGTAGACCCAATCAAAGACCCAAATAATAAGAGACATAAATAAAAAATGAACACTTTTAGGAATTGAGACAGTACCAACCAGTAGGTGTCAGTCCGTTTTTTGTGCTGGTCTCTGTTTTTCTCTTTTGATGCCTTCCTAGACCTTGAATCAAACAACTGTCATCCCTTCCACTCTGCTGCCACCCCCATACCTCTGCTCTTCTTTGATTGACATCCAGACTTCATTCTCTTACACTCTTGACCTTGAATTATATTTCTACCACATGCTTCCCCCAGGCTCTGACCTCCATCCTTCCAGCTTTGGCCAAGTACACTGATCCTGGATCCTAATTGCTCCCTTTGCTTAAACATCTAGTCTGACAATTCATATCCTGAACTGGCCCTTGGTTTTGATTAATTGCAGCCTGAGTTTCAGAAATAGGGATCTGAGTTTCTTCCCAGTCACTAGAGTACCCAGGTTAGACCTACATGGGCTAAGCAATGGAGGACACTGCACTCACTTGTTGAATACAGAGGCTTCTGTGAAACTCACTTCATATCTCATAGATATGACATTGCCAGGAGAAGACCCTCAGGGGCTGATGCCATCTGCTAAAAAGGCAAGTATAGATGGATGGATGGATGGATGGATGGATGGATGGATGGATGGATAGGTAGATGGATAGATGGTGTCTGACCTCTAATTCGTTCCAGGGTTAGAATTTTTGGACAGTGGTGTTCAGAGGCTTAGGGATACCATCTTTCTAGAATAGATGGTGGGACTGGCACCCTAGGAGCAATTGACAGCCTTCGGAGGCAGAGGTTAAGTTTAGGCCACTGAGAGAGGCACAGGTCTGGATACAGAGGAGTGTTTCAAAGATAATGGGTCTGAGTTGACTGAGAAGGAATGAGCTGCACTGTGAGGGGCAGTGGTGGTGCAGATACTCTGGTGTGCACTTCCCAATCAGTGCATACAGTTCATCTCAAAGGCAATCTTTCCTGTAAGAGTAGCAGGCACAGGGAGACACATTAATACCTCAGAGGATTGGAAATCAGGGTGCTTGCACTATGAACTCTCCACGTACACTCTTGGGTACAAGCATAGTAGATATGATATGAAAAGAGCTCAGAGAAGGAGCAGGTATGTATCCTTTGTGTGCTGGATGCCTATGCTATGCATTTGACTGCTTTGGATGGATTGGTTAGCTTCTGTACAGAGTTTCTAGAAATCAGGTGTACTTGTGCCTTTGTCTGCATTCTAAACCATCTATAAAAATCAATTTACTTGTTTTTTACAACCACACTGTAGACATAGGATTATTATGATTCTTATGGTCCAGTTTTGCAATAGAGGACAATGAAGCATGACTGTTTAATGATAGGTCCGATATCTCACAGCTAGTCTGGGATGCTGAACACTGTGCTACCCCACTATCATAGCACTTATGTAAGTTATAGTCTGCATATTCTGTATTCTGTTGTTGATCCTCTAGCAGTTCATTGGAAAAAGCATTCCTACCCAAGGGGAGAGTAGTGGGCAACTGGTATACCAAGTTTGACTCCATGCACTGTCCTAGAGATTGAGAATTGGTCCACAGAGTGAGTGAATGTGAGGTAGCATTAAGCAAGAATGATAAGAATTGACAACCAGGACAGACACAACTGTGTGTACACACAGATTCTGGAACAAACAGAGCTATTAGCCTACCCATAAAAGTTAGGCACACACCCAGGGCAGAACACCAGGGAAATGGCAGTTTCATTTTCTTATATACAATCTCACAGCTCTATGGTCTGGTTAAACTTACATTCTAGTCTTAATACTCACATATTTCATTGATTGCATTGATAAGCAATATTACTAGTTTTCCTTTTATTTAGAAGAATCCACAACCAATTATGAGATAAACTACTTCAAAAATATGGTTGATACTTAGGCTAGTGTGATTGAAATTTAATATATTAATAAATATTAGTCATAGCGATGGCAAGCTCTCAACTCTTTAGCAGATAATAAGCACCGACAATACATGTATTACTTCGCTTAATTATCACAATCAGCTTATTAAGTAACTACAATTATTTTTATTTTAAAGAAAAAGCAATATCAGTTTGCAGAGAATGAGGAATTAATTTGTTTATTGAGTATCTGCTGTGTGTCAATCACTTTCTTAGCATTTAGAATGCATTAAAAAACAAAACAAGCACAGATAACTGGCTTAGAAAGAAGGAAATAATAACCATAAGAAACCAGCAGCTTATATTGGGTGTTAGATTGTGGGGAGTGCCGTGGAGCTGAAGAGAGCCGGGTGAAAGTTCCACGGAGGTCTAGTAGAAACAGATGGCTGATTGCAAGTTATTTTTTCAATTTTATTTATTTTTATTTTATGTGTACGCGCGTATTGCCTGCGTGTAGGTAAGTGCACCCCTGTCCTGCAATGCCCGCGGTGGTCAGAAGAGGCTGTCGGATCCCCTGGGACTGGAGTTACGGTCAGTTGTTAGCTGCCGTGTGGGTTCTGGGGTTCAAACCCAGGTCTTCTGCATGAACAGTCAGTGTTCTTAACCGCTGAGCCATCTCTCCAGCCCTGATTGCAAGTTTTTAAAAATGTTTTGGCATGTGTCTGTGTAGGTGGTGTGCTTGCATGTGTGTTTGCTTATTGTGTGTATGCGGGGGTGAATGTAAACAAGTGTGCAAATGCACATGGAGGCTTGACATTGGGAGGAATCCTTGACGGCTCTTCACATTATTCCCTGAAGCACGGTCTTCCAGTTGAACCCAGAGTTTGCCATTATACACTAGTCTACCTAGTGTGCTTACTGTGTGGATTTCTGTCTCTGCCTTCTGAGCACTGGAATTACAGGCAGGCGGCCACAGCCACCTCCTTATTTACGTAGATGTTGGGGTTTTAAGTTCCAGTTCTCATGTCTGTGCAGCAAGTGCTCTACCTCTTGATCCGTCTCCCCAGCCCAGGTGGATTCAATCTGAAAGATCATTGTGCTTCATTGCTAAATGAAGGAAAGAACCATGAGGCTATTTAAGCGGAATATTCAAGAGAAGGGAACATGCACCAAAGTCTCCAGATACAATCTACAGCGCAGATGCTGATGGGACTGGATGGAAAGGCTGATGGGAAGAGCAGTACCTGAGCAGGCTTGAGGAGCAACCACATCAGACAGAAGAAACGAAAAGACCGTTCTGGATATGAGACTATCAGACAAATTGGCCGTACATAACTGTGTTTTACACCTTAGAAGAATTTCTTTGGTTGCTGTCACAAGATGAAGAGACAAAGTCCTAATGTTTGAGGTCATACAGGTAAGTGTCAGAGCCAGAATTTGACCTGATTTTCCTTCTAAGAAACATGCTCTATTTTCTATTATCTCTGCAGTTCTACAATAGATCCCAAATATGAAAAACATGAAAAAACTATTTCAGATTGATTTCCCCTCAGTATGGTCTACTATTCTTCTGTCCTTGCTCTGATGAGAGAAGCCCCCACAAACTTCTTACCGTATGAAGTCATCAGAATCAGAACCATCACCAGAATTAGAAAGATAGTGGTGTCTCTGAAACGCAAGCTTCTTGCTCTTTGCCTCATTGGATCCCAGAAGCAACAAAGAGCCAGTTTAGGTGATTTTGGCAATGGGATCTGAGATTTTGTTTCCTTACTCACCTTAGACCCAGGAGTTTCAGCCATTTCAAAACTACTTTGGGATAGCAATGCTTTTTCAAACAAGTCCTCACTGAGAACTCTTTCAGCTTATTAAAAGATCCCAAACCAAATCATACTTTTCTCTTCATTAACTTCCTGGGACAGTGGCCTTCACATGGAGAAACTGAAATATTTATCTTGGATGATTGGTCTGTATTAACAACTTTCACTCTAGTTTAATAGATCTTAGAAGCACCAAATATTTTTAGAAAGATATTATAATTTTATTATGAGTCAGAAAAGAAAGTTCAATATAGAATTCTTGAATGCTGTGGGCTAATGAGATTGGAGTGGGTAATGAACTTACCATTTGTTGACTATTGACTCATACTCAGTAGCTTTAAATCATTACGGTGCAACGTTCTTCTGTAAATCCTGTAGTCAAACTGGGCCTCATTTCCTACTTATAAACACAATGGAGTTTGCTGTAACCAAGAAAAGGCTTAATGCATGCCAAGTGTTTACGGAATGACTGGTCAATAGTCCATGGTCAAGCACTGTTACTATGAATTAAGGAAGGTGGATAAGAAGCCCCACTCCTAGCTGAGGCACTGTGGGCAAACAGTAGCTGCTGAGAGAGAGAGAGAGAGAGAGAGAGAGAGAGAGAGTCAGCTTTCTTTACAAGTGTGACACTGTATAGCTTAACCAAGCTCCAATGGACAGACTCACACCGAAGGGCATTTAGGGATACAAATTTGACTCAGTAAGCAACATATATATATATATATATGGAGAGAGAGAGAGAGAGAGAGAGAGCATTCCTCTCTCTCCCCATATACCTGCTGAAGAATTTAGTCCCATATCCCATCTTTTTATGGTCCATTAACCAGCCCTGGGCCATTTCCATTGAAAAAGTGTGTGTGTGTGTGTGTATGTATGTGCATGAAATCAGGCTAGGAATATTAATGGGGTACAGAAAATAGGTGAGGGGGTCTAAATATGATCAAAATATATTACATGAGATTTGCAAAATTACAATTATAAATGAAAAAAAAGAGGTAAGCTTGACATTCCTGCTCTTAGGGTAGAGATCCTCAGTCAGAGGGACAATCTGCTAGAACTCTCTGCCTCCTAGGCACTCTGGTAAGTGTTTAACAACTGGTCCTTTAAAACAGAAACTCAGAAAACATGATAGTGTTTGCCTTTCATTGATTTTTATGGTATAAATACTTCTACCACGGACAAGTCAAGTGAAGGAGGTGATGTCCCTGCATGTGATGTTGGGAAGACAGGCACATATTGCCTCTCTCCTACCCAGTTCCAGTCAGCTCTGTTATCCTCTGTAGCTGTTCCTTGCAAGCCTTTCTCTGACAAACTTGGTGTCATATTAGTAAGAGTGATAGGCTCGGCTTCCTTTTCAGTCCATAGAGGGATTAATTTTCATTGTGCAGGTGAGCTGAGTTTGACCTTATGTTAATAAACAGTTATATAAGGCTAAGAGCTTAAACATACTTTTTTAAACAATAACCGCCTTTTGAGAAATGTGTGATTTTTACTATTATATTACAGATGAGGAATAGGAGAGCCAAACAGGTCAAGTAGCTTGTCTAGGGTCATACAAGGAGTAAACAAAAGAGACAAAATTCAAATGAAGTGGCCTGGCTCTGAGTCCATTTTCCTCTCTTCCCTGCTGGCCAGACACAACAGAAAGGGCCAAGTCACTGCGCAGAAAGGAAGGCCTGAGTCTTATTGGTCACAGTCAAACCCCTCTTCTGGGTTAGGGCCAAGCTAGGAGCTTTGGTACTAAATGTTTCCTGCTTCTGTAATCCTATTCTATTCAACGTTTATTATATAAACCAGTGGTCATTTAAAGGAGATTTAAAGGAGCCTAGAATGTTCCTTGTTTCTCTCTTTGGTAACTCTAATTATTGTGTCAAAACTCTACTTCCAACACAAAGGGAGGGAAGGCACTGCAGGGAGCCACAGGCCCCTGCACTGTAACCAAAGGACCCATCTGAAACTTTAATAAATATTGCCTTTCCATGGCCTCTGGAAGGTGCAATTCCCAAATCTTCCTTAGCTTGCCTTTTACAGGCACAACAGCAACCTCTGCTCTTGGTGTGGGGTGGGGAAGCGGAGTTGGGTTTCCCAAGGTTGTTCTGGCAGCCAGAGCACAACAGCTGCTCAGCAATGTGATGCTCCAGCAGCCCAGAGGGTCAGGGGTACAGCGAAGCCTGATGCCCCGTGCCAAGCCCAGCACCCACCAGCTGCTCCCTCCCCCTTCCAATGGAGCAGGAACAGCATTAACCCTATCAGCACCAGGAGAGAAAGATACATAGAAAGAACTGTTTCCCAGAGGCTAATTTACCCATAACCACATAGCCAGTAACACAAGCTCATCCTCCCCCTTCTCACTCTTTGTTTTAGTGTATGATCGTTCAGTCCTCTATGGTCCCAAAGCCACTCTGCTGCGCAGTCCAATACTAGCTTACTCCTACCTCATTCTTGCTTACTTTATAGCCATCACCCTGCAAATGATAGCCACCTATATTGCAGTCTAAGCAGGAAGTTATAATAAAAAGAAACATATACACTATAGCAAGTTAAGCAGCTTCTAACATTTAGAAGACTCTGTAGTAATTAGAAATTCCCTTATAACTGCTGTAGCTGCGCACAGTAGTTAGCATCCTTGGCCACCTCAAAGCATGAACAAAATGAGCTTCCTTCTCAATCCTTGAGAGGCAGAGAGGGGAACACTTGCTTCTAGATTCCACTCAAGGTTAGAGTGGAAAGCTCTACATTTTTTCTCCCAAGACCCAATCCAGACGACACCCGAGTGTCTGTAAAGACCTGGGGCTCTGCTGCTGTGAAAGTCATGTTCATACAAACTTGGTGAATATGCATGTGAAGACCATGAGCAGTCATTAACTCAAATAATGGTCGGTGTTATTCCCCTAAAATTAATCACAAAATTGAATGCCTAAATCAGAATTGTTCAGCATCATACGGGATTTAGGGTAGGGGGCAGGTACACCATGCTGGCCCAAAAGTGAGTCGATATTTCTACTTTCCATTTAGCTTGCTCGTAAGTGACCAAATACTTTAAATAATTGTAAGCACAATTGGTCTTCTATTTTCATTTTTTCATTTTATTCATTTTTCATTTTTAATATTTTTATTGAGTTTTGTGCATTTCATATAGTACTTCTAGTTTAGACCCTTTCCACCTCCCTGCTCCCCATAGCACCCCTCAACAGCTTTCAGGTATTTTGTCATATATGTTAAGCTTTATCTGGTCAACCATTTCTACCCAGGTGTCCATTGGTGCAAGTTCATTCACTGGAGTCTAGTCAGCCTATCTAGAGTCACTCCCTTAAAGAGCTACTCTCCCTCACCCAGCAATAATCAGTTGCTAATAGTTCCTTGACTAGGGCTGGATCCTGCTGTCGTTTCCCCAGTACTATGCTGGGTTTTTGGATGACTGAATCAGCATGGGTCTTGTGCTTGCTGTCAGCACTGCTGCGAGTTCATAGAACAAGTTCCCAGTGGGCTGAAAGCCTCTGTTTCCTTATGTTCATGCACCAACCCTGGCTCTTAGGATCTTTCTGCTCCCTCTTCTACAATGGTCCCTGAGCCGTGGATGGGTGAATTTTAATGTAGGTGTCCTTTCCAGGGACGTGCATTCTGCAGTCTTTTGTTTGCTAAAACTTAGCCAATTGTGGCCTTCTGTGTGCATTGCACTCTGTTGTCTGAGGAAGCTTTGCTGGTGAGAGTTGAGGGATGTATTACTATTCTCTCTACCCCCTGTTCCACGATGGTCCATGAGCCTTAGGTGTAGAGGTGACTAAATGACTGAAGGTGTGTCACTTGGAGCTGGGCATCTCTCAGACATATATTCTGTGTGTGTGACCAGTGTGGAACTCTCTAATTGCCTCCACCTATTGCAAAAAGAAGCCTTTGATTAGTAGTATATGGTACATTTGTTGTAAATATAAGGATCCTTATTCATTTTTTAAATTATTAATTTTTATGACTTTCATGCAATATAATTTGATGTTATTTAGATCTCCTCCCCTATCTGCACTTCCCCTCATTTACCCGCACGGCCCCCTGCCTAATTTAATGTACTCTAATATATTATATATATCTATATCTATGTCTATATCTATCTATCTATCTATCTATCTATCTATCTATCTATCTATCTATCTATCTATCTATCTATCTATCTATCTGGCCTATAGAGTCTGATTTGTGTCCCCAAATGTCCTTCAGTGTGGGTCCATCCACTGGAGCCTGGTTAACCTACAAAAAGTCACATCCTTGAAAGACACTGTCTCTCCCCATCCCAGCAGCCACCAGTTGCCAAAAGTTCCTTAGTTGGGTTGGGATTTCTTATCCATTTCTCTATGTCTACGCTGTGATTTTTGTCTGGTTTGAGCTTGCATGGGACTTGTCCATGCCATCACCATTGCTGTGAGTTCATATGTGTAACTTACCAGTTGTCTGGAAAACTCTGCTTCCTCGTGGTCATCCACAGCCTCTGGCTCTTCCATCCATTCTTCCACAATGATCCCTGAGCCTTAGAAGGCAGAGGTTTGAAATAGGTGTTCTATTCAGGGATAAGCACT
Source organism: Nannospalax galili (assembly GCF_000622305.1). Lineage (NCBI taxonomy): Eukaryota > Metazoa > Chordata > Mammalia > Rodentia > Spalacidae > Nannospalax > Nannospalax galili. Next base: position 1,502,720 of record NW_008352647.1, read on the forward strand.
CTGCAGCCTCTTTTTCTCTGCACACTGGCCAGTTGTGGGTTTCCCTGTTAATCATCATTTGCTGCACAAGGAAACTTTTCTGGTGGCTATGGAGAGATACATACATTTTATGTGTTACAGGTTGCATTGAAGATGTGTCACCTAAGTTAAGCATCCTAGAGACACTTATTCTCTGCATTTGACCAGTTGTAGAACTCTGTAATAGTCTCCATCTTGCAAAAAAGAAGTTTCTTTGATCAGTAGTGAGAGGCACACTTGTCTGTAAATATAAGGATGTATATTTAGAATATAGTAAGAAATTATATTGATCTAAGAATGTGGCAAAAGTAAGCTTTTCTCTGGGATCTATGATATTTCCAGCCATGTATAAATTTGCCCATGTCTACAGTAACACACGGAAATTCCTTCCCATTGAGCAGGCCTTAATTTAAATTAGACAGCTATTTATCATCCCAAGAAAGAGTTCTATTACTTACCCAAAGGTAATATTTTGCTGGATTAGTCATGGCTGTTTATTAGACTTTACAGGTCTTCTGTTTCTCATTGCCTTTTTCTTTCATCTAACTTCAAATTTATTCAGCATTCATGGTTTAAGTGTCTTCTGAATGACAAAATTTTAGATGATCTATAATTTTCCAGTGAATAGAGAGTTTATCATTTACTTTCTTCTTATCAAATGTTTAGGCTGTGTCCATGAACTATATGCTTATCTAAAGTGAAGTTTTGGTTCTGGTGAATCTTTATGTTAGGAAAATTGTCACTGAGTGAAACTAAAGATAGTATTTTTTTATTTTATTTATTATTTTTATTTTATGTGTATGCATGCATTGCCTGCATGTAGGTAAGTGCACCCGTTTGTGCAATGCCCACAGAAGTCAGAAGAGACTATCAGATCTCCTGGGACTGGAGTTACAGACAGCTTTAGCTGCCATGTGAGTGCTGGGATTCAAACCCAGGTCTTCTGCAAGAAAAATCAGTGTTCTTAACTGCTGAGCCATCTCTCCTTCTGTTATATTGTATCATGTTTTGTGTCATATATATTTGTGTCATGCTGATTTCCATAAAACCTTTCATTGATTTTCAAACTAACATCATTGTAAGAATGGACCAGTCCACAAAAAATTTTTTTATTCCAGACATCATTGGTTTCTTTTTAAATTTAGACACTTGCTCAGTGCTACACAGTTCAGAACATGGACACAAAGGCAGATCATCTAAATCCAGAAACTTTGCTCTCCTTACCCACATGATGGCTGATCTCTTTCAATGAAAATTTGGTTCACAGCTCCATGTTTATCAATATCAGCAAACTATGAATTAAGACCAGCCTAGAACACCTCAAGTATGTCTCCTGTCTTCATCTACTCACTCACTGGGGAAAGATTTCCCTCCTTTCTTTCAAATGACTTCACTTGGAAGCTGACTGAAATGGAAGGCTTTTCATTCATTGTCTCTTACAGAAAAATCATGAGATCCATTTGAAAAAAATCCTAGGGCCAATTCTGGTTTCTTCCCATTGGCATAGTTTTAAGATGATTTCTTACACTAAATAATGAGCATTGTCATTAAAGTGTACAAAGAGAGCAGCACAGTCCAGACTCCACCTTCTTCCAGCCATCTGAGCAAACATTCTTGCTATAGCTATAGCATTAGTATAACTACTTATCGCGTGTGTGTGTGTGTGTGTGTGTGTGTGTGTGTGTGTCTTACTGGACAAATAATATGAGAAAATATGGTTTATTCTCCAGAAATGCTAAAAAGACTCACCAGAATAAGAAGTTCTTGAAGATATCCTGATTTATATTGAAGATAAGGCAAGAAAGGGAAAATTTAAAACATCTTTAGTTTTGTTCATTTTCCAACTGGAGGAAAAATCAAAACTTTAGTACATCAGAGCAAGAATTCAATATATCTGTGGGAGACGATATCTGCCTCAGTTTTTTCTTTCAATCTAATGTACAGTCAGTTACATTATATCTTGAAAGAAAGAAAAAAGAAGTAAGGATGAAGAACGAAGGAAAGAAAGAGAGAGAGAGAAAGGGAGGGAGGAAGGGAGGGAGGGAAGAAAGAAGGAAAAAACAGGCAATTTTCTGTGAAATCTCTTCTTTTTCAACCTGACTCAGAGCATTATCCACAGTTGGGTAGCTGGTTGAATGCCAGCCTCTGATCCTCTTTCAGGTCTACTCATACGAAAATATGTGGAATGGGGGACTTGGCACCACACGTTTAAACCACCCTTAGCAATTTGTATTTCCTCAGCATCTCCCCTCACATCCCTGTCGTCAGTTGAGCTGCACAGGTTGAAGTGGTAGACACAAGATGACCTGGTGTTGGTTCCCCTACCGAGCATTGCACGTATTTCTGTCCCATTCCTGGTTTTCCTGTCTTCCTTATACCTGCCATCAAATCTACTTGTTAGGTGAGTGCTTGGATATATGGACAATGACATAAAAGATGTAAAGACTTCTAAGTGTCTGAACATACCACTAACGGGACATTTTCATGAGTGATCTTAAACACCCCTGCTAGGCTTCTACTTTCAGGATGAAAATTAAATTAACTACTAAGGTCCTGGGAGAACCAAGTGAGAGAGACAAGGAAGGTGGGAGAGAGGGTTAGAGAAACGTAGACATGTCCACTGATTCTCTAGAAGGAGCAACACGTCAATGTCTGTTCCTGGAATTGTAGCTCCCCGTAGAGTAGAGTTAGACTAAATGAAAGGCTTATGAGTCATTTTTATCCAAAATATTCAACAATATGTCAACTCTCTCTCCATAACATACAGGCTTATTGGTTCATGGGTACCAGTTACTCATTTTACTCATTTAGAACATCACCAAGTAACTGTAAGAGATTTTTTAACTAGTTGTTTTGTTTACCTTTTATTTTGGATGCACACAGGACAATTGCTGTAATTCTGATTCCTAAACAAGGGACACACTGCCTACCCTTTATGTAGCTAGTTTCCAATCCAATCAAAAAGATACTGAATAATCAAGTTCAATAACATCCATAATTTGTTACTCATTAATCCTTATATTTATTTGCCAAAATATCATTGAGTCCCTACTATAGAGAGAATGGGTATTTCCCTAAGTGCTGAGAAAAGGAATGTGCTAACAAATACAGCCCTGATTTACATAGAACTTTTGGTTTAGAGGCAGGACTTACAAGTAAACAATTTTAATGTCAGATGAGTGTCATGATAGGACAGTGTGGCCCCTGAAAGGAGCCAAGGAGGAGAACAAAGAGACAGAGGATCTGTTCGGGGATCTTTGGCAAATGCCCAGGTGAGAGTGGGACCAGTAAGCTTGAAGAACCATTGATCTTCGTTGATATTTTCTGCTCATTTTTCTTTCTAAGTATTGGAGGCTGGGGGATAGCCTAATCACTCACTTCTACTAATGGGTTCTAACCCATTAATCAATGGATATAAGGCCAAATGTGAACTAAATATATTATGCCTTAGCAAATCTGAGGCTCTGTCTCTCACTGCAGGTTGAACTCACCCACTTAGCTATACGGCGGGCTGTGAAAAATAGAAAGGTTCGTCTAAAGTGGAGTTATATGCAAATGCACACTGCAAGGCAGCACTGCAGCCACAATTTTTCATAGCGTCCACGTTCATGGTCTTGGTTGTGTCCTCACTGAAGACTGCAAGCCTTCTCTTCTGGTCCGCATGGATGCATAGACCATGTGGAAGTGGCAGTGTGCCAGCACCGAGCTTTGACCTCAAAGTACCTTGTGTTCTTCCTCTAAACTCTTCCAGTGCTACTTCTACTTTACGAAGAATCTTAGAGGATGAGAAATCATGTGGAGAAGAACCTACATGCTCTATCCACAGTCATCCTGGACCTGCTATAACCAGCTGAAGCTCCAATTATGGGAAACAGACCAGGCTAGTAAAGTTGACCCACAGCTTATGACTGATACATCAGTTAGCCAAGATTAGAACCACTTTGTTGACCCATAGACCTGGGAATGAAACATGCATTTATGCTGCAACACACACACACACACACACACACACACACACACACATTTGTTTCAGGGAAATATTTAATGGTCTATTCTGTAAGGTCTAAGAGATCAAGGAAACAGGCACAGGAATTAAAATGCAGAGATGGTCATCTTCACGGCCACAACTTTGTGGAGTTTGATAATAATTCATCCTTTGCAGGTGTGCTCTGGTGTGTGGAAACATCAAATGCAAAAAACCGGAAGACATCAAGCACTGCCTCTCATGCTTCTTGCACCTTGATCAGCGGCAAAGCCTTCCCGAAGGAAGAACTCTTTTCCAGGTACCAAATTATTCACCAAACCTGCATTCTTACCTTCTCTCTAAATTTATTCAACCAATAAATCACTCTTCGGAGCACATGATCAGATCTTTTAAGGGATTGTTCATTGGCTAAACTTTACAAAAATGTTACTAGCAACAAGAAGAAGCAGCCCAGAAAGCAAAGCTGACGGACTTTCCATTCCACCTCTTTATGTCTCTAAAATAGCATTCATGCTTGAGTGTAACAAAATATATAGAAAAACAAGCTGTCAGGTTTTTGACATAGTTGATGCCTAGAGGCAAATATTTCTGCTGAACTTCTGATGGAGCCCTGGGGAGCAGGAGAGGTCCTAAAGCTGAGAGGAATAGGCAGCTGGGCTAAGAAAGCAACCTGATTCTCCCTTCCTATTTCACAAAGAAGGTTTTGTTTAGATTGTGGGGCATGGTGAGTGACTCCTTAGAGCCATGGGGATATGCCGTGCTCTGGGTGAACATCTGGGCTGCCCCTTTAGCTGGTCTGAAATCCTATACTGGCCAGAGCTGCTCCAGTGAATCAGGTGTAGGTGTATTTTTCCAGGGTGTTCAAAACCACAATTTACCCTGAGAAATGGCATTTTGTCCATGGAAGCTTCATTCTGGGGTCAAATCGGTCCTTGTAGGTTTCCAACAAGGTGTGTTTACTGAGGCCTAGTGCCCAGAGGATCAAATCTAAAGGCTGAAGGCATGACCGCCACACATCCTTCTTCAGAGGGTTCAGAGCCCTCAACAGTGAAATCTCCACTCTTGTCAGCACTGTCTCTATGTCATTCCCACCACATATTTATAGCACAGTTCCAAGAAGCTGATTCAATGTATTGAGCTAGTAGATTGTATTTCTAAAATCCTTCCTTTTTCCTTCTTCCAAGGACTTTCCCATAGTATGATCAGCTTCTCTGCTTCTTATCCCTCCTTGATACTGTGTGATTACTAACAGTAACGCTTCGGTACGCGACACTCTTTTACCTTATTGTTTACCACAGACTCCACGGACAAGTGGGTTATTATATTACAAGTGTCAATATTTTTACATAAAGAGCCCTTAATATTTAAAGTCATTTTATGTGGATTACTCTAACTTGATGCTATTGACAAATGAGGAGGGAATGGAAATATTTCTGTATCCCATGGCATCCTAATGTTCTTGGCAAAGAAGAGTGCTATTATTTCCAATACAGATGAAGTAAAAGTCATGCATGAGAGATGGATGTGGGAATATATGCTAGGATCTTGATGCCACTTGCTCTTGGTGGGCCAAGGGCCGAGGTGATTCTAGTGGGGTTTGGCAACAACATTCAGAACAGGCTCCTGAATTCATCAACAAAGATCTGCAGTCAGATCTTAGGGTACCAAGATAAATGCTGACCAAACACAAGGTAAGTAATTGTGGTCTTCCTATAAATTATAACTGATAATAAATCTTATTTAGGAGCATTAATTTGTGGGTAACACAAACACCAATTTTTGTAGAGCACAAGAAAATGGAGGTCAGATTTTAAAATTTCTTGAGATTTTGCTTCTCATTTTAACAATGTTAGAAGCTCATAGGTGTTTGCGTGGTTGGGGATCTCAGTTAATAGTGTATTTCTCTTTAATATGTTACCTAGACACCTGCTTCTGCTTCCCCAGCAGTTAGTGTTTTGATTCCCTTTTTTGAGTGGGGGTGAATAACATCTTTATCATATACCATGTTTATAACTAAAGTATACAGGACCCCTTCACTGTAGATGTGGCTTGTCAGTCAAATGAGCCTTTTGGGTTCTCTGTTTCTTTGTTTTTATTTTATGTGATCACACCTGACTACTGAAAGAAGCTCACTGGCTTTTCTCAAATTAGCATGTGATAACCTTGGCACCACAGAGTGCATCTCTATGGGGTGGAAGCTGAAGATCCTGTTCCAGGCCTTTCCCATTATATCCTAGGTTTTGAAATCAGCAGGTTCTGAACTAGCATCCTCACCAGGTTAAATACTAATGTAGGAAAGGGATTTAAACACCCTAATCTCCTATTTACTTATCTCTAGGATAAAGAAATATCAAAACAATCTCAATCTCAGTTATCAGAATAACTTTACTAAAGTATTTTCTTAAAATTTATGAAATAGAACTTTGTACATAGTCAGGCCTTGGTGAAAATTGAATGAATGGAGGCATGGATAAAGGAATTAATGATAGAAAGAAAAGAAGTCAGAAGGATGGTGGATTTGGCTGATTTATTTACTAAAATTGTAAAGAAATTTGCCCATAAAAATGTTAAGTATATTATAGGATGCATTATAGGTCAGCAAGAATAACTGCTTGTCTCAAAATTCATGTTATATGCTTAATTATAGGTAATTCATCCTAACAAAAGCTGTACTTAAAAATTATCACAAAATCTGATTTAAATTGTGTGTCATGGTACATTTTTCATAATAATGGATTTACTTTTTAGAGTCTAATGTGTGCCTAACTAATTTACATATTTAGATATTCTTCCTATATAATCAGAATTTGAGTTACTGCACTAGTTTTTAGCTATATAGTTTATAGCCAAATTATTTCCTCTAAGTTTGCTATTTTTTAACCTATAAAAGGGCCAATTTACCTACATCCTTTTTTATTTCTTAGGCCAATGTACATATCCATTTACAGTATATGTAATAAAAATATATGTTAAATGTATATATAAAATTTGCAGTAGGTTATAACAAAATATTTTTATAGTTTACATCAAATATACTATTTATTATGGTTATAAAACTGGTAACCATACTTCAGATAACTTTTATAAAATACTTGAATTCAGTTATGCAGCAGGAACTACTACTCAATATTAGCTGAAAAATTTTAACAAATGTCCCTGGTGTCTCAATTAGCACTTTGTTGACTATAAATCTCCTATACACATTTTTGTTAATATGGACTATTTCAATGATTCTTTAGAACTTTACAGAATATTGTTTTATCACCCTTCAAATCCATAAGCCCTCTTTGTGTGTTTCATGGAGCATGTACAGGGTCTATGCAAAGTACTGCGAGTCATCTCTAAAGAATCATTTTTTCACAGTCTTTTTTGCTGCTGATCTTTTGTTTCATTTGTTTTGATTTGTTTCTGAGGCAGGATCTTGCTTTTAGCTCAGGCTAGCCGGGAATTCACTGTGTAGCCTAGCAGGCCTCAAAGTGATGATCCTCCTGCCTCAGGTTCCCAAGTGTCTGTTACAGGTTTACATGTCTGGTATTAAAATCTTTCTCTTTTTTGCTCTCTCTCTCTCTCTCTCTCTCTCTCTCTCTCTCTCTCTCTCTCTCTCTCTTTCTCTCCTTCACGAGAAATTTAGAGAAGGTTTAGGAAAGACTAGGTCTTGGGTCTCAGCCTCCCTTTGTTCAGAAAGGAGACATAAGAAAACAAAGTGACATTTCATTTGCAATTGTCCTTTTCAAAGGAAGTTGAGTCATTTTCCCCTAATGTGATGGAAAACAACGTTTTTATATAATGAGAGTCAGCACTTTAAGTTCTTCCATGGAGGAAGTTGTTCTTGTGAAAAATACCTCCAAAAGAGGCTTGGGGTGAATGAAAGTAGAATAGATTGAACTCAAAAGCAGCACACAATTTCCCCCACCTCGTTTCCACTTCCCTTGACTTTACAGCTCCTTGTGTTGGGAGGCAGAATCACTCTGTATACCACTAAATCAAAACTGCTTCTGTGGTTTGTTTTAGCAGTAGAATGTGACAGAAGTGACAGTCAACTCTCCTGAGACTTTGCACATCTGTCTTCACTGTCTTGAAATACTGGTTTGCATGTCAATCACTCTAGGGCAGCCTTCTAGGTGATATGGTACCCACAGCCCAAGTACATGCACATCTAGAGGCACCATTCAGCCAGCTATGACATGGAAGACTTTCTAGATCAGGAAAACCCTAGACAATCTAGTAGGTGACTGATAATAGATGACAAAAGCCAGCAGAGGTCAACAGACCCCAATCTCAATCAGTAGACCCATCTACCTGGTAAGCTATGTGCAACAGAAAAGGTTTAAGCTCTTGAATTTTGTGGTGATTTGTTACTCAGCAACAGCTAGCAGGTGCATCCACAAACAGAGATTGATCAACTAATATGAGAATATAAAAAACTATGGAAAGTTGCTCTGGCAGGAACAAGAATTCAACACTGATTATGCTGCTGACTGCTCCAAGGATGAGTGTCATGAAGGAAAGAGGAGGATAATTTTTTTCATTGCAAGAAGTGAACATCCAATAGCCCATCTTCCTACCCATAAGCAAGAAAATAAAAATGGAAATATATAAAGCAATTTATGTAAGTCATAGATGATATAGCACATAAGCAGAGAGAGTTCTTGTTTATAAAACTAAAGATAGCACTCACCAGAAAGTAATGGAGGAAATAATGTGGTGTATAAAGATAGCAAGCTTAGAGTCAGAGTCTGGGATGCTGAGCTGCGCATGGGAATTTGATGTCAATTCATAAAAGAAGATATACAAGGGTGTTCTAGACCTTCCATGTACTATTGAGCCTGTAAGGTTGGGAGGAAGAAGCCTGAAGCATTTTGTTTCATTTCTAGTGGTAGTGAGCTCTTCAGCTGATGTCTGGGAGAGTGCTCTTCTCAAGAAAAGGTCACTGAAAGAGGAGTATCAGAACCAGTTGAACACCTAAGCCTTATCTCATGCACGTCTCACAATGTCTCACAATTGTACAAAGAAGTCATCAGTTATCTGTGTTCTATTTAAAAGCAGACCAAGTTTCAGAGATGCTAAGGAACATACTGACTTTCACACAGCTGTTGAGTGATTAATGTATTTTAAGTCTAGGATTGCTTGACCACAGTCCAACAATCTTTCAGTCCCACCACAACTGCAGAAACATTCATTCCACACATCAGGTGTATGCACCAGCTGTTTTGTTTGTTGTTGCTGAAATTTAAGTATAACACCTCCCTTAGCAACTGCAAAGGTCCTTAGTTACCTATGGAGTTTAATAAATACTTTCCACATAAACAGCTTTTGAAAGTTTCATCTTACACCACAGTGGGTTCATGATCGCTTTTATCTGAGGTGATGCAACTGAAGAATGCCAGGGCACCGACTTGGCAACTCCCAGGATGGGACTGGTCAGAAACAGGCTCTGAGGAAATATCAGGGACCTGAACTCTCCAGGTGGTTGACACATCTTTTACTGACATGTAGACTTAGACCAAATACCCACCTTTTAGGAGGCAAATACCGATGCCCTGCAGTTATGGCCCCTGTTTTATTTTGTGGATCACTAGCATTCAATGGCAAGTTTCTACACTTAGTGACAAGAGGAGGAGTAATTGAATCATTGACAGCAACGGAGCTGATACTCATGTAGCACCTGCCAGTGTTCTAAGCTTTTCGCATATCTAAGCACAGTTCATCTTTCTCACCCTTATTAGCTATGATTACTATTGAGAGCTCCATCTTATAGCTAAGCAAACTGAGACACAAGGATTTAAGAAAATATATTTGTCTACAGAGATTTTTTTTTCAATGCTGGCTTATCTCTGTAGACTGCCCTTAAGCATCATAGTGTATGTTTCTTCAGGTGCAGATTTCTTCTTAAGTTTTATTGAACTTTTGTTCCTTTCATACAACAGTTCTTAATCAAATTTAGACTCCCCTCCCATCCATGCCCCCCACATGCCCCAATCAGACCTCATGTATTCTGCCATACATGTTAAGTCCTATCTAGTCAAGCATTTGTACCCAGATGTCCTGTGGTGCATATTTATTCACTGGAATCTAGTCATTCTATCTAGAGATTGTAAGTAAGGTCTACTCTCCCTCACCCAGTAGTAATCAACTTCCAACAGTTCCAAGACTAGGGCCAGAGTACCACCCATTTCTCTCACTCCACTCAGGGCCCTTGAACTTGTGGAGATGGTGGCATCAAGCACAGGACCCATGCCAATTCAATCAGAATTTTTTAATTGCATGCAATCGCTCACACACACACACACACATGTCTTCATGGGGCTAGCACACTAGACTTGTAGCAAACAGGATGCAATCACAAGGCAATTTAACACCCCCATTCTATTACAACTTCACCCCTTCCCCTGGCACTGGGCTAACTTGTAGGAAGACCACAGAGTTGCCCTGTGCTCTATCAGGTAAGCAAAGTAATTCTAAACCCTTTTGTTACCAGTAACTTAAGTCTCTGGTCAGTGGTGAATATGCTTCATAGGACAATGATCATAACCTTGAACTTCACTCAGAGTTAAAGCCTCTCTTTTCATCTGACCTTGCAGGTAGTTAGAAACCGACTGCTCTTCCAGCTCCTGCCGTCCTCTGCCATGCCCTGTGTTGTCTTCTCAGCTTTTGGGTTGTACAGAGGGGAGATGACAAATGAGAGACTTGGAAATGCCTTTGTGGTCTGCACCCAGGTGCATTTGGCTTCCTTTGCCGCCAATAGATTTCTGAAATTCCCTCCGTAGCTGCTGGATTGTTTTCATGGGGCTTTTACTTAAGCTCTTTGATATAAATGGTCTATTTCCCAACTGGTCTTAGGAGGGAGACCGCTACCCCATTGTCACTTAGCTACAACTTCTTTCAATTTGGATAAGGTGTTTGTTTATTTATTTACTTTCATTGGTTTCTAACTAAACCTTTTCATGTTTATCAGTCACAAATGGGAAAATTTTAATGGAAATTATAAATACAATTTTATTAGTAGCACTAGGAACTCTCATCAACACAATCATACATGGTATCCAACCACATTGCAAAACTGATTAAATTTCAAAATGGTGTTTATGATTATAACTGCTTCAAAGTTATGAAAATTTCATTGATTAGAATTGGTATTAAATATGATTATTTAATGTGCTAGATATTTTGCAATATTTTGATAACTGTGCTTAAATGAGAGTGTTTTGTTTATAACTCTATGAATTTAGTCTATGCACTAAAATCACTAATCTGAGGCAGTTATCCAAAGCTGAAGACTGCACAAAGGGTCCATCTGTAGCACAAAACTGCCCATGTTGGTAAGTTTGTACTTTACCATGTACCACCTTTGCTACTGTTCTCTCTCCTTTCCACAAAGCCCTCTTGGACAGTCTTCTTAAGGAATGAAGGTCAGTCCTTTCTCCTGCGCACATGGCCGACATCTCCATAGGAGTATGCATCTTTGCTTGGGCTTGGCAACTATGCAGGAACTTCCTGGCCACAGCCCCCTCTTGTTTTGTCCTTCAAGTCTGTCATATTGTTGGTATACACTAGAAGGGCACAGTGTCTGGGTATATGCTAAGGGTCTCTCAAAATAATTGGTAAATAATCTGCTCTGAGCTCTCCCCAAGCCCACTGCCAATGCCCTTGCCTTCCCAGCCTTCTGCCAGGGCTCCAGACCTCCCACTATTCAGAAACCTAAGAGCCAGTACTTGGCAAATCAGAGCCCTGCAGGAGCTGACTCCAGTTGCATAGCTGATTTCAGTTCTCATTTGTCAGCACTCAGGCCTCACTTAGTTGCTGGAACCCTTTGGAATCTCCACCCTGTTCACCGAATGGAGGGAAGCAATGTAGTTCCCCAGTTGGGTTTTCCAAGCTCTGTCATACACTTGAGGCAAAAGGACATAGCCCCTGTTCCTCCTTCTTGAGGAGCGCTGGGAAAATTATTTTTGTGTGTTTACCCAAACAAATTGCTCTTTAATTTACCACTTCAATCTTGTACTTTGAGGTGGCTTTGGAATGTATATATATGACTCATATTAAATGTTTGTTCATCAATATTATATAACACCCATGCCTACACCCTCCTCCTCCCCACATACCTCTGCATGGCTAAAAGCAGTTTTATGAGGCATAATATTGAACTAGAGTTTTAGCTTCAGCATTGGTTTTTGAAAAATCCTGAAACTGGAAGGCAGGAAAAGTAATAGTCCAAGGCCTCCAATCAGATTCCCCTAATCCTGGGCTGCATTGTACTCTGCATAGGAGGCCAGCCCTCCTGCTTTCCATCCTGGAGAAGCCCTGTTACCTACCCCCTCCACAGCCCTCAGGGCCCATCTGATCAGTATTACCACAGCAAAATATCCAGGCCAGAGCACTGCATGCTAATTTCCTGGGTGGCCAGTCTGTCTCTTTTCTTGTCTCAGTGTCATTTTGAGAAAAAAAATTCATCCAAAACACAGACAGAAGAGGAGAGCCCAGCTTCATTTGTTGTTAACGTGTCAGCATTCTGCTTTGTGGGATTTGACTCTTTGAGCACAGGCCATTGTCTCTCAGCCATAATCCCGGTTACTCTCTGGCATTTAACAGAGTCCGCCTTCAGTGACTCAGCCACGGTTTCCATAGACAGTAAACAGCCACTCACTGCCTTTTACACCATCAAGAAAATGAGATTACTCCGGGAGGAGATAGGCAGCTCTGGGCTGCTGTCGAAAGGGCGCTTTGACTGTGTGTTTGGCTGTGAGGCACCTCACAGCCTGAGCTTGTTTAAAATTAGCTTCCCCCATAAATCACTTGCACAATGAAATGACTGCCTCTGCCCTCTGACATAGTTGTGTCTCTGTTTATTTTTAATGATGACGTGGCTTTCTCTGTCTCCATTTGGCTTTTATCCTTTAAGTTCCTGAACACTAAATTCTGAGCCAAATGGGCAAAATCTAAGATATGGCAGGGAAAAAAGAACTTCCTTTTCATCCAGCACAGAAAGGTGGTAGGAAAGCTGAGTAAGCCCCTCTGTACTTTGACTGTATTATTATATCCTAAAAATATTCCTATCATAGCAATGATCCTATCCTCATAGAAATTTGAGCTACACACATGGATGCGTTTCAAAACTCAGTGAATGCCCATTACTTAAGATTCCTGCCTCACTATTTGTAATTTTTATCTAAAGAAGAAAAGGAAATGCAAACAAATATAAGATCTAATAATATGTATCAGGAAACATTGAGCAAGGGGTAGCCTAGTGTCCAAAACTGACTTTGCAATGCATCCATCTAATTGATGCAAAATGTTAGTGGTGGAACACAGGTATTAAGTATAAAGCTATTCCCTAAAGTTCCTTCACCTTGATGTACATGTGGAACTTTTTAGACAATAAACATGCTTGCAGTTTCTAGCTATTTAGTTGGGAGGACTAGAGGCCTGACATTTCTAAAGTAGTACAAAATCATAGCTGTATGCAATCCAATTTTTATTTTAAAAATCTATTTTTATAGAATTAACTTCAATAATTTATAATAATAGGAAAAACATAAACTTTGACACAGTAAAAAGTCCAAAATACAGAATATTCTTAGGGAAAAGTCAATTTTATTACTTAGACATGTAGGCACCTTCCTCAATTTAAATTTATATCTGTTAGGAAAAGTTCCTGGCATGAGTTTTCTAATCCATCATATAAAACACAAATAAAGAACAGTACAGGGCATGCATAGAAGTTCAAAGAGCTGAGAGTCAAGAGTGTCAAGGGTATAAAAGCCCACCTTCACTAAACCCATAGTTTAGTTTATTGTTAGAAATAGAAAATGTACTCAGCAAAGCCTGAATGGAGGTAAACACAGGAATATCCTTCCTTGTGAGTTACCTTTGCAAGGCAAGCACTGTTTTTGTTTTCTTATCACAATTTTTGATGGCACCGTCTTCCAGAAACCAACTGTAGAATAAACAAAGGATTTAATACATAATGTCATAATGTACTGCAAATTTGCACTGCTATGGCAAGAATACAGAGAAGAAAGTTGCATGGTAACCGAACACCGTAGGGGTGATGGTGTGCTTCCTCTCATTAAAAAGTTGGTTGGAGAGAAGCAGCCACCTTTTTATAACAGTGTTCAATTTCAGGAAACTAATTAGAGCTGGGACACTCTTCTAGAGGGCTGTGCAATTAACTTGCCTTCTTAAAAAGAGAGTGGGGGATCAGATCATAAATTAATCAACCATAATATCCAAAAGAAAGTGTTTCTCACAAACAGACTATGTATTCCTTTGTTGACAAACAGTAGCTCTCAGTAAGTTTCCTTTATAATCGATAAATGAACTAAAAATATTTCCATTGCAGCTTCAAGTTAGCAAGTTCCCAGAGGCCCAAAAACCTCTGCTTTCCTGTGTTCATGTGCTAACCCTGGCTCTCACCATCTTTCCTCCCCTCTTCCACAATGGTACCCAAGTCATGGATGGGTGAGGTTCAACATAGGGCCCATCCAGGGACATACACTCCATAGTCTCCTATTCTCCAAATCTAGGCCAGTTGAGACCCTCTGTCAACTGTGGAGACAGTATGCACAGGACAGCTCAATCAGACAAAAACTCAGCATGGAAATGAGAAAATGAGCAGGAGGCCCAAACCATAGTTGGGGGACTATTGGTGGCTGATTACTTCGGGGTGAGGGAGAGTGGATCTTCTTTGAGGGGTGACACTGGATGGGCTGATTGGACTCCAGTGGAGGAACTTGTATGGAGGGGTATCTGGGTGTAGGTGCTTGACTGGATGGGATGACTGGGTTCATGGGACCCAGTAAGGGGAGGGCTGTGGGGGGCATGGATGGGCAGGAAGGGGTCTGAATTGATTGGGGTCTGTTGTATGGAATACACAGAAATGTAATAAAATATTAAAAAATAAAAATATTTCTGAATACTTGGGTCTAAAAATATGCCTATGAAATAATCTGTAAAGAAGAGGTTAAGAAAAGTATATAAGAAAAAGAAAAATGGGTTGTTCTGACAAGATTTCAAAGTAGTGAAAGACTTTGTCCAAGGCAAGACAGTAGAAAGAACTAGAAGGCAGAGGCTCAGGCTTCTGCCTTCCTGTGCATGGGTGTGTGCACTTATACTCTCATCGGCATGCAGCACACACACACACACACACACACACACACACACAAATCATTAAAAAGTGTAAAAAGATTTCAAAGACTGTATGCCTAGATAGTGAGAAACAGTCAATATTGTTTGAACTTAGGATGTGGAGTAAATGCAAATTTGAGAAAGTCTCTAAAAGTACTGGTGGGAAAAAGCAAAGGCAGAGGAAGAAACAGGACACCAGTGCATGTACTTTTGAGGAGCTATCCAAAATATTGGAAAGGAAACACCAAAAATAATAAACAAACAAAGAAATAAATAACACCAGAGCGAACATCTTAGAGAACCTGCCAGGGAGTTCACAGCATTTCAGGGAAGCTGGTGAAAGGCAGCCAAATGCGGCTCTGTGCTCAGCCGTGTACAATGGGCTCAAAGGTTAAGAAAATGAAAAACTGGACGGTTTGGATTGCTCGACCAAAACCAAGAGTTAGAGTGAACTGGTGGGACCTGTACAATATGGACAACAAATTAGACATCGCTAGCTGGTGCTGGTATTTGGAGCTGTTAAAAAGTGAAGTATAACTACCTGAGATTCAAAATCCTCACCACTTTTTGAAGTTCATTTTTCTTAAAGTTCTTACATCCTCTGTAGTAAGAAACTAAGTGTTTCCCTTTGTTCTATTCAATTCACCCATTTCGTTTCTCTTTACAACAATTAATGGGGTGATGTCTTATTGGACACTTTAATACAAGACCTTAACCCAGACAAGCACAAAGTCCAATAGTGTGGGTAAACAATTTCAGTGTAACACATGACATATGATGCTAAAGCATGCAAGGAGGGGTTGTTAGGGATTGTTTTTGTGTTTCTCAATATTTCCTTGCATATTTATCATTTTCTTTGTTCCTTCTTCTGGCATCTCCTACTTCCCATCTGGGATCATTTTGTAATTTCTACTGGTAGCATCTGCTGATGCTAAACTGTCTCCATTGTTCTTGGCTCTAAAATGTCTTTATTTTACCTTCATTCTTTTAAAAAATATTTTATTTATTATTTTTATATCTATGTGTATGAGTGTATTGCCTGCAAGTATGTGAGGGCACCCGTGTTAGTGCAATGCCTCGGAGGTCAGATGAGAGCTTCGGATTCCCCTGGAACTGGAGTTCAGAATGGTTCGTAGCCACCATGTGGGTGCTGGGAATCGAACCCAGGTCCTCTGCAAGAGCAGTCAGTGCTCTTAACTGCTGAGCCATCTCTCCAGCCCCTTACCTTCATTCTTAAAAGATATTTTTTTCTGGGTTTGCAGTTGTAAGATAGGAGTTTTGTTTTGTTTTGTTTTGTTTTCCAGAAAATGTTAAAGTGGCTTTTTTTCCTGGTTTTGCTATAGCTGTTGAAGTTGGTAATGCTCTTCACATGAAGGGAGCGTCTCTAGCTCCTAAATTTTTCTCTTTCTATTTTTTTCACAATGGTTATAGTGTATCTAGAAGATCTTTTAATTCCTACTTGAGATTTGTTTTGTTTTTGGAATGTGTGGATTAGTGTCTTTCATTATTTCTGAAGGTATTTGAGCCCTGATCACTTCAAACATTGTACATATTTCATTCTCTGTCTTTTTCGGTTCTGATATTCCCATTAACCACACATTAGGATTTCTGTATACACCTTCTACAGTTCTTAATACACTAGCCTGTGAACATATATAGGTATGGAAAACAAACCGTATCTAATCAAAATAAATTTGAAGCATAAATTCTTTGGTTTCAACAGTCATGTTTCAAGTACTCGGCTCATTAATGAACATAGTGGTTGCTGTATTGGAATGTTACTAAATATTTTTTACGTTGCATACACTTCTCTTTTTTCCCTCTGTGTTCCTCCATTCAGTCTTGGCTATTGCAATCAGAAAGACAGAAAGCACGAGGAAGCTCTTTTCTTGCATCTTTAATGGAAATCTAGAAGCAGACAGTAACTGCTTCGGGTCTGTCAAACAGATGCATGTCACGTAGACGTCGGTTACATAATGGTAGTTGGGATTTGTCTCTTTTCTTCTGTATTTCATGCCTATTTCTTTTCCTTTATTTTACATAGACTTCTGATCTATCTTCTAATGGATCTCAATCGATTCTTCCTTTCTTTTAAACTTAGCCAGTCACCTACTTAACTTCAATTCTAGATTGTATATTTTATTCTTTCTTGAATTTTCAATATCATTTTTTGGGTTTCTGGTTCCATGAAAATGCTTTAATTGTAACATTTATTTCATTAAAATATACTGAGGAAAGGTGGATAGTGTCTTGTAATCGTTGGGTACTGTTTCTTGACTGTGTTTTCTGTGCTGGTTTTCCTCTTCTAATTCATCTGTCCTTGTTTCTTGGTGTCTCTGATTGTGTAGTGGGCATTGCTTTCGGAAACTGACCTTTGGTCATAATTTGAGACTTGATTAAAGTTTACTTCTTATTAGTGAATATTTCCATTTTCATTGCCTAGAATCCTAAGCACAGTATTTTTGGCCATTTCAAGCCAGTTTAATGTTTGATATTTTTCTGGACTATAAAATTATTCAGCACTCTAACCCTTGCTACCAGATCATCACCCCAAGCATTTCAGCCTGCAGTGATTACAAGCAGGAAACAAATTGGAACCCTTAAATAAATCTACATTCAGATTTCTGTCCCTTTGACCACCTGAACTGTTAGTTTTCACTCTAAATTGACACTTGACAGTGGAAAAAATAGCCCTGTCTACTGGACCTCTGGATTTCTGAGCTCTTACAGATCACTACCCAGTAATGATTCATTATTTTGTTAATTAATTGAGCTTTATTTAAACTTTATGCAGCTGCTTTACTTTTTTTCAGGAAAAACTCAACCAAATGACTTAGTCTATCATTACTGGAAGTGAAATTATCCATCATTGTTCAAAGTCTGTAACACAGTGGCAAGTGGTAATCAATACTAGAACTCTTAGCAATGCTTCTCCAATTTAACTGAGAAGTTTCATATAACCGTGATTCCTTGTGTTTCACAAGATTTTCCAAAGACCATTTCCACCTAGTACAGGTCTATTAAAGATTTTAAAATTCCTTCCTTCATTCATGGAGGCTTCATGCCATTGCTGGTGCTTTCTATAACCAAAACTGTGCTGGGCACTAGAGCTAGACATGAGATAGACACTCAGATTGGAAAAAAAGAGATGAGAAGAGCCTACTGGCTAAGAAATAAAACAATTCCCCACAGTAACACTGAAAGGAAGAAGTGAACATGAACGTACTGTAAGGTCGAGAGGGAGAACAATGAGGTGTCGCTGTGGCAGGCCATGATTATATTATCAACAAGGGCTATGTTTAATATTAAGTCTTATGAATTAGAAAAAAATATGAGCCAAATGGATAAGAATCACCTTGGAAAATCCCCAGGGCTTAGCAGCAAGTGGATTGGGAAGGAACAGAGTACAGGATCAGCAGAATCCTCCACAGAATCTGGAATCAGTGTCATCACTGGGCTTTGTGGTTCTCAAACAGGCATTTTGGGTTATTAAACCTCATCCATACAGAAGGATCCAGGTAGTAACGTAAAGAATTTTCTGTAGATGCATAACCCTGTTGATCATCATTTAGGGAGGACTAAGGCAGACGGACGGACAGTATGGTGCTAACAATCACACAACTACGGAGAGCTAGTCTTGAGTTTGCAATCAATTCATTTGCACTAGTGAGAAAGTTTCACAACCTGAGACTCAATCTGCTTATGAGAATGACAGTGCAGTCCTATATGATGTATATGGTCTTTTCAACTTTTATGTTTGTATTTATGTGAAAGTGAGAGCATAAAAAGGCCAGGATACTAGAAAGGGGTGTCATCAGAAGAGAAATAAAAGCCTTAGGGGAGAAGAATGGGGAGGATAACAGATTAAATGTGACTTGAAAGTGGAAAGAGGGAAACTGACAGTGGAAGCTTGTAAGTTTGGACAGGGAACAAGGGGCCATGGGGGAAGAGGAGCAGGAGGGAGGCCAAAACGGAAGCAGGCATGAAAATGCTATAAGGAAGCTGCTGCTTTGTGAGGTGATCTCCTCAAAACTCTTAAAGCCTTCATGGTGACTTTTGTTTTTCATGTTCATTTGATTTTAATGATGTATATTTCTAATGTGTATGCAAGTGCCCTTGAAATCTAGAAAAGGGTACTGGATCCCATAAGGCTAAATTTCTCTAGGTATTTTAATATGATCTATTGGTTGCTTAGGAATTTATCCAAATTCCAAACATTATATTCTCAATGTGATTTAAAAGTATTGCCATCTGTTGATGAACTCTAAACTATTTAGTGTTTACAAAAAAAAAAAAACCCTATAATAAATATACAGGTAGAGGTCTTGTCAGGTTTGGTGGGGAAATTTCTCTCTTAAAAGTACTAGTATAACAGTACAGGTATAATGCATCAAAATTTATGGGATGAAAATAAGCATGGAAATTCATAACCTTAATGCATATACTTGAATACAAAAAATAAATTAAAAGCATAAACACCAAGTTCAAAGATTTTAAAAGTAGACCAAATCCCACCCAAAATATACAGAAACTGCTAATAACAAAGATGCAGATAAAATAGAATGAAAAATATCAGTAGACAGAAGCACTTAAAATTTTAAGGTCGGCAATCAATAAGTGGGACCTCATTAAACTAAAAAGCGTCTGTACAGCAAAAGAAACACTCAAAAAAGGGAAACGAAAACCCAAAGAATGAGAAGAAGTCTTCACCAGTGACACATGTGGCAGAGATTTGACATCCAGAATACATAAAGAACTCACAAAACAAAGAATCGAGAAACCAAATGACCCAATTAAAAGATGGGCTAAAGACCTAAACAGAGAAAAGAATAAATAAATAATAAATAAAT
>NW_008352647.1:1523163-1536209 GCF_000622305.1 Nannospalax galili
ATCCTTTTAAATTCCAGGTCCTTTTAATAAGATGATGCTATACAGCAGTCCCTTCTGCATGAAATAACTCCCATCATGATGACTTCATCTGAGCCTGATCGCTAAACATAGTCACAATTGGGCTTGTTGAGGGTTGTACTCATTCATTAAAGGAGAGCCAAGCAGGGTCACTGGACCCTCACCTGAGTATCCAGTCACTCTTCCCAACCTTGGAAAACAAAAGAAAAATGAGGAAGAACCAAATAGAGGGATGCTTTTGGAAGCCTTTGTCAACAAACTCCAATGGACGCCCATATTAACATTTGAAAATTGCCCTGTTCTGACTTTTTTCTAGTTCCCTCTCTAGAATTGTAATGCTAATTACTATTGCCTTTACTTCTCCTTCACATCTCCTATTCATGATTCAATGACTCTTTTCCCATTAGAGACAAGAATTACACAATTTCAGAGTCTTTTAGACAGACCCACTGAAGGGGTACTCCAATTGCCTCACCCTGCGTCCCTGTTCAGTATGGAAGAAGCCAGAGCAGTCTGAGTCCCTATTCTCTACTGGCAACTTGGGTAACCCCTTCAGAGGATGGTGTGTTAAGAATAGGAAGTAGGAATTGGCTAGGCAGTTAGAGTAAAAAGATCCCAAAGAAAAGTAGCCAGTTTCTTGGCTAAAAGTCAAAATGTCCTTGGGCCTCTTAGCAACATACTCTGTTCCAAAGGCCAAAATGTCAAAAAGTATTTGGGAGCTTGAATATAATCCTTAAAATATTTTAGGGTTACCTCTTCAGAGGGGGTAATGTTGGAGGGGAGGGAGTGGACATGGATTTGATCAAAATACCTTATATATATATGTATGAAATTCTCAATAAAGTTTTTGTAAAAGTCAAAAAAGTTTTTATCATGCATAATAAACACTTAAGAACTATATTGGGGCTGGAGAGATGGCTTAGCAGTTAAGAGCACTGACTGCTCTTGCAGAGGACCTGGGTTCGATTCCCAACACCCACATGGCAGCTACGAACTGTCCTTAACTCCAGTTCCAGGATAATCCAAAGCCCTCTTTTGACCTCCACGGCATTGCATGACATGGGTGCACTCACATACATGCAGGCAATACACTCATACACATAAAATTAAAATAATAAATAAAATGTTTTTAAAAAGAACTATAAAATGTTGATAATTCCTTTTCACTGTACAAAACTAACTTTATAAGGTGCTAACTAAGCTTTCAAGGAAAAAAAAATCATTATGTAAAACCATTTCTATGAATATAAAAAAGGTTCTTCAACAAATATTCTACCAAACTGTTACCTTTATATCAAAATCGAAAAAAAGAAAACATATGTATTAATCAATATCATGTCGAATCACAGATGTAAATGTGTTTAATCACTATTATGTTTTTTTCACATGCATCAGATTCACATAATTTCTAGTTCTTCCACATACAGTTGAAGTTATTGAAGAGCTAGGAATTAACACCTGCTCATTATTAGCACAAGTGGAACACTCATTTTGCTAACAATATCTAGTAAATCGGAAAATGAACCTGCACCATGAGTCTATGGATTTTTTGAAGGTACAAGGTCATAGGAAATCCTACATAGGCATTTATTCATGGAAACATTAATACACAAAATAACGACTGATAAACCCAATGATAGTGAAATGGATTGATAGGTTGTATATATTAATATGTCACAATGCCACATAGCTGTTGTGATTAGTGTCTTAGTTTATACAGTACAACATTCACAAATTTCAAAAATCAAAGGAACAAATCAAGGTGCAAAGAAATGAGAAGATTTTACAATTTGCACAAATCTTTCAAACACAAAACAAAATAGTGTCTGGGTAATGTGTAGATATGCTTAACAGGGCCCTTCCCATGGTAAATACGATTTTTCAGGGATCATGTTATGATCTGAACAGGGTATAGAAACTACTGGAGAGCATTTGTCTTCTAGGAAGAAGAACAAGAAGTAACACTAAGCAGGAACATGTTTTTAAATATCATTTGAGCAACTAAGGCTCAATAGAGCATTTTAATATCTAGATGGACGACATCTACTAAATGCAATACTAGGCCCTACTTTGTAAAGCAACCTGTGAAGACTAACTTAATGCATGGAGAGTACACAGTAGGTGTTCGTGCTGATTCTTATAACTGTTACCCCTTGAGGTGGAATTTCTAGACAGCAATTCATACTTATCACCATGCCCCTAATGCAGACTGCGGGGTCTGGCACAGAGGTGCTCAGTAATTTGGTTGATTGAACACACACAACTTAAATTGCTCTCTTCATCCACCCTCCACCCCCAAATAGTCTTTACATACTTGCAGGGGTGCAGGTGCATGGAAGGGGATAACAGATTGGCATAAACCACTAGTAGAAATTTTAGGTCTCAGCATTTGACTGTAACAATCAGTTCCATATGTGACCTGGTTTATGGTTTCAGGGAAAGTGATTACTTTTTAGTAACCAACCAGCAGAGTTTATATGTGTTTTGAGATTCTTGGAAGAAGGTTGATTACATAAAGGCCAACTATATTAGTATTGATTTCTCAGAGAATACAAAAAGAGAAAACCAAAAGAAATTGACTATTTATTATTCCTTTTATTCTTTACCAGTGTAAGAATTTCTGAAGAGTGAAAATTTCAAAGCTGTTTCAAAATCATCATATAAAAAACATTCCTTGGTATATTTGGTCATAAGGAGGAGAAATGGGCTTTGGCTGACTTCACCCACATGCTGAACTCCATAAATATTATATAGTTAACACGCGATCCAGATAGTTTAACTTCACAGAGTTCAGGAAAGAACAGCTTTTGTTTATGGTGAGTTTTCTTATGTGTTGAATATAAAGTACCAATTAAAGTGTAATCGGAATAGTTGTTTGAATTTTTGGCAGCACATCAGAAGGAGTTACGGAAAGCAGGGAATTTACAATGATAGATATGATTTTTGCAATGGTCATGTTATGGCCTGAACGGGGCACACCTGGCATGATTTCAAACCAGAAATATATGCATAAAGTCTATTCCATGCCTCCCCCCTCCTTGCCTTAGACATGATTCTTTCTCAGACCACTTTGCCTGGAACCCAATACCTATATGCTAAGGAGGTCTACTAAAATTTAGAATACCTAGAATACCAGAGTATTTCATCTTATCATTATCTGTGTAACTCCATGCAGATTTCTTTTAAAAATGATGCATCTGTGCAAGTGTGTGCATGCCATGATACACATGTGGAGGTCAGCTGACACACTTGGGTGTCAATTCTCACCTTCCACTTGTTTGAGATAAAGCCTCTTGTTTACCGCTGTGTTTACTAGGGTAGCTGGCTTTTGGGGGTCCATAGATTCTCCCGCATCCACCTCTCAATTCAATATTGGAACACTGGGCTCATAGACTAGCACTACTGGACAAACACTTTACCCATGAGTCATCTTACCATCCCTCTCTGTAGAATTTTTAATTTGGAAATGGACTAAACCTATTGAAACCTGAACTTTTCTCTTGGTTTCTAACTCAATTGAATTTTTAATTTTTAAAAAATTACATTTATTTATTTGTTGGGGTGTGTGCCTGTAGAGGTCAGAGACAACCTTCAGGAGTTGATTCTCTCCTTCCACCATGTAGGTCCCAGGAATTGAACTCAGGTCATCAGCCTTGATAGTGAGCGTCTTTACCCATGGAGTCATCCTGCCGCTGCCCAATTAATTTATTTTACAAAAAGTTTACATATGATTCAGTCATCTTCAGAGTTCATAATTTCATTCGCAATAATGTACCGAAGGAATGTCTAATAGATTCAGAACTGATGGTAGGGAGGAACCCCGAGCACTGTACAATTTGAAGACTGAATTGTAAATAAATAGGAAAAGGGGGGAGGGGGGACCACAATGTAGTAAATAGGGTTGACTGACAAACTTGGAGCAGGAAATATAGCAATCAGTTATTGGGCAGGAGAGTTGAATTCAACTGATAATCACTTTGATGCCTCAAAAATGAAAGCGTGAAACCTGAGTCAAGCTAAAAGTATATTCACTAAGGAACTCAAGTCGTAACAGTTTTCAAAAACCAAAAACATGCACTTGACCTTGTACCTATGATTGCATGTGGCACCCAGCCAAAATGCACCAGCCCTCTCCAGGGCAAAGAGTGACAGCTTTGCTGCCCTGCAGCTGAAACAGGTTGGAGCATATATTAAGCTGTGCCAAGCAGGGTCTGCCACTAAGACGAACACCTGTAATTCACCCATCTGTATCCCTCAAGTCCTCACCCCAAAGTAAATTGACTCTGAGTTCTAACAGCTGTGTAGAGGACCCTGATGGGATGTTCACTGCAGGAAAGGCTCTGGGAGATTCAAAAGCTGTGGGTGTGTTCCCAAGGTCAGAACTCAAAGAGGGAAGTTCCTTTCAATCTTTCATGTGTGGAACTGATAAAAAGTAGCCCTGGGTGGGATCCATAATTTCCATATCATTTGAGTAATTACCTGTTATCTGATTTAAAAATAATCATAGTTGATGAACAAGGGGTATGGGCAAGGAGTCTTTTCATCTAGATGTAAATAAAGCAAAAGTATGCAGGGAGCAGGGAGACGAACGTAAAATAAAAACCACTTGCAGTATCTCTGTGAAGGTAAGAGAGCCCCGTGCATAACAGGGATAGAAAAATAGGTACAGACATCTGTGAAGCAATAAATTCAAGATTGTTTGGGAGAAAGGAAAGGAAAATACAAAGACTGATCACCTACTACGGGTATGTGCAGTCGTAGATTCGTACAGTGTGCTTACAAAATCAGGCTCCTGCCAACATCAGCAGTCACTGACATAAATAGATTATTATAGTGAAACGTTTGTATTCTATGAAGGGGATATTTTGAAGAAAATGGAGTCCTACAGCCTGATTGGCTGAAACTCCCTTGTGATTTCAGTCACAATCAGATTATTTTTCTTGTAAAATTACAGATATTTCGTATGTTTTTGTAGGTACTTTGATGTGTAGACTTTATTTTGCAGGTGGTGTTTTATTTGTTCTCCTATTACCAACCACATATTTTGCAGGTGGTGTTTTATTGGTTCTCCTAATACCAACCACATATTTGTTAAATTGATTGAGATATTTATTGTCCGGATACTGACACTGACAATATAATGCTAAACAAGAAAAATCATGTCGTCTTTCGGGCTTGTACTCAACAAGTGGAGACTTTCCATGTCCCCTTTGTCTTTGTATGTACATGGAAACCAACAGGCATAATATTGTCAAAAGCCACAGGAAGTCAGCCTTGAACAGAAAGTGCATCTGTGCATAGGCATTTGACTGAATTTGGCTCATTGTCATCATCGTAGATATTTATAGGTTTAACTACCTATGCCTGGCCTTTGATGTGCAGTAAGGACACTGAGATGCATTGACAGGGCCTCATTCAAAATGAGATGACCCTAGTGGGAAAACTCTGCAGTCCTGTTTGCTTGAGCTATCAATTGTGCATTCCTCTGCTTACAGTGCAGTCAAGGAGCTTATCCATTTGAGCACTGATAACATATTGGGTGCTATGGCGGGTTCTGGGAATGGATAGTGTTTGTTGCATCTCTGCAGCTCATTCACTCTTCCAATTCAGAAAACTGAGTGAATGGCCAGTATATGCTAGATGCTAATGCTGGGCTGTGGAGGGAAAGTTAAACAGTTTAGTTAAAGTGCATGATGTCACTGAACTTCCATCACAGAAGCAGACATGGATAAGTCTTAAGAAATAGAGCTAGATACATGTGAAACAGACAACTTCCGACATTTGGAGAGAGTTCTATTTCTAAAAACAGGAATGACAAAGCATTCTGAAAGCCTCTCCTGCTGTACAGAGAATCATCCTTTGATGGTACACATTGTGCAGACCACGTGGATCACACAAAAGTCAGGAAAGACTCTATGAAGCCAGTGGGTTGACTCAGTGGTCAAAGGCTTGTTTGCCAAACTGGAAGACCTCAGATTGATCCCTAGGATCCACATGGTAGAGGGAGAGAACCGACCCCTGCAAGTTGCTATCTGAGCACATGAGCACCTTGACGTGCAGGTACACACACACACACACACACACACTCACACACACTCACACAATAATAAATAAATAAACAAATCTCCAAAATACTCCAGTTGTACCTTTTACAAAGCTCCCCTCACTCTAAAATATAAAACAAAGAAATTGAATGGGTAACTAAGGAAAGAGGTAAATCTGAATTAGACTTCAAATAATGTAGAAAAGGGACAGAACAGCTTAAAAGTGAGATGTTAACATAGGGATACTAGAATCACAATGCAGACTATGATCTCCAGCAAGAAAAGTTTGGACAGTGAGCCCACATAACCCACAGACTGAGAGTCTAGAAGCCTTAACTCAGATTCCTGTAGCAATAGAAATAATCTTGGTAAGAATGCCAAAGAAAGGAAATGAAACTGGAGGGGGAAGTTGAGCACATAAGGGTATTGGGAGAGATATGTTCAAAGTGCATTATATGGTAGACCTTTATGAAAATGTCCTTATGTAACCCACATAAACCTCACAATACATTTTAAAAATTGGAAAATCTACATAGTATGCCATCTAACACAACAATATTAAACTGAGAATCAGTAACACAAAGATTTCTGGGAAATAATCATCAACTATTTGAAACATAAATAATATACATTAAGTATATAATAACAGGAGAATTTGAAATATCTTTTGTATTCAATGATAATGAAAACACAATATGACAAAATAATAGAGAAAACCAGGTAGGTAGTTGGGGGTGGGACTGGAATCAGCTTGTCTAGCTTGAACTTGTGACAGGCATGCCCTGTTCAGGCCATAACATGACCACAGCCTCCCAAGATAGCCATTAGTAGGTTAGGGCCAAGCATTCAAACACATGATCCTGTGGGGATGCATTACACATTCAAACCATAACAGCTGGAGAGCTAAGATTTCCTGGATACTTTTCATGGATCTACACTGTGCTCAGTGCATTGAATTCACTGGTGCGTAGAGAAGTGAAGCAATCTTCCCAAAGTGAAATATTTCATATGTCTTATCTTCCCATCATGTCTTTAACAGATGTGTCACCCTTTGACTTACTCAGGAGGAGAGAACAAGCTGTTCCTTCAGTGTTTCTAAAAGGGAGTGTAGGGATGAGTGCACAGGAAGCCTGTGTTAGCACAGGAAGGCAACCTCTTTCTTCTTTCCCATCCTTGATGCTGTGTGTTTTTCATTCTTTCTGATTTATTTCAGTACCTACCTGTATTGGTCACTTTTCTGTTGCTGTGATAGAAACACTGACCAAAGCAATTTATAAAAGGAAGAGCTTGTTTGAGCTTATGGGTCCATCCAGGGGAATTACAGTCCACCATGGTGGGGAGGCATGATGGCTGGAGGTGGCTGGAGCAGGAGCAGCAGAAATAAAGCTCTTACATCATCAAGTGGGTACAGGAAGCAAGAGGGCAACTGGAGATCCAGCAAGGCTTGAGAACTCTCTAAGCCCACCCCCAGTGACATGCTTCCTCCAGAATAGCCACATCTTTTAAGACCTCCCAAAACAGCGCCATCATCTGGGGACAGAATGTCCAAATGCTTGGAGCAGTATTTGGGGGACATTTTCTTTCAAACCACCACACCACCCCAAGCTGTCAGTTTTTAATCCATATAGAACAAATTAACAAGACCCAATAACCTAGTATTAGATAGTGCTGGCTGCTATATTTCAATTTTACCATGAAGTTCCAATTTTCCCATTTAAATCTGAGGTGTTCTGCCACACAGGGCTCAGGGGTTATTGCTGAAGAGGAGGTGGAAAGATTGTAAAAGCCAGAGGGATGGTAGATGAACACAAGGATACAGAGTTTTCCGGGTGGCTGAGAACTTGCTCACACGAATGTATAGCAATGACGACAGCATGCACAAAACCCATGCAAAGTCAAACCAGACAAAAGCCCAGTACAGAACTGGGGAAATGGGCAAAAAGCCCACATCTTAGCTAAAGAATTATTGGAAGCTAACCACCGCTGGGTGAGGGAGAGTTGGACTTCTTTAAGGGAGTGATGCTAGAAAGGGTGACCAGGCTCCAGTGTATGCATTCACGGCAAGGGACATCTGGGACACAAACTTGATTTATTACATCTTAACATTTATGTCAGAATGAATAAATCTGGTGGGGGCACTATGTAGGATGCAGATAGGAGAAGGGGATCTACACCTTTAATCTCAGCACTCAGGAGGCAGAGGCAGGGGGATCTCTATGAGTTCAAGGCTAGCCTGGTCAATGTAGTGAGTTCCAGGTCAGCTGGGACTACAGAAAAAAATTCAATAAAAATATATATTGAAAAAATAAAGCAAGTCTGAGGTGTGCCTGAGAATAATAGTTTTGCAGTATTATTTTTCAATCTTGCTACTCAAAGTATGAAGCTTAGACAAACGGAGTTGACCTCACTGGGGCATTGTTAAAAAATAAGAATTTAGGGGCTCAGTGGAAAACTGCTATAATGGAATCCCCATTTTATTCCAGCCTTGAGTCAGTTACATCCACATCAATATTGGGACACCCTGATGTTTTGAAACAGCAGGTTTTCCTGGTGCTGCTACCTACAATGTCATGAAAGCATGTAGAAGATGTCTGGATAGTGCTGTACCACTCTGATGGACTCGAACTAGACAACTCATGTAGCATCTGTCCATTTCGGTTTCCTATCAGTGGGCAGTGCCTACCTCCTCTTCATGAGCTTGCTGTGAGGAAATGCTCATAAAACATCCAAGACAATAACTGATACAGTGGTGGTTCTCAATATATTCAGTCTTTTCAGGTGGTCAATAAATAATGACTATATTTTGCATTAAATAAATAACAAAAGTCAGTGCCTCAAAGCAAATACACACCTCTGACATTTCCTCACATCGTGAAGCATGATCGTTTGCATCTCTCCCTGTGTGTGATCCTTTTTTCTTGTTGTTCTTGGCCCTGCGGTCTCAGTGAAGGAGGGAGGGTGGGTAACACCAAGAAGAGCCATTGCCTTTAGATGGTGGCCTCCCTCCCATCTATGTCCCTAACAGCCTGCTTAATAACAAGAGCAATAACGGGGTTCATTATGCGTGCGGTTCTGCGATCATTGCTGAGGAGAAAATTAGTTTGATGCCCTGAGCGACAGTTGAACTCTAGAAAGTGCTTAAATAAAATAAAAGGCAAAGAAAATATATACATCTACATACATATAATAAAGAGTGTGATGAGAAAAGTTATAAAGAGGTAAGTCACAAAATTCTTTTTCTAGCAACTTCATCTTTAGGATGGTAGTTTGGGTACCAAGAAATGCATTTACTTTATCCCCAGCTTCTGTTTGGACAGTGGAAGAAAATCTGAACAGCTTAAGTGTGTATATACATTCATATTTTTAAACATTTCCTTTCCAATTTCAGATTTACACAACCATTAAAAACATACTATATTCCTGTATAATCTTTACATAGCATTAAATGTTAACATCTTCTACAACATGGTCCACTAATAAAAGCTAAGAAACGAGCACTCATGCACTATTAACCGAACTATAGTCTTTCTTTGGATTTTTCCTCTTCTTTTCTCTACTCTTGGCAGCAATCCAGGACACCATATTGCACTGAGTCAGTATGTCTCCATAGTCTCCACCAATCTATGAGAGCTTCGTTGCCTTTCATGACCTTGATATTTCTAAAGAGTATTAATCTAGCATTTTGTGCAACATCCCACACTTTGAGCTCATCTGGTGGTTTTTTTTTTTTTTTCATGAATAGAGTGAAGTTAGTGATTTGGTAAGAATATCACAAAAATGATGAATCTCGTTTCCAGAATCATATCAGAAGCACACAACAGTTGTATCCTTTATTTTGAGTGATAGTGACATTTATTTCTTGATTAATAGGCTTGCCCAGGTTTTTCCAAAATGAGGTCATTATAATTCCCTTTCTTTACACTATCTTGATGGAAGCCACTAAATCCATTCCACATTCAAACTTAAGAAGAACTAAGTCCAGGTTCCTGGATGAAATGATAACAAATTTTTATCCCTTTGTTAAAAACCACATCAATTAATAAATGTAGGTGAGATAGTTGAATATGATGTAGACAGTCTATTCTTAAACTTCCTTATAATATTTTTCAATGGTTTGTGTCCGCAGTAATAATTATCATCGTGTTCCAATGAAGTTGATTTCTTTATCCTTATTCTTTTAAAAAGATGTATTCCTTCCCCTTCGTGTGTTCAATGATATATTTGTGACTATGTTGATTCATGGATTGTGGATTCTTTTCACTTTATTCTAATTCTGTCATTATTTTGTTATATGAGGAACTGAATCTCTGATAAGCTGACAAGGCCCCTGATGAGAAATCAAAATGGCACTCTTCCACCTTTTTCTTGAACTGATATAAAGGCCTGAAAGCTTTTTCTCCTGCCACAGGGCAGGACCCCTTTCCTGAGCCTCTTCCAGCTGATTGGTCCAGACCAGTTCAGGTTAGACTGAGGCTAGTCCTGGACATAGCTTGAAGCTGTGACTTTGAGGTCTCTCTTCTTGGTTTAAGTTGACCAATCAAAAATTAGGAGAATGGGAACTGTTTCATACCCCCTAAAAAATACTGGAAAAGCCCAAGCAATTCTGGGGCCTTTGGATTTTTTAGGTTCCAAGTCCCCTCTCTACTAGCAGAGAGCTTTACTCTCTGTGTAAATGTGGGTATGTGTGTTTCTTCATTTTAGTAGTTTGCTGCCTGTTTCTTTCTGCTCTCTGAGATATTTCCTACCTTTTAATTCTTTAATTGACAGAGAAAATGAAACTGGTCATGACCCCTAGATGGGAACACATGCCCTACCTCAGTCCAGGAATCCATCATTTTTTCCAATAAGGTTCATTTTAATGGGACTGGATGAACATTTTTGATTAGAGTTATAGAGTACATATTTAGGATAGAGCATTTAACTACCTGTTTACATATTTATGACTTCATTAATTTCTCATTCTAGCTCAGAGAAGATCACCAAAGGACACACCTTGTAACCATGGTAAATTTTGCTTGTTTAGAAGCCTGGTCTCAGTACAGCCTGAATGCTGATCTTTTTTGCATAGCATTTTTTGTGTTATATACATGGCCTTTCTGTTTTCCCAGGGAGGGAAGAATTTGGTAATAACTTTCCTTTTATGTATTAGATTCTTTCTACCTCTGCCCTTTTCCATGCCCCATATAGGTAGGCAGATGCATACATACACACATATTCACATAATCAAACCCACACACTTACACTCAAACACACACACACACACACACACACACACACACACACACACTTGCCCCCTCCACATGAGTATGTACACATTAGGACATATCCATTTTATTGCCTCAACTCTTATCACTAAATAACCTTCTAAAAGCCAGAAACCTGCATATGATATTCTTGATTAACTTTGAGCAAGTCATTTAATTAAGTAGAAAAACCCACCAAAGACTATTCTTAGGGAATAAGGAATATGAGCTGAAGCAGAGTGGACCATGTGCTTAAAGACTTTCTTCAGGGACATGGTCACTCATGGAGGAGTTCAGTAAACAGCAGGAGCACTGAGGTGACTGGAGCATTCATTCACACCTACAAGGTCATGGGTATTCAAGCATCATTCACTTTTAGCTTTATGTCTACATATAAGCTTTAGATTTAAAACATTAAAGCTTAGAAAGAGATTTGTGCTATCATAACACTAATTTTAACCTTAGAACTTCATTGCAAAAGCTATAGTCTTACTATTTTAATCATGTAGCATATATTTTTAAAACCCTCTTTTTTATGCTCTTTTGTGAAATTTTCTCATTTCACCTGAAATTGTGTGCACATTTCCCAGGTTCCTTTCCTTACCCTTCGGCCTACACTCAGCTTCCTGCTCAAGAGGAAACTGTGAATAAACTAATTTTGTATATTTTTGTGTTTTACAAATAGTACATATTTTTATTTGCATGTAAAACAACTTGGCAGCATACTTAAGAAAAAAATCACAATAAAACATTCATTAATAAAATGTACAAGTATTTTTTAATCATTAATTTTTAATTTTTAATAATTACATGATTAGAAGAAGCACTTCACTACAGCTTTAACACATTCAGTAACATACTCCAGAGCAAGAGTACGTCTCTTTCACAAGTGGCTGCAAGTTTCGCGGTTCACAGTTGAATTAATACACTTATACAATATTGAACTCAGTATAAGTCCTGTAAGACATAAAATTGAATGAGTTTTTAACCTTTAAAAAAGATCTCCATTTCATTTTAGAATATATTGTTCTTTGCAGAAAGACTCATTGTTTTTGCTACTAACACTGAGATGTTGGCACATGCATTTCTACTCTGTTATGTATCTGATTATTACTAGTCATAATTGGTTGCACTTGAATCCTTGGCTCCTGTATGTGTCTATAAAGTCACAAGTTGTTTTTATTTTTGTTTTTGATTATTTTGAGACAGGGTCTCCCTATAGCCCCACCTGGTCTAGAACTCACTATGTAAACCAGGCTGGCCTCAAACTCACAGAGATCCACCTGCCTCTGCCTCCTGAGTGCTGGGTTTAAAGGCATATGCCACCATGCCCAGCATAAATTGATTTTGTAAAACATTTTTTTTAAAAATTTACATGTATGAATGTATTGCTTGCATGTATGTAAGTGCACCTGTGTCATGCAATGCCTGAGGACGTCAGAAGAGGCTGTTGGTATTCCCCATTACTTGCCCATCTGGTGAATCTAGTCAGCCTATCTAGAGGTCTTTATTTTAGGAAGGTCAGCTGTTCCTCATCGAGCAGCAATCAGTGGTCAATATTCCTTTAGATAAGATTAGGGTCTGCTGTCCATTTTCCCAGTTCTATGCTGGGTTACTATCTGGGAGTCCCTTTGGTCACCCTGGCCAACACCTCAAAAGAAGGTATCTCCTATCTGGCATTGTTGCTTGTTATGTAGCCTTTAGCTATACATATGGACTCTTAAAAAATTATATTGGCCCC
>NW_008352647.1:1536626-1537097 GCF_000622305.1 Nannospalax galili
CCTCTGACCAAAATATATAGGCCTCAGAGTATGTCTGTTAAACATCCAAGAAGGTTAGTTCCACCAGTCTGGCACTTTTAATTACCGTGTGTCATGTAGATAAATCTTCGGCAAAGACCAATGTTGTCAGATAACCCTAACCTAGACATATATTTCTTGATCTGCTATGTATAATTTGTCAGTAGGTTGTAGGAGTAATATGGTTCCCTCTGGTTTTCAAAACTAGGTAGGCATGATTTACTTCTCCCACTGTCTCACCTCTCCATCATGGTTTTCCCCCTTATGGTGCCCCCATTTCCCCCTTTCTCCCTTACTAATACCTGCTCCTATGTTCCTACCACTCTTGAGCTCCTTCTTTCCCTAGGCTCCTTTCATACCCTTCCCTCCCCCCTCCCCCCTCCCTACTGTTCTTCTCTTTCAGGTTATTTCTTTTCCTTTACCTCCCTGTTTCCTTTCCATTATCCTGGTTCC
>NW_008352647.1:1537681-1539499 GCF_000622305.1 Nannospalax galili
CTTCTTTTGAGAACTCTCTGTTCAGCTCCTTAGCCCATCTTTTAATTGGGTTAGTTCTTGTCTTGATTCTTTGTTTTTCAGTTTGTTATATATTCTGGATATTAAACCTCTGTCGGATGTGTCACTGGTGAAGACTTTCTCCCATTCTGTGGGTTTTCTTTTCGCTTCCTTGGTTTCTTCTTTTCATGTACAGAAGCTTTTAGGTTTAATGAGGTTCCATTTGTTAATTCTTGCCCTTGTTTCCTGAACAATTGAAGCCAGTTTAGAAAATCCTTTCCTACACCTATATCTTGTAGGTTTTTGCCAATGTTTTCTTCTAATAGTTTCAGGGTTTCAGGCTTTACATTGAGGTCTTTGATCCATTTGGAATTGACTTTTTTGCAGGGTGAAAGATAGGGGTTTAATTTCATTCTCCTACAAGTGGAGATCCAGTTTTGCCAGCATGATTTGCTGAACATGCTGCGTTTCCTCCAGTGAATATTCTTGGCCCCTTTGTCAAATATCAGGTGGCTGAAATTGCATTTACTCATATTTGGGTCTTCAATTTTGTTCCATTGATCTATGGGTCTATTTTTGTGCCAGTACCATGTTGTTTTTATGACTATAGCTCTGTAATACAGCTTAAAATCTGGTATAGTAATTCCCCCGGCATTGCTCTTAGTGCTCAGGGTTGTTTTTGCTATCCAAGGTCTTTTATGCTTCCATATGAATCTTAGGATGTTTTTGCCAATTCTGTGAAAAATGTCGTGGGGATTTTGATTGGCATTTCATTGAATCTATATATATGACTTTTGGTAGGATGGTCATTTTCACAATATTAATTCTTCCAATCCATGAGCATGGGAGGTCCTTCCACCTCAATCTCTTTCTTTAAAGATTTAACATTTTCATTGTAGAGTACTTTAATGTCTTTGGTCAGGTTTTATTCTGAGATATTTTATTTTTGTGCATCTATTGTGAAGGGGAGTGTTTCCATTTATTCTTTCTCTGATTGCTTGTTATTGGTATAGAAAGGCTACAGACTTTTGTAGCTTAATTTTGTAACCTGCCACTTAACTGAATGTGTTAATAATTTCTAGTAGTTTTCTGGTGGAATATTTGGTGTCTCCTAGATATAATACCATTTCACCTGCAAAAAGGGATAATTTGATCTCTTCCAATTATTATTCCTTTAATTTCCTGCTCTTGTCTTGTTGCTCTTGCAAGAGATTCAGGCACTATGTTAAAGAGAAGTGGAGATAGTGGGCAGCCTTGTCTGGTTCCTGATTTCAATGGGAATCCTTCCAGTTTTTCTCCATTTAGAATGATGTTGACTGTGGGTTTGTGATATATGGCTTTAATTATGTTGAGGTACGTTCCCTCCAGTCCCATTCCGTCTCGGACTTTGAACATAAATGCATGTTGAATTTTGTCAAAGGCCTTCTCCACTTCTATTGAGATGGCCATGTGGTTCATGTCTTTGAGCCCATTTACATGATTTATGATGTTTATTGACTTACGTATATTGAACCACCCCTGCATCTCTGGGATAAAGCCGACTTGATCATGGTGGATGATCTTTTTGATGTGTGTCTGTGCCGTTTGCAAGTATCTTATTGAGAATTTTTGCTTCTATGTTCATTAAGTATATGGGTCTATAGTTTTCTGTTTTGGTTGTATCTTTACCTGGCTTTGGTATTAGAGTGATGCTGGCTTCATAGAGGGAATTTGGAAGTTCTCCCTCCATTTCTTTCTTTTTGAATAACTTAAGTAGTATTGGATGTAGATCCTCTTTAAATGTCTGGTAGAATTCTGCTGTAAATCCATCTGGTCCTCAAA
>NW_008352647.1:1540418-1541903 GCF_000622305.1 Nannospalax galili
CCTGATAAATCTCTGCCCTGTTGACCTATCTATGGAGACAGTGGGGTACTGAAGTCCCCTACTAGTAATGAGTTGGGATTAATCTGGGTCTTAAAGTCCTGTAGTATTATTTTTATGAAGTTGGGTGCACCAGAGTTTGGTGCATATATGTTCATGATTGTAATATCTTCTTGATTGATTGTTCCTTTGATCAAAATGAAATAGCCCTCTTTGTCTTTTCTGGTTAGTTTCAGTTTAAAGTCTATTTTGTCCGATATTAGGATTGCTACGCCTGCTTTTTTCTTAGTGCCATTTGCTTCATATATTTTTTTCCATCCTTACACTTTGAGATCGTGTCTGTCCTTGAAAGTGCGATGAGTTTCTTGCAGACAACAAAAAAATGGGTTTTGTTTCTTAATCCATTCACCTAGTCTGTGTCTTTTGACTGGGGAGTTCAGTCCATTAATATTTAAAGTTATTAATGAAAGATGAGTACTGAATCCTGCCATTTTTACTTCTGTTACATTCTTGATATAGCTGTACTTTTCCACAGTTATACCTTCATTGAATTTCTTTCTACAACCCCTTGGGTATGGTCGTTCCTTTCTTCAGCTCTTTGTATTGCTTCCAGAACTCTCTGAAGGGTTGGTTTTGTGGACATGAATTCCTGCAGCCTATTTATGTCGTAGAAGATTTTTCTTTCCCCTTCAACTATAATGGAAATTTTGGCTGGGTATAGTAATCTGGGCTGGCATCTGTGCTCATTTAAAACTGGGAATACTTTGGTCCAGGCTCTTCTGGCTTTCATAGTTTGCACTGAAAAGTCAGCTATAATCGTAATGGGTTTTCCTTTATATGTGACTTGTTGTTTCTCTTTTGCAGCTTTCAGAATTTTCTCTTTGTTTTGTGAATGTAGTGTTTTTACTACTGATGTGCCATGGAGAGTTTCTTTTCTGGTACTGTCTGTTTGGTGTTCTATACACTTCTTGTATTTGTATGGGCATGTCTTTCTTTAATTTGGGAAATTTTCTTCCATGATTCTGTTGAAGATGTGGTCCATGCCATTATCGTGGGATTCTTCTCCTTCCTGTATGCCTATAATTCATAAGTTTGGTCTTTTAATGGTGTCACATAATTCCTGCATATTCCATTCTTGTGATGTCTCAAATTTTTCATAATCTTTGCTTGAGTGGTCTAGTTTGTCTACTTTATCTTCCAGTCTTGATACTCTGTTTTCCATTTCATTCATCCTATTGTTGAGGCTTTCTCCTGTCATTTCTAATTGGCTTACTGAGTGTTTCACTTCCTTCTTCATTTCAGCCTGAGTATTCTTCAATATTACTAACTCTTTTCTAAATTCATTCAGAAGTTTATCCCTATCTTCCTTCAGTTCTTTGATTTCTTTGCTTGTGTGGTCTTTAAATTCACTGAATTCTTTTATCATGTTTATAATTGTTCTTTTGAATTCCATGTCTTGTGTTATCTCTCGGGGGTTCTCATTATACT
>NW_008352647.1:1542029-1545604 GCF_000622305.1 Nannospalax galili
CTTCAAGTTTAGGTCTGCTTCTTTTTGTGAACTTTATGTGTCTTTGTTGTTTACTTTTGGGGCATGAAAAGCTGGTTTGTCTAAGCTTCTGGTTCTCTCTTTTGATTTTATATTGGCATGGCCAGATTGCTTTTGTCTTCAGTAGTTCCCACAGAGGCCCAAGTCAGGTGAGGATCTCCTAAGGTCTGGATCCAGGAAAGAGTTTGGCCTCAGGAATTTGGGGGCTGGATTGGCCTGGGAGCTGGGCCCAATAAAGATGCTGGTCTAGGGCAGCTGGTGGCCATGCCACCCAGAGATGCAAAGGAAGATGGGGGCAGGAAGTGGCCCCAAGGCCTCTGGGGCCTGCACTGAGGAGCTGGGTTTTTCCTGGAGAGAGAGGCCTGTGGGTCAGAGAGAGCACAAGTATTGTTTTTAATCATTACTCTGAGACATGGTCATTTATTATCTAGTACTACATGATTAAAACAAAAATGTCATGTAAAATTTACATTTCAATTTTTGTAAATTTTAATTATCTTAATCAAAATTATTTTAGAATTTAAAAATCTCTTAAAGTCTGATAAAGAGCTAGGGAATTAAGAAGGATTTCAGTTCTCATGGGTCTTGGGCATGCTGTCATCATTGCTGTAAGTTCATATGAGCAACTTCCTAACCAGCTGGAAATCTCTCTTTCCTGGTGGTCATCCATCACCCCTGGCTCTTTCAGTCTTTTTGCCTGTTCTTCTGCAATGGTCCCTGAGCCCTTGGTGGGTGAGGTTTAATGCAGGAGTCCTATCCAGGGACACACACTCTGCAGTCTCTTGTTCTCTATATTTTGGCCAGTTGTGGCTTTTTGTGTTAATCACCCTTTGTTGCATGAGGAAGCATGGCTGGTGAGAGCTGAGAGAGGCATTATTATTCTCACTACCCTCTGCTCCACCGGGCAAACTCAAAACATACAAAATCCCAGTATAAAACTGGGGAAATGGGAGGATCCACAACTTTAACCAAGGAATTATTGGCAGCTGACCACTGCTGGGTGAGGGAGAGTTTGTCTTCTTTAAAAGAATGACACTGTAAGCTGGGCATGGTGGCACATGCCTTTAGTCCTAGCACTTGGGAGGCAGAGGCAGGTGGATCTCTGTGAGTTTGAGGCCAGCCTGGTCTACATAGTGAGTTCCAGGACAACTAGGGCTATAGGGAGACCCTGTCTCAAAAAGACCAAAAAAAAAAAAAAAAACCCAAAACAAAGAAAAACAACAAAAAAAGGAGTGACACTATATAGACTGACCAGGCTCCAGTGGATGAACTTATACTGAAGGACATCTGGAGACACAAACTTAACTTGATAGGCTTTAACATATATGACAGAGTGCATGAAATCTGGTGGAGGAACTATAGGGGAGTACAGGTGGGGAGTCTAAATGTGATTAAGATATACTGTATAAAAAGCACAGAAGCTGGGTGTGGTGGTGCACACCTTTAGTCTCAGCACTGGGAAGGCAGAGGCAGGCAAATCTTTGTGAGTTTGAGGCCAGCCTGGTCTCCATAGTGAATCCAGGACAGCTGGGGCTACAGGGAGACCCTGTCTCAAAAAGACGAAAAAAAAAAAAAAAAAAAAAAAAAAAGAAATTAAAAAAAATGTATTAAAAAACCCAGAATGTATTTCAGTGGTAGAGTTTTGTGTAGCAAGTAGGGGGCCTCAGACTTGATCTCCAGCCTAAGAAAAGAAAAGGGAAGGAAGGAAGGAGGAAGGAAGGAAGGAGGGAGGGAGGGAGGGAAGGAAGGAAGGGGACTCAAGAGGAATTTAAAAAGCTAGAAATATGCCAAATACCTACATATTTACTATGTTCATTAATTCTATGATTTCTATGATTTCTACTTAGTTCTTAAACTAGAATTTGCCTGTATTTTTTAGATTTTTCTTTTATTGCAAATGCAGTGTTTGTGTCTTCATTTTATTTGAGATTGGATTTTTACTTTTATTTATGTGTATGTATGTGTGTCTGAATGTTTATCATCTTGTATGTGAGTGCCCATGGAGGGCAGAAGCCGACACTGGCTCCTCTGCAGGAGGAATTAAAGGGGGTTGCGCACCACCTTGTATGGGTGCTGGGAACAGAGCTTGGGTCCTCTGCTCTTCACTGTTGAACTGTCTCTGCAGCTCCTTTCTTCATATCCCTTGTCTTTCACAGACATTTTTTGTAACAGAATCTGTTATTTCTGCTTTGAATCTCCATTCTCTGCAAACTTTGTAAACTTGTTTTCTTGTTCTTTTATCTCCCTGTTTTTCTCTGATTCCCAGAATATCCTGGTGCTGTGGAGTTAACATCCCCTCAACATCAGGTACATTCTCTTCTATAACCAATGTGGACTCTACTAGACTTTTAAGAGATTTCCACTAATCATTACCTATTAATTTACTTTTAAAATATTTAATATATATATATGCCTCTCTCTCTATATATATATATATGTATATGAATTTCTCATTGCTTTCTTTCCCGTACACTGAAAAGTCATAACTCTTTGTTTATTCAGAATGATAGTCTCTTGTAATTTGCTTCTGTACATTGTGTTTGATAATCTTTAGTAGTTCACTTTTTCTTTAAACTTTCTAAAATTTCTCCCTCCAATATCTTAAGCCATATATGTGCTTCTTATGTCTATTTTGGAGTTTATATTATTTTTAGAAATTTCCTAAAGGTATACACTGTATGTTGAGTATACCCATCTGCCACGGCTCCCACCACTTTCCTTTCCTTTGCCCCTCCCTCCCCTTTGTTCCCCAAGACAATTTCATGTCTATTTTCAGTTAGTGTATGTGTATGACTTTTATGTCTGTGCTTTACATTTACCCTCTCCCTTTGTATCTGCCATTCAAGAAATTTCTTGTCACGGATGTCATGGGCAATTTTTCATACCTTTTCTAAAATTTTATTTTTTGACTTTCAAAATATTTTGAGTGAAAACTGATAACGTAGTTTAAATATGAACTGCTTATAATTATTACAGGTCTTACTTATTGGAATTTCTTCTTTAATAAATTTCCTATGTTCCTACTTTTCTATTGAGGCATTCCTAATGTTTTCAGCTAATTGACAACATTCTTTGATTACCAAGAATATTAATACTTTATCTGGAAAACACTTGGTCCATTTTAATATTTTCACTGATTTTCATTTCATGAGTTAACATTTTAGAACTTTTAGGGACTCAAATCCATTGACCTCATCTTGGTCCTTAGAATTAATTTAAATATTGTTATGGAAACAATAAAGACCTGAACTGAACCAGTAGTGATGGAAAGTCATTCAGATCAGTACCACAGTTGAGTACTGTACTGTTAAGGCTCTGACTCAACAACACAGGGTGTCTGATTGGAGGTAGAGTGTAATCCATAGAATAGAGTGAGCTCATACTCTGCTTTCTGCTTTGAATGTGCAGACTAAGCATCACTAAGATAGAAAATAACCAAAACGAATTTAGAAGATTAGGACTATGTTATTTCCTGACATGGAGTCAGAAAGCCAAGATCAGTGATGTAGGGAGCCCAGGTACATTTACAGACAGACAAAAAAAAAAAAAAAAAAAAA
>NW_008352647.1:1545754-1551612 GCF_000622305.1 Nannospalax galili
TTTCCAAAAGGAGAAAAACATAGCAGCAGCAAAAAACCCAAAAGGATAATACGATAATAGAAGCGAGTAAGAGTGAACAGAGTTGCTTCAGAACAGGACTGAATGTTCCTGGGGATTGAGTAGGGAGAAGTAAAGCTGGGGTTCAGGCCTTATGGAAATCACAGCAAGGATGTGGTCACCATGCGAAGAGGGAGAAAATATATGAACACTGTTTAGGGGTCAGAGTTTACATTGAGAAATTATGTTCATGTCAATTCTTGGACCAATAATAAAAATAATAATTAATAATAATGCTATCATCTTCAGTTTTGCAAGCTGGTTCAAAAAGGCTGAGACTGTTTCCCAAAGCCACACAGCTATGGTGTGGCTTCTACATACAGACATCCGTCCTCTAGCATTGCCGTTCCGTCACTGCACTGGAACACACACAGCCTCAATGTCTGCCACCCATTCACTGGAGAAAACTTGACATCACATTATCGACAAGAGGCTTGTTATCTTTGGGCTAAAGTGGATATGTTATCATTACCCTCGGCAAAAGAATCTGATCATTGCCTGAGGACAATTTTGTTATCTTGCGTTGCATATGTGATCATTACCCTGAGGCCAGAGATGCAATCACTGCCCTATAGGCATACCTATCATTATGGCTCCGCAAGTAGAAAAGCAATAATTAACTTGCACAAATAGATGGGATCACTGTACTGCAGATAGAACTGTTATTGCATTTTCCAGAGAAATGCAGTCTTTAATGTGCAAAAGCCAACGTGTTAATTACATTTATAGTAGTGATATGCTCATT
This sequence comes from Nannospalax galili, assembly GCF_000622305.1. Lineage (NCBI taxonomy): Eukaryota > Metazoa > Chordata > Mammalia > Rodentia > Spalacidae > Nannospalax > Nannospalax galili. The sequence continues at coordinate 1,546,557 of NW_008352647.1, forward strand.
ATATCGCCTATAATGATGATATCAATTGCACTTCAGGTAGAAATTGGGATCATTGCATTGCTGATAAACTTCTTATAATTACATTGCTGGGCGAGGTACAATCATTCAGTTGCATACGGTGCATATGGAGACGGGATCATTACAGCACAGGTGGAGATGCGATCATTATGCTCTACCTACATGAATGTTTGTGGCACAGCTACCGGCTGCAGATAGGACCGTTTCTTCCTGGTAGACCTATTATCGGTTAGGTTGCAAAAGATGTGATTGTTGCCCTAAACAAGAATTTAGGGTCCCCTAAACAATCTAAGCATGTTTCCACAAGAATGGGAGAAATACGTCAAGAATGTAATCAAATTAAGATGCCCCATGAAGGTATTGAGTACAGACTCCTTAAGAGTGGGAAGCCATGTTGGTGATGAAATTTGTCTGGAACAAATACCAATAAGGATAAAAGAAACCCACGCAGCCCCTCGCTATTCCAAGCGTTTCAGCTGAGGTGCCACACTTGTGAATGAGGACAGCTCAGGTCACTAAAACCTAGCAGAGTTTCCAGCTCACAGCAAAACCATGAGCCTGCTCATGTCACATGGGGTGAGGACAAGTCACCCAGCTGAGCTCAGTCCAGATAACAGAATCCTGAGCTAATAGACTTGTTTTGATTTTAAGCCACTAAGTTTGGGGGGTGATTTGTCACATTGTAATAAATAACAGAAATAATTATGCACACTTTAATGATATATAATCAACATATAGTATTATGATAGCTTTTACAACAGAATGGAAATGATAACTTCTCCATTTAAAACGCAAAGCAATTTAGTGAGAATAGCGGCAACTGCCTTGAAATGATCTAAGGCTTCATGAAGTTGATTTAATACATAGCTATTCCAAGTGCCTAATCATATGTCCACTTGATGAACAGTGACTGCATATCCATGAACAATGTAATAGCAGCATCCTTCCTCCCTCTCTTGCACTGTCCCTCTCTCTCTGAAGTTGAATGTTCCCTTTACATGATAAAATGTTGAACCTTCTTTTCCTAGGTTAAGTCAAATTTAGGTTGAACTTAAACTCTAAGCCTCCTGTATAAATTGAAGAAAACAGCGCCAAACTCCCAGTTTTATTGCAAAGATTAAGTAATATGTGTTTACCATCTTTGCTGGCACATACAGCAGCATTTAAACTGTAAATCTCACCAAGTTTCTGATGTTTGGAATGAGCTCATCAAATTTTGGTCAGACACAAAGTCCAAGATTTATCCTTAAGAAAACTCTATGTTGCACTGTAACCCACTTGCATATTGAAAAAGCGTATTTTTATTTTACTTTTTAATCTGAATCCTTTTGATTCGTTATGACATTTCCTAGTTACCAAACATTACATGAACCGAGTAATATCTGTTCTAATTTGTTATTCCATAGTTGAAAAGATGAATGTTATACTTTAACTAAAAATTTTATTGTCACTCCAAAGAAAAAGAGAACCAGAAGGAAATAAAATGGTTGTGCCAAGAAAAAAGCATGAGATGTCTTCTAGCTTTGAAGCATGTCTTGTAGGTAAGCTAAAATTTAAATAGCTAAGCAAGGTGTTTGTAAGATGAGGCAACTCTAACTCTCCTACACTGATAACTGTTTTAAACATTTTGGGAAACAGTTTAGCAAAAAGCAATAGACTAATATTCCCCAAAAGAGTATATGTCATATCTATATGTGTATGTACACACACATACACACACACATATAATTGTTCATAATCTCTAAAACTTTTAAATGGCCCAATTGTCTACTATTGGGAATATGTATATAAGCAACAAATAATTCTATGGTAGTAAGAATGAACAAACTACCAACACATGCCAAGCCACAACATGGATAAATCTCATAGGCATGATGCTACATGAAATAGGAATATATATAGTAGGACTTAATTTTATCAAGATCCACCACAAGGGCCTGTGGTGATAGCTCATTGGGTAGTGTTGGCCACCCAAGTATAATGTTCTGTGTTCAGATTCCTAGTATCCACATAAAAAATATCTGAGTGGGGTGCGGTGTGTTTGTTACTCCAGTGCTGGGAGGGAATAGACATGCAGATTTCATGGGCTCCCTGGCCAGATACTGCAGGAGAAATGATAAGTCAAAGGATCAGGGATCCTGTCTCACAGCACAGGTGAAGAAGTGTTTGAGGAAAGACATCTTGATATTAACCTCTGGGCTTCCCACTGGCACCCACACTAGAGCACTCACTTGCACCCACATGTGCACATACACACACACACATGCACACACACACACACACACACGTAAAACATGAAGGAACCATCAATGCTACTTATGATGATAAAACCCCAATAGCAGCTATCTCTGGGTAAGGGAGTGTTATGACTTGAATCTGAAATACCCCTCAAAGGCTTATTCTTTGAACAACTGGTTTCCATTGGTGGCATTAAGAGGCCCTGGGGCTCTTAGGACATTGGCCTTAGCTGGTGAAGGTAAGTCACTAGGGAAAGCCTTTGAAGATTCCTGTCATGGTCCCTGCATCCTAGTCTACCATGACGTGAACACCACCTACCATATATTCCTGCCACTATGAACAGAGCAACTTCACCAAACCTTCCCTGCCTTGGAGGACTAAAACCCTCTGAAACCATCATCCCATACAAATGTTTTCTCTTTTAAAATAACTGCCAGATATTTTGTCACAGTGATGCAAAAGTAACTGATACAGGTATGATATTGACCATGGAGATGCACAGGGAAACCTTGTAGATTGATGAGAATAGCCATGCCTTCATTGTGGTGTTTACTTGGAGATATGCTTACATACGTACTAATCGTTAACCACACACTTAAAATTGTCTTTAACTATATGTGCTTAACCTAACCCTACATTTAAAATAAGTTGGGCCGGGTGTGGTGGTGAAAGCCTGTAATCCCAGTACTCAGGAAGCAAAACAGGCATATCTTTTTTCTAATTGAGGCCAGCCTGGTCTACATAGCAAGTTCTACTCCAGCTGGGGCTACAGGGAGACCTTGTCTCCCCAACAAATAAATAAAATTCAGTTTGACGATATTACTATTTTGGAGGTTCACTATAGAAAGGGTGAATGAAGACAGTTTTAGGCGCTGTGGGTATGCAGTGAATATAATATCCTCTGAGAGGCAGAGAGAAGCCCAGGACTGAGAGACCAGAGAGACTTTTAGCTAGCAAAAAAGTACAGAGCCCTTCTGTGAAGATCAATGTTAGTTGTTAGGCTGACAGAATCTAAAAATCACCTGGGAGATGGGCCTCGTGCCATCCCTGTGGCGAACTATCTTGATTGTTTTAATTTAGATGGGAAGACTTGGCCTCTGTGGGAAACAAAATTTCCTGAGTGGCATCCTGGACTGTTTTAAGTGGAGAAAGGGAGCTAATGAGTAATCTTGCATCCGTTCACCTCTTTACTCTTGATGGGGTGGGATGAGGCCGGCCTCTTTAAGCTCCTGCAGTGTCCACTTCTCCACCATGGTGGACTGTATCATGAACCAATCTAAAACAAACCCTTTCTCCCTTAAGTTGCTTTTGTCAGAGTATTCTGTCATAGCAGCAGGAAAAGAAACTAAGACACCTTCTTTCGTGCCACAAGGCCAGCACTGCATGGAGAACACAGCCCTCTAATAACCTCACCAAGAGCCTATCTCGCCAATAACCTCCCAGTTCTGGCCAGTCTATTTTGTTTTCTATTCAGGCCTGGAAGCCTTTCAGAACAGAATAATCCTTAAGCCAAATGACAGGAAGCAAGGCCTGCTATTAAATGTTTGTTGCTCACTGGGGAGGAGCTGTGCTGTTATATTGAACTGCTGCTGCTGTGCTTCCCTACTGGGGTCCTCTGAAACAGTTTAGGGCCGTGTCATGGTGGTTTGTGCTTGCAATCCAGTCTTGAAGTGAGTTCAGAGTTGTCTGGACGGGTCTTGAGACAGCATCCTGAGCCAGAGGCCTCTGATCTCCAGGCCAGCAGTTACCATGCAGATGGATTTATGAGCCTTACACTGGCGTACTTGTGGTCATCTTTCTGACCCTTTCTTTCCACATGACTATATCTTTGGCTAGATCCTCCCATCCTTAGATGGCTATTGCCTTCTGGTAAATTAGCAATTAAAACAAACAAGTACATTCATGGCCTTTGTGTTTACTCATCCTGAACCTCTCATGGCTGCAAGCCTAGTGACCCCTCCCTGTAAGAATTTAGTAGCACTGAAGTACAAAGAAATTTCTGTTCTAAACGGCTGAAGACTCCTCCCCAGAGGGCCCACTTCTAGCACTGACATACAGAAAAGTATGAAGTTTTGTCTTCAATGAAGGTAACTGTGTTTTTGGAGGCATGTAGTTTCTTACAATTAAGATTAGTCTATTTCAATTCCTTTATCTATCATATACTGGTTTATACTTATTAAAAAAAAAAAACACACATAGCCCTTTTCTTCCTGGGCTGCACAGCCTCCAGTGTCCTGGTACCAGCGCCTTCCCTGGGTAAGTCAGTGCGCCCAGAGTGCCTTGACTCCCCTAGCAATGGAGAACCCACAAGATGGACCTGAACCAGTGTCCAGTCTACAAAGAGGAGGGTCAACAGAGCAGAATCACTTCCTCCATGCTGCCAAGAAAAGCCAGCCATGGTCAAGCAGGACCTTTGACTTATCTTCACATAGATGGAATTAGTAAAAGAAAGGGGCCAGGGGCTCCTCCCAAGCCCATGTTACCCCTGAGGAACAGATCCTCAAATGACCATAAAAGTAAAAATAAATTGTTTTGTCTGGGCCAACTGTATGGCCTTAAACACCCAAAAGGAAAGTATAACCAAAGATTAAAGGGACCAATATAATTTCTTAAGAGTCCATATGCATAGCTAAAAGTTACATAACAAGCAACAATGCCAGAAAGGAGATACCTTCTTTTGAGTTGTTGGCCAGGGTGGCCCAAGGGACTCCCAGATAGTAACCCAGCATAGAGCTGGGAAAATGAACAGCAGACCCCAATCTTATCTAAAGGAATATTGGCAACTGATTGCTGCTAGATG
>NW_008352647.1:1551835-1556187 GCF_000622305.1 Nannospalax galili
GAATAAGATTGTGTGGGATGTTCTGTATGATATACACACAGAAAAAATGACAAATTTTTAAAAAGACATTTGAGGAGGAAGCATAAAAATGTACTTCATGTTAAATAGTAGAGGTGATAAACCTCACCAGTGAAATCTACCTGATGACTTTATATCCATACTCGGGTACTAAGGATCCAAGTGTAACCAACTGTGACTAGTAATCATCAGATACATAGAAATTAAAGACACATGTACAAACATCTAAGCGTTCGTAGCATTAAAAATGTAGGACATTGCCTATTTTAAAGTGAAATGGAGATCTTCTTTAAAGGGTAAAAACTCATTCAATTTTATATCCTACAGGGTTTATACTGAGTTCAATATTGTATAACTGTATTAATTGAACTGTGAACCTAAAAATTTACAGCCACTTTTGAAAGAGATGTATCCTTGATCTGGAGTGTGATACTGAACATGTTAAAGCTATAATGAAATGCTTCTTCTAATCATGTGGTTGTTAAATTTTAAAAAATTTTAAATAATAATTCTTCAAAACATAAAAATTTGCTCTTTAATAATTAATAGATGTGAAAAACATTACCATTGAAATCTACCTAATGACGTTATATCCATGCTCAGATGCCAAGGAGCTCAGAAAGTAACCGACTGTGACTAATAATATTCAGATATATAGAGATTAGAAATGCATGTGTAAACATCTTAGTGTTAACTGCATTAAAATGAATTTTTCTGTATGAAAATGTGTATTTTAATAATGAAATGGAGATTTTTAAAGGTTAAAACCTCATTTAATTTTATATCTTATAGGGTTTATACTGAGTGCAATATTGTATAACTGTATTAATTCAACAGTAAACCTAAAAATTTACAGCCAATTTTGAAAGAGATGCATCCTTAGCTCTGGAAATTGTTATTGAATATGTCAATGCTGTTGTAATGAAATGCTTCTTCTAAAACAAATTAAAAAGCACATGCATAGGTTTTTTTGAGGGAGGATCTCTTTGTAGTCCCAGTGGGCCTAGAACTCACTATGTAGACCAGACTGACCTCGATCTCACAGAGATCTGCCTGCCTCTGCCTCCTGAGTACTGGGATTAAATATGTATACCACCATGCCAGGCAAAAATATAAATTTTATTCATGATTGAGAAGTTACTCTTTCTTATTCAGAATTTTCACATATTAGAAAGAGGAGTCAGGGATGGGAAGATAGGAATGGGTAAAGTTCTTGCTGCAGAGACATGAGGACCTGAGTTCAGTTTTCCAGAAGCCACATAAAAAGAAAGGCATGGTGGCATGGGAGGTGTCTTTCATTCCAGTGCTGGAAAGACAGAGACAAGTGTATCCCTGAGGTCGGTAGGCAGCCAATTGGTGAGCTCCAGCTCCAATGAGAGATGCTGTCTCAAAAAAAAAGGCATGGAGCAATAGAAAAAGACACTCGATTTTGATATGGCTTCCACAGGTGTGTGTGTGTGTGTGTGTGTGTGTGCGTGTGCGTGTGTGTGCGCGCACGTGCACCGACATACACATAAGCCTTCAGACATCAACACTTAACACATACATCATTTATATAATTATACTTTTTCCCCTCTATTTTTTCCATATACCTGCTAAATCCACAGAATCACCTTTCCCCAAATCCATTAGTTTATATGCCTTGAAGGCATCTTTGAATTCTCCCTTCTCTCACACCTTCATATACAGTTTGTCCCTAGCCAGCTTCTCCACCTTTCTGTTCCTGCAAACACGAGCTCATCGTCATCATCCCATGTGGCTGCATTTCTCACCATGGCATCTCCTTCTCTATCGATTTTCATACACCGTTCTACCTTCAAATTCCCTAAACTTAACTTACAGGATATCACATTTTTAATTCATAGATAAAATTTTCAATGACGTTTTACTTCTCTAAACACTTCCTGACAACTATGAAGACTCTTTTAATCTTCCCTTTTGAAATTTCCTCTTATTCCTCTTCCTTCTGAGCTCACTGGCCACCTTCCACTGACAAAAATGCTATGAGCTTTTCCACAAATCATTGGTTCATGGGTTGAGCTCAGATCCAATAAAATCCAATTAGAATCTTTCCATAAGGTTGCAGAAATATCATGAATAAAGAGAGATTTGTGTGATGATATTTTGGATTTAGAAAAGAAAATTCCCTGTGGGTAGCAGCCATTTTCCTGCACGTTGTACATGGAGATACAGGAAGTTTGTATAGAATGTGAAGGAAGAACAATATAAACATAAAACCCAGCAAGAATATGGGAAGATAGTGAGAGCCCAGGAAAGGAGAATGGCCCATCTCACTGTTCTAGTTCTTTGTAAAATCTAAATATTATATTTGTCACTGCCCTACTTAAGATAAATTCCCCCTTTTGTCTTAGTAATTCAGTTTTGAAAAATAGGTTTTTTGTTTGTTTGTTTGTTTGTTTGTTTTTTGTCTTTTTGAAGCAGGGTCTCCCTGTAGCCCCAGGTGTCCTGGAACTCACTATGTAGACCAGACTGGCCTTGAACTCACAGAGATCCACCTGCCTCTGCCTCCCAAGTGCTGGGACTACAGGCATGCACCACCATGCCCTGCTAAAAGCAGATTTTTATCCAAGGAATCTTATTTAGTCCAGGGCCCAGCTACGGTTACAGGTATTGTTATTTATGAAAATATTTCCCCACATAACTTTTTCAAATAATTGCAAAATAAAATGACAAGTTTAAAGAGGCATACTATAATATTCTAAAATTCTTGAATCACACACAGTAATATGATTAAAATTCTCTGGATCTTTTGACCTTGAACTCCCCTCTTCCTTCTCTGACCCCCCAGCCCAGCGTCACTTCTTTTTTCTCCTCTCTCTAGGTCCCCTCTTCTTCTGTCATTAATTGCAGAAAGGACTGTCCCTGGTCTTGTCTGTCCTGGCCATTCTCCCACACTGTTCTCATGGTTTCCACCTTCAGTAATCATTCACACGACTGTCCTCTAATCATTATATCCCAAATTCTTGTGCATCTCTCTTCTCACACTGATTGCCCAGCAACCCCATGTAGACTCTCTTTCTGTGCTTCAGTTGTAAAATGCCAGAAACTGATGGTTATCAACTGGGAGTGATTTTATTCACAAGAGATAGTTCACACTATCTGGAGACCCTTTAATGATCATAACGGGGATAGGGTTGCTGCTGACATCTAGTGAGGAGAGGCTAGAGATGCTGCTAAATGTCTTCATGCACAGGACAACTCCTTGCAATACAGAATTATCTGCCTAATACTTCTGGATTCGAGAAATGCTGCCCTAAAACAAGTTAGACCATGCCCTCTGTGTTTGTCCTGCATGCCCTAATTCTGATAATTGTCATGTGTCCTCTAACCTGTTAATATCTTTAACCTCTAAATCATCTAAACCATAAATTCCACTTGATCTATCAAGTATATGCCATAGTTGACACATAAATGATGCTTATAATGGGAAATGAATGAAAGTATTGCTTCTAAAGTAGTACACACACACACACACACACACACACACACACTCATAAGTTTTTAAATATTCTCTGGTTCTTAAAAATAAATGCTATAAATTTAGACATTAATACATTGCTGGGTGTGGTAACACATGCCTTTAATCCCAGCACTGGGGAGGCCGTGGCAGACACGTCTTCGTGAGTTCAAGGCCAGCCTGGTCTACATACTAAGTTCCAAGTCAGCTGGGGCTATATGGAGACCCTGTCTCAAAAGACAAAAAAAAATTTTTTAAATGCATAATATCATAAGAAATTTAATTTTGAGTAAGTTCTTCATTAAGTTCATTGTAGTTAAGTCAGCTATTCTTCTGAATCAAACATATATATTATCAGAAATTATTAGAAATTATTTATTTCTGTCGTTTCTATGCACATTAAATTGAAAGACACACAGTGTAACTCCTGGTGAAGATGGTAAGTCTACCCAGTAACTCAGAGGTAGGAATAAATTTAGTCAGTGAGGGTAGAAACTTTATCATGTGTGTTTAAGAAAGATAATCTAAAGCAGCAGCAGGGGCTGCAGAGATGGCTCAGCAGTTAAGAGCACTGTCTGTTCTTGCAGAGGACCCAGGTTCCGTTCACAGCATCCACATGGCAGCCAGCACCCGGCTATAGCTCAAGTTCCAGGAGATCGTACACCTTCCTCTGGCTTCCTTGGCATTACACACACAGGTGTGCTTACATACATGTAGGCAAGACACTCACATACATAAAATATAAATAAATATTTTAAAATAAAAAGAATTCACTGCATCTTTTTACTTTTACATATTTTATGCATGTGAGTGTGAGTTACTGCCTTGGTTTCCTTCAATGATTAACTGTGATGAA
>NW_008352647.1:1556310-1589843 GCF_000622305.1 Nannospalax galili
ACTGTTAAATTCTGTCCTTATTGAATAGCCTCTTTTCCAAATATTTGACATATAATTTTTCTTCTATAAAAGAACTTTCATTAACAATTGGTAGGTACCTACATATTAATTGATTTAAAAATAGAAATTTAAAAAAAGCAAAACCAAAAAGAAAGTGGTGAAGAGATAAACTTGGTTGTCCAATCTTTGGTCAGGTGAAAGTAGCTCCTAGAGCTAATTCTATGCCTTACACTGAGCTCTCTCTGCCGTTTGTGTTTATATGTTTACCTGCTCCTTCTCTGCCGTTTCCCACTGAGTGCAATGGCCTTAATACCAAGAGTCTTATCTAGTTGTGTTGGCTGTTGCATTGTGAGGATTAAGGTAATGCTTGGTGAGGGAACACACGACTGGACATGTGAATGAATCAGCATATGAACTGCTAGGAGTCCTGGTTGTGTCCACATGACAAGAGTTTCTGTTCAACTTTCCTACCTGTCACTGTTGAGAAACACATGGGGTCTCACTCAAAAGTTCATCCAAAGTTCTTATATTTTATAATCAGATGTTTCAGAATTGCAAGTTCAGAATTTTCTTGCCAGCTTGCAATTTTGAGAGAATGTTTTGCCTTTCATTGTTTTATATCATAGTCAGTGCTTGAATTCCTCTTTTATGCTGAATCTGAGGCCTGATTTTCAAGATCAGCATCAGAGCTGGTCAAGGGAGGCCCCTCTCCCTAAGTAACTTCTAACTAATAAAGAGGTAGGCATCAGATGCTTTCATAAAGGAGTGCACTGCTTTGAAGGCCGAAGAGAGAGATGATATGGGATTCAATATAGGGGAGCTACATAATTATTTCTGGTGAGTCTTCTGTGTCTCTGCTTCCTAATCTCCAAAATAAAGGCGTTTCCCTAATGGTGCTCTTGTAAGGATAAAGGAAGATGAATTACTAAATAACTTATATCTGGTATTTGCTATAGGAAAGCAACTTCATCAAGGCTGTTTCCATCTGCTTTCCTGATCTTGTTCCAAAGAGCAGCTTTGTGGACCACAATCTGGGGCTGGAGCTATCTAGGCACATAGGAAATCTTCCAAGACCTTTCTAGTCAGAGCAGCTGGAACCAGGCAAGGAGGTCAATCAGCTGATGGCTCTGTAAATCAGTAAGAGTTGCAGGATTACTCCTCATGAGTGAACTGAAAGTTCTTCAATTCTGTAACATTGGTCTCTCCATTTATGCTTAAATAATCTTCCCATCTTCCTTGGGGTGCTCATATTTGGAAGGAGTTGGACTTTCCACTCTATTGGCTGTGTTCCCAGAAAGTTTCACATCTATTATCACATCTTCTGTCCTCGGTGAGAGAACCATCATCTTTCAAACCTGCAGAAGAGCCTTTGTGGGTTCATTCTCTGAGATTGAATGTGTCAAAACTCTGCAGGGGAATCCTCTAGGGACTGTGCCACCCTACCAGTGCAAGAGTATTAAGACTTACTCACCTTTCAGGGATCACACAACATCCATGGCAACCTGCCCTTTATAGAATGTCCCAAGAAAGCAGAGAATGGGATATAATGGAGAGAGAGTAAGCAAACAATTCTTCCTTGTGAACTCAAAATTGGACTGTACTGGACAGGACAAGCAAGGGTAAGATTTATGATGCTGTGTAGGTGGAATCATCATCATCTGAAGCCAGAATGATTAGGCCTTGGCAGCTTAGTCTGGACAGATAAAACAGCATGTGGTGAAACCTTTTGGGGTAAGAGGCACCTATGGGAGTGACCATGGTCTTCTGATGAACTCTGGAACCACATCTCATCTTCGCTACTTGTGAAAGATAGAATGGTAGGAATGTAAGTAACAGGGATCAGGTACCAGCCCTGTGTTAAGCACTTTGCCTGTATCATCTTACACCGTACTCCTGATCACTCCTGATCATCAAATTTAGCCATCTGCATTTTAGACATGAGGAAATTGGTTACTCAAGGGGTTAAGTAACTCTTTCAAAGTTATGAGGTCAGAAAAGAAGAGAGTTAAAATATTGTAACATCGCGCCAACCCCATTCTATATACTAATAAATTATCCTGACCCATAGAACAAGCTGATGGGAAAATTAAATGCAGTGCCCAATGGTCGCACGTAGGTAGCTCCCAGCGCTTTCTCTTCCTTGTTGTCACCAACACAATCATCATTTAGTAATTGTGGGATGAGCCTTGCTTAGATCCAGGTAAGAGGAATACTACAGCCAAAGGCAGAGATCATTAAGTCAGTTAATGAAGGTTCTACTCCTCAGCAAGTTTGCAGCAAAGTAAAAGCTTAAAACAGTCGCTTCACAAGGTCCCCTTCTCCAGTTGTTTGGGTCCACATTTTCCTGAACTTTAATTGTTAGGATATAGAGGAAATTAAACATAAAATATGCATATTGTATGTATGAATTCATAGAAAACACCTAGAAATTATGAATTAACCTATCATCTATCCATCTGTCTATCTATCATCTATCTATCATCTATCTATTATCATCATCATCATCTATCTATCATCTATCATCTATCTGTCATCTATCTATCTATCTGTGAATGATTTGTTTGCTTTTGAAAGGGCCTTGAACTCTCAGTGAAGGTGAGAATGACTTTGAACTTCTGATCCTTCTCCCTTTACCTGAATGTTAGGATTACAGAGGTGCTCCACCATATGTAGCTTATATGATGCTGGGGATCAGTCTCAGGGATTTGTGCATGCTGGGCAAGCATTCTACAAACTAGGCTGAGAAGAATATTCTGGTTTTCACCATCAAGTTCCACTGCTCAAAGAAAGAGTAAAAGGCAGGACTCTATTTTAGGGTGCCTTGATTTAGGATGGCAACCCTCAGCTGGGCTTGATGGTACATGCCTGTTATCATAGTACTTGGAAGTCTATCTATCTATCTATCTATCTATCTATCTATCTATCTATCTATCTATCTATCTATCTATCTATCTATCTATCTATCTATCTATCTATCTATCTATCTATCTATGTATCTATCATGTATCTATCATCAATCTATCTATCATCTATCTATCTATCATCTATCTATCTTTCTATCATCTATCATCTATCTATCATTTATCTATCCATCTATCATCTATCAATCTATTATCTATCTATCATCTATCTATCTATCATCTATCATCTATATCATCATCTGTTTAAAACAACTCAGTAGTAGACTGAGGTTGGGACCTAGATTGACAGTAAATGGGCGCAGGGGAGATATTAGATGGCGGAAGTGTTCTAAATGTCCATTTGGTATTGGCTAGACAAGTGTATAAATGATACATAACCATAGAATTGTTACTCGATTTTTGTAAATTATAACTCAGCAAACTATTTGAACAAATGTAGGACCTAAATTAGGACCAAATTTCTAGTCAGGTTCTGGTTAACATGGCTAGAGACTGAGTCGTTTTCCACTGAAAGCAATTCAAGCACATTGCTGTTCGTTCCTACTAAGCCATGTGTGCTTGGTTTCTATTCAGCATGGGGTCACCTGGTCATCTTGATATTTTTTTCCCATGTGAACTCTACTTGCACTTTTGACTTAATATCTTCATTGTACCCTCATAATTAGGCTCTGGCTGCTTCTTTGAGACTTTGAGTGGTTATGCCCACTTTAAATTTCATTCTTTACTCTTAGATTGTGTATGTGAGTACATATGTGTGTGAATTTGTGTGTGTAGATGTGAGTGTGGTGTATACACAAGTGCTTGTGCACAGGGTATGGAGGCCAAAGAAGGACACTGAGTGTCCTCTTCTATCACTGTTGCCTTAATCCCTTGAGACAGCATCTCTCACTGAGCCTAGATATATGCTGTCAGCCAATGAGCCCAGCTAATGAGCCTCCTGGTTCCTCACCACACAGGTTTATAGGTATGTTTGGCCATGCCTGGCTTTTCACGTGGATGCTGAGGATTCAAACTCAGGTCCTCAAGTTTGTGCAGCTAGCTCTCTTACACACTGCACTGTTTCCCCAACACTCTACTCTTAGATTTTTATGAAATCATCACATTTGTAATACCTTATGGTTTAGATCGGTTAAATAAGGGAAACATTCTTGGCTTACTTTTACAAACTCATTGTTAAACAGAGCAAGTAGAGGAGACCCGTGGCTGCTGATTCTAAAGGACATCAGTTGTTCTAGTCCGCTCTGTGATAATGAGCCCCTACCCAGAAGGAATCAGCTAGTGTTAAATCTCATAATGACAGAAACAGAAGTGTGCAGTGCCGTTATCACTAAGCCAATACCATTAAAGGCCAGGGTTTATTGACACTTCAGGTGCCTGGATGAGTCCTCTCCAGGCTGAGCTAATGAGGAGAACCTCTCCATTACCTCTTATCGAGATTTAGCAATGCCCTCAGTCACCAATGATGGTGGAAATTACCAGGCAAGCACTGACATGGGCCAGATGCTGGCCCTTAGGCATAATGCTTGCAATTGTGGACAGAATCGTAGACGCAAAAGTCCAGCTTCTAGCACTGTTGTTTTGCTCTGCTGTTTGTCAAAGCTGTGTTCTAAAGCCTAATGCTGTACTTCACAGCCTGGAACAGAAGTGATTGTTCTCATGGATCTGTCTCTACCCCTTGACATAGACACCACATACACACACACACATACACACACACACACACACACACACACACACACCACAAATAATAAGACCAGAAGGAATACTTAAAAGTCCTTTCAGTTCTCCGCTTCTTAGAATCCCACTTCAATTGTTCATCCATGGAATCTTATTAGTTTTTCAACTTTGTTCATCTGCAGATCATTTCTATAAGTTTGTCTCTCCTCTGTAAGAACAGACCACACACTTAAAATGTATTTTTTCATAGAGAAATTTTAATCTTTTCTGTTGTGAATGAGATATAAGTTTTAAAGGAACATTAAAATAAATACTGGGGGCTGAAGAGATGGTTCAGCCATTAAGAGCACTAGCTGTTCTTGCAGAAGACTTGGGTTTGTATCCCAGCACCCATGTGGTGGCTAATTCCAATTCCAGGGGATCCGACACCCTTTTCTGTCCTCCAAGTGCACTGAATGACAGGAGTGTACTTACACACATGCAGGCATAACACTAATACACACAAAAAATTTTTAATTAAAAAATATAGAAATCTCATTGATGTTTGTCTATACTACATGTTTTCAAACCACCCTCAATATTAGCTGAAACATTTTGTTCCTCCATAGCAGCACTGTCAGACAGAAAATTGTATATAACAACTTCTTTGCACCTAGGTTGGCCATGGATGTGGTCCTGCTAACAAGAACACAAAGCTGAACTAAAGGGATTCCTGGGAAAATTCTTTAAAAGGTCACGAGGAAACAAGTGTGCCTTTAATCTATTGTCTTTTATTTTGCTCTGAGAATTGGTGAAAACATTAGTGATGATCACCTTGAGCCAATGCAATATCAAGCATGGAGCAGAGTGTCACACTCGACCTCATATTAGATAGGAGGAATAAGTTCAATGTTTCTGCTGTACAATATAGTGGCTAATTTAAATAAAAATAGTGCAATGTTTTTGAGGCAAGGTTTTTATCCTGTACCCCAGGCTAGCCTGGACCTCATCATGTAGCCTAGGTTGAACTTGGAATACCAATCCTCCTGTCTCATAAGTCCTAGGGTTAAAGGTGCATGCCACCACACCCACCATTATAATCCATTTTTTGATAAAATCAGGAGAGTGGATTTTTAATGTTTGCATCACAAAAGAAGTCGTGTGAGGTAACATATATGCTAATTGGTGCCATTTATCCATTCCACAATGTGTCTATATTCCTAAATGACATGATGTACAGAATGACTGTTTATGATTTTTATTTGCTAATTAAAATAATTATTTATTTAAAAATGGCTTCCATCTCATGCCATAGGTCTTAAATCCAATCAGAGGGTGGTTACCTGGCACCATTATCAGGGCTAAGAATCTGTGGCTAGATATGTCATGGGCCCTAGGAGAGACCCTCTACTAATATTCTACCAAGTGGACATGACTTCTAATGACTTATTGCTGTGCTCATAGATTAGTGCAACTCTCAGTCCTCGTCAGAGAAACTTCTTGCAGTAAAAGGCAATTATCACAGAGACCCACAACTGGTCAACATGAAGAGGATAAATGTGTTCAGTCCCAAATGGGACATAAATATGACATTCCTCCCTCCAGAGTCAGGGACATTTGTGAAAGTAGAGGCAGAAAGACCAAGAGCCAGAGGTGACAGGTAACTATTAGGAAACAGTGTTTTCCAAACAGCAGGGCAGTGCACATGTGAATTGTCACAGGGTGTGCATGACCTGCTCAAGCTGAAGCCAGACGAAATCCCAGCGTGGGGAGATGGGCTTGAAGTACCACTCCTAACCAAAGCTAACCATAAGCTGCTGGCTTACGACAGCTGCTCAAAGTGGGAAAAGTGAGTTTTCTTAATGGTGTGGCTCCTGTTAGGTCGACCATGCTCCAGGCTGGTGCCACTTTCAAAACTATTTGGGCAACACAAACGGGAGTAAATTGGGGGAAAAAAAACTTGAAGGTGTGTGGGTTGGGAGGTGGGAGTAGATTTGAGAGGAGTTCACAGAGGTGAGGAATATGGTCAAAATATGAAACTTTCCACAAATTAATTTTAAAATAAAAAATGGTTATGCAGAAATCTAGACAGAGTAGGGTCTCTAGTTATTATCCAACAAAACAGTGAACTAATGAACTTGCTTAAGTAACATTTAAATCAGTATTTCTGTAACTAGGAGTCAGTAGAGACCATGCTGAGAAATTCCTCTTTAATGTGTCATCATGTATACCACCATTTGCCTGGGAATTGCATTGTGATAATCACTGCAATGAATGCAATGTGTAAAGATTTCATCCTGAAGACAAAGGTCATTTTTATTGGTCAGTCTGCCCCATCAGCCATAGCTAAATATGGGAGTGTCCCAAGTGTCATAACTCCCTCGGAATATGAAGTGTTAGTGGGTAGCCTCTGTGCTGTCTCGCCATTAAAGGTGATTTTAAATGATTATGGTATAAATCCAATTTTTTCAAATATATGTAAAACAGAGAAAGACAAATCCACAGCCAGTCTTGTGAGGTGGATTTTCTGCATGAAAATGGGCACATAGATCTTTGTAGCTTGTTTAAGTTACAGTAACAGTTTCTGTCTTTCTCTGAGCTTTAAGGAAGACAACATCTGGGTTATCCAAGCCTTTTCTTGTTTGTAGAATAGGACAGCAAAGATCAATGAATAAATCAAGGGAGCAGCATGTATCTGAGCACAGTTTCTGAGCTTACAATCTGCACGCTATTTTAGTATTCAGAACAATGAACATGTGTCCACATAGAGTTCACCCCAACCACAAGCAATATAAATTCTTTGAAAGATACTAAAAGTAGCAATAATGACACCATAGCAACTGTCATTTATTAAACTTGCCCCATATGCTAAGCAGGTACTCCTACATTTAAACCCCAAGCAATCTCAGCAGACAAAATATTTATTTCATATTGTTGGAAAGATCTTACATTTGAGGAAACTAAGTCTTGGATAGATCAAATCCTTTGTCTAAGATCTCACAGCTGAGCAGCAGGAATGTTAAACAAAATTCTTCTGTATATGTACCTAAAGCCAAGTTTTTAAATAAGACTATCATTGATGCATTGATGGATCAAAGTGTGAAGGTATCCTGACATCTTTGTATATTGGTTCATTTTTATAAATTATTTACAATTAATTTATTATAAAATATTTATATATATTCATATTTTCTATTAATTCATTTGCCTCATAATAACATGAGGAAATTAACTGATTGACCCTGGGCAAGTTATTTATTTTTATTTATTTATATTTAATTAACATATATGGCCCTTAATTCTGTGTCAGGGACTGTCTTAAGGGTTTCACAAGTTTTAACCATTTAGCTCACATTCCATATTTAGCATGCAGTAAGGAATTAAATTTGTCTAGGAATGTAACAGATAAAAGACCTAAAAATATTATTTATGCAATTGGCAACTGAGGCTTAGTAGTGAGAGCACCTTGACAAAAATTCACATAACAGGTAGCAAAGTGATTGGCAAGAGGCCTTCTGAAGGGGTGGATTGTAGTGGGTAATTACTGAACACTTGTCACCTCTAGCATGCTATGAACTATGGATTTTGAATTGCTGATTTTGGTAATGACTGATTGGTTGGTTGGTTA
Organism: Nannospalax galili; assembly: GCF_000622305.1. Lineage (NCBI taxonomy): Eukaryota > Metazoa > Chordata > Mammalia > Rodentia > Spalacidae > Nannospalax > Nannospalax galili. Next base: position 1,564,516 of record NW_008352647.1, read on the forward strand.
ATTATACCAGGAATTTGTTGTCGCAGAGCATAATTGTTTTTTAACAGTCTTTTTTTTTACAGTGAATATTTTCAATTCATTCATGTACAGTCTTTGTGTGTGTGTTTATATTTGAAATTTATATGTACATGTGTTCATGTAAAACAACTGCATTTTTTGACAAACTGCTTTGTGATCCATGTTTGTTTACCTGATAAAGAACCTAGGACTCCTCCTAAACAGAACCATAGTGTGTTTTAGGTACTAGAGAATATAACTTCTGATAAAATTTGGGATATCTCTGTGATAGACTTGTAAATGCTTCCAAAGTCAAGCAGAAGACAAGGCACAGTAAGAGAAGCCAGAAAGATGAGTGTTGTTTTGACCATGACATGATAATCTAGATCCTATACATTTATGAGCTGCAGAAATTCAACTGTTCCTGACTCATCCACACATTCTTAGAAAATTGGAATTTTCAGTTTATATGAAAAGTTACTGGTGGATCAGTGGCAAAAATTACTTTCCCAGGATCATCCCAGTGTACACGCAGATATCCCCCATATAGACTTCCAGACTTCCATATACCTGAACTCCCATAGGATGTTTTTATTGGGCAATTTCATTACTTACTGATATCAACGCAGAACTTTATAGCTCTTAACCACTGATGACTTTCAAAATGTCTGATAGCTCCATAGTATGAACTCATTCTATTCAGATTATTTCAGTAGTACATTTTTGTGGCACATGATTTTTCTTTGCTGTAGCTTCATATGAGCAAGGTCTCAGGAGCCTGTAAGGCTCGGTTTTGATATGGTCATGCATCTCCTCCCCTGCTTCTTAATATGGATCATTATATTTATATTATACAGACAAGAATGCCAGTCACCTCTCATCAAAGAAGCTTCTCTTGCAACAGATGGCTGCTTATTTCAGAGTTCCACAACTGGTCACAAACAGAGACTGTCTGTGAAATGCCCATTCCTGGGTGACACATCTACAATGGAACTTCTACACCCAAAGCTCACAGAACATAGTAGAAGAAGGGTAGAGAGAATACCAGTGCACCTCCCAACTCTCATCAACAAAGCTCCCTCACACAACAGAGGTCCATAAACACAAAAAGACACAGATGTCCAAAACATAGAGAATAAAAGTCTGCAGAATGCAGGTCTTTGGACAGGTCTTGTATATTAAACTTCACCCACCCAGGGCTCAAGGACCATCATGGAAGAGGGGGTAGAAAGATGGTTTCTATTATTAACTTATTCTATAAGGTTTCTCATAGTTGATGGAGGCTGCTTTGCTTAGACATCACTTATCCTCCTTCCCCTGAAAGTAGACCGTTCCCAGTAACTTACACACAAGCTTGCAGTAGTAGATCTACTTTTGCACTTGGATGAAGGGAAGGGACAAGGGAGAAGATCTGGGGTGTGAATGGTCCACAGACCCTCCTGTGTGATCACAAGATGAGCCTTCTGAACCCTCTCTTCCCTAACCTGCTTCCCTCATTGCCTACTGGCTTCTCTTGAAGACAGCCCCTCAATATATTATTTATGCAAGAATCCAAACCTATCAAGCCCAGAGGGATGAATCAAAACTCAGAAGATTCTTGTTTAACTGCTTAGCTCCACCCTCTGTTGGGGACCCATTCAAAATGACAGGATCATTTACCTCCTGATTGAATTGCTTTCATTTTTTCATTTTCTATTCTTAGTCCTTTCAACAATAGGAACTCATAACACCGACCATAACTAGTAGACATTGCAGCTCTCATTGAGGGCCGGAAGGAACGAGAATGCTAGGTGACAGAATATTCTACATTCTCTGAAAAGCCAGTGACCAATGGACAGAGTATTTAATTTTACCGTGGTCACGTGTCAGAAAATAACCCACAATATTTCACAGTAAGGACCAACTCCAAAACGAGGAAATTAAATAAGTTTTAGTTGGAAGGTACATGTTACATTTGAGAAGGAAGGTCAGATTGAAAGACAATTGATTTCTGTGACTGATAGTACTTTTCCCAGCTATCTCTGTGATTGATAGTACATTTTCCCAGATATCTCTGAGCACAGTTATAATTCTTGAACAACCCAGAAGCATACAGCACAAAAAGAAAGACCATACAGGGATTCATTTCAAAGCTAAAGGAGGAGCTTCCTGCCTCTAACCATCCCACATATCGGAATATTCGGAACATGTAAATAAACATTTTATGGCAAATATTTTGCTACCGTTTGAACACAAAATTTGTTTTCTGTCATCTGACAGCTTTACTCTATTTTATTTTATTTTATTTTATTTTATATCTTGAATAAAGAAAAGTGATCATCAGATGTTGGTCTGTTATAAGTGAAAACACAAAATAAAACAAGCTCATGGGAAATATTTCCCATGCATGTCTACACGAAAGTAGGCTTTACCCTGAAAAAAAGTGAAGGAAAGGATTTAATGTGCTGATATTTCAAAACTATCTTTTAACATAATGAAATATGATTTTCCCATATATGATTTTTGAAATTCAAATGACATAAACTTTACAGGCAATGATACCTCCTCTAGAAAGAGGTAAGATAAAAGAAAACCTTACGGAAAATAAATTTAATTATAACTTCTTTCAACCAATATTCACCAAGAACTCACCAGGGAAGAAAATATATTTTAAAATGGCAACAAACACAAATAACAGCTTGATGCTGAAAACCACGCATCCCTTTTTGTTGAAGAATATGAAAATATTGTGGGAAAGTCAGAAACGATACAGGCCATTCAGAACAGGTACGGTTTGGAGTTATGGGATATTGGTGCTTCATTTGAGAAGTTTTCAATCAGTTTACTTGCTCCTTCGTTTATTATTTGTTCTTATGTTGCATATTTTTTTGAGCTATGGCACATTTTTTGTATATCTTTATTGATTTTTTTTTGTATTTCACACACGACATCTTAATAATCTTTATGTTCTCTCCACCATCTGCACCTTCCCATAGGCCACACACACACACACACACACACACACACACACACACACACTGGATGTCATACATTCTGCCATTAATGTTAAGGCCTATTGAGTAACGTTAGTACACCCAGATGTACATAAGTTTTTGATTTCTGTGTCTGGAAACGGTGATATTTCAAGGAGAAAAGGAATCCTTAATATACTGCTGATGGAATGCAAACTAACCACTCTTAAGTCAGTGTGGACGTTCTTCAGAAAACTAAAATGAGAAGTATAATGTGACTCACTTACTGGTATAATGAGTATATATCCCAAGGATTCAGAGTCAGCTTGCTACAGAAATATCTGCATGCACTTGTTTGTCACTATACTGTCCACAATAGCCATGTTATAGAATCAGCCTAAGTATCGATTATCTGATGAATAAAACAAATATGGTAAATATACATAATAGAGTTTTATTCAGCCATTATATCATTTGCAAGAAAATGGTTGGAACTAGAGAACATCATGTTAAGTGAAGTGAGCCACTCTCATAAAGACTGACATAAGATGTTGTCTCTCATGTGTGTTATCTAGGCTGGGAAGGGAAGGACACAAAAGTAAGGGGAACTCCTAGGACGGGTATAGGAAATGGGGAGATTTAGAAGAGAGAAACAAAGAATATTATATGAACGCACGGAAATGTCATAATGAAACTCATTGCCTCGTACAATTAATGTGTGCTACTAAGAAAGAAAAGAATCTGCCAGTGATGAGACGTAAAGTGCCACAGAGTCACAGGAAAGAAAAGGAGGGCAATGGACAAGGAAAAATGAAAAGCTACTTAGAACATAGAATTCTACGGAGTCCGTGAGGGAGGCATTCTGTAAAGGAAAGACCAACGGTGCATAATGTGTCAGTAAATGCCAAAATGTGGGGCTCAGCACACATCTGATTAGAATGAAGAGACTTAAAAGATGGGATACCAGTGATGGGTAATGGTCTAAGTGAGCAAGGACAGCAGGAAAAGGCAGGAGGTTGTGACAGGCTAGGTGAAAGTAAATTTCAGTGGAGAGGGAAAGATTAAGGTTGTAGAATACTACAGAAGGAATAAGTGAGGAGAATTAAGACCAAGGGAATTGGAAATGATTAATAATAATAATAAATAATAATAAATTACTGTTATTATTACTGGAAGTAATATGGAAAAACAAACCCTCAGTTTCACTTAAAGGGAAGTTGTGCTGGATAGGGTTAGTTGTCAACTTGACACACCTGGGTAGAAGGAGCCTCAATTGTCTCCATTGGACTGGCCTGTGACCATGTCTGTGGAGTATTTCTTGACTGCTGAGTGATGTGGGACAGCCCAGCTCAGTGTGGGCAGTGCCAACCCTGGGAAGATTGTTCTTTATTGTACAAGAAAGCAGGCTGGGCATGGGCCAGGGGAGCAAGCCAGTAAGCAGTGTTCCTCCATGGCCTGTGCTTCAGCTCCTGCCTCCAGGTTCTTGCCCTGAGTTCCTACCTTGGACTCCCTCAGTGATGAACTGTGAACCGGGACATGTGAGCCAAATAAACCCTTTCCTCTCCAAGTTAGCATTGGTCAGAGTGTTTTGTGACAGCAATTGAAGGCAAACTAGAAAAGAAGTGAAATGATTTTGAATAGGGTTAGAATAACAAATTCTACAAGCCCTACCAGTTCTACACAGTTGTAAGTGGTATCCATTTTCAGGGTCACTGTAGAGTTTAAAATAACTGCTGGAAGTCTAGTTGAAATGTCTATTTAGTTGGATCACAAACACTTTCAGAAGAATTTGCTTCATTTTGCAAGCCTCCCTGTCACTATGACACATCACCTTGCTTGCCTGAAATGAGTCACATGACCAAATCTTGCTGCAAAAGAGAATGGAGTTTTCCACATAAAATTACGGTCTTGTTATTAAGGAAGGAAGAAGGCATGCATATTAAGTGATGGACAGCAGTCAGTTCTATACCCTTTAAAAGCTTGTTGAAGTCAGTGTCTTTTACTTGTTGGCCATGTGCCCCACCCAGTAGATTTCTAGTTCCTTGAAGAAAATAATTGTGTTCAGTTTATTGTATTATTGTTCAATATGACTCTTCCATTGAGGTTTATTTTCTGTCTTGCACAATCTAGACCATTTTATCCTTTCTGGTTTTCAAGAAAGGTAATCAATATCTTCATCCTAATCAAAGGGTATCTGATAGTTAAAATAATTCAAAAATTCTTAAACCTCAATTTGGAATTTTACCAAAGAAGTAGGTGGCCTCCAAAACAGAAATTATGAATTAATAGGCACATGTAATTATTCAAAGTAGCAGATAAGTATACTATACAGGATTCTTTTAGAACAGAATTTCTTCATTTTCTGTCACATGCTCACCCCAACGTAAACCTGTGCCAACATGTTCTGGTCTTATCCAGGTCAGAAGGAACATTGTCAGATTATTTTCTTGGTGTTGGAAATTCTCTTTCTCAGCTATGCACTTGAACTCTACAGATCAGCAGGAAACTTCATTTTCTTGATGACCAGCAGCAATCAGTGGTGCACCATTCACAACATCCTCCTTTTAAAAACAGGTGCAACCATAGTGCAGGGTATCTGAACAGAAGCAATGTTTGACAAGCCTCTGCTTAGCTCTGGAAACAGTCAACTCCCAAACTACTAACTTCAATCTGAATCTCTTATCTCGCGTCCAAGACTAAAGAGGTTTCTGACTTGATCCTGGGTTCCCTTTGATATTGGGAACCACTGTTGCCATCAATCACAGCATCCGGACCTCAGAGGTTCCTGGAGATTCCTATGTGTCTGTCTCCCAGGCTCTTGGGAAACTGCCCTTGACTTTCTCCAGAGTGTAACAGGAGATTCCAAATGAGAAATCCCAGACATAACACCTTCAAGTGGTTCATCCACCTACCACAAATCAATCCCTTTTCCTTGCGTATTGAGAATTAGCAGAGATCATACACATACTCCAGGGTTACCTGGGTTACCTCTTAATACAATTATAGTTCATTTTGCCAGCAATTACTTTCATAGAAAGATTGGCAACAGCTAGAAATAAAGTCTAAGGCAACTGATGGGCTGAGTTGCTAATACATCAGTTTGTTCAGTCTCATAGCTGACTGAGCAGGCTGGGAACGCAACATGGCACAGAGGAAATACTGAGTATTTGAACTGGGTGGGATGACTAACCATGGTGGCTAGCTTAGGCACTAACAAGCAAGTACTACCAAACCCTTCACATCCTATGGCTATTATCTGTACCAGCTTAGTGATCTGCACTATGGCTTTTAAAACAGTGTGAAGAAGTATATACAAAGAACTATGGTTAAAAAGTGATGGTGTTAAGAGGAGCACAGAAGGCCTGTAGTGCACAGGTATTGAACCCCATTCCACTATTGATCTATCTACAAGGTACTTTTCACTGAAATTCGTACAAGCATTTGAAGTCACTTCCTTCCAGTAATGTCCCATTTTTTCTTTTCTGCAGTATAGCAATGATCTATTTCTGTTGATTATACATTGGTTATGCAAATAGAAGTGTCTATGAAATATACCACTTAGGGCTGAAGATATAGCTCAGGTATATATGAGGCTCTAGTTTAAAAACAATACACACTAACAAGGCAAAGCACGTCTTAAAGAATATTAATATAATGAACATGTGTGGGTCCAAACTAAATTTAAATTTTCCCTTTGCCTGTTATGTTTCCTGTATAACAAATTGTTTTCTTGTTTCCCTAGGCATCGAATAACGAAGAGACAGAGGCCTCCTTATTACCTTCTCCTATTAAAATATGGTATGTGTTTTCTTTAATAAAACATCTTTATCATTTGGTTTTGAACTTGAAATTTTAATTGCTATTCTGATATTTCTTTCCTTTCTGGAAGAAACTTTTGTCTATTAAAATGAGTTAAATACATGTTTGTTTTTCTCAATTTTCAGATTGATCCATCCACGTCTAATTTTAGGTTGTATTTCATTGGTAACCTAGGAAAAATAACAACTTAGAATGTCAATACATCTACATTTAAAGATTGATGATAAGCAGGCTCTCAAAAGCTTCAACTTGGGGAAAGCACACATCTGATTCATCCTCTCCTGGACACACATTCTCAGATATGTAAACGCAGATGGTGTCTGATAAGAAGTCTTCCATGCAGTTTCGTTTCTTGTTAATACATTTATACAGAAAAAAAATGTAAAAAAAAAAAGCCAAGATCAACAAGTACTAAAAACTTAAAGATAAGTAACTTTTTTTAAGTTAAAATAATGTCATCAAATGGGAGCTTGAACAGCATTTATAAAGCATATGGGTCAGCTCTAAGCTCAAAACATAACATTGAGAAGTACATCCATTGAAAATGTCTTGACTGTTCCTCCTTCTGATGATGTGGTCCAGAGGTGCACACACACACACACACACACACACACACACACACACACACCAGATTAGCAAGAACCACTATCAGTCAAGTATGGATTTTTAAATCTGTCTTGAGAGGATTCCAGAGCAAATGGAATCACATAGTTGGGGAAATATTGAAGGTATTTTCCCAAACAGTGGAAGGACAGCATGTAAAAATGACAAAAGATGAAGAGAAAAATATTGAATAAGAACACTGGAAACTAGCTATGAACAATTTCTACTTTTGGATGATTGCTTGGGACAAACAAGAAATAAGTTAGAAAAAAAAGAAAGATTGGAAGAAACGAGTGACCAAGGGAAGGAAGGAAAGAAAGGTAGAAAGAAAAAATAAGGAAGAAAGTACCCTGCGAAAAATACACATTAGTGTCCACGGGAGACAATTAATCACAGGTGACAAAAAGGGAAAAATACCATTTTCCAGATATCAAGCAAAAAACAAATTACACCAGCATCGCTCTTCCCTGTTATGACGCCAGCCTTTCTCTTACCCCCTTAAATGTATCTTCTTTAATAACCACAGACAGCTGTTCAACTCCTTTGCTTAGAGCCCTGTGCCAACTCGATCTTATCCACCCAGTGAATCCCAATGTACCAACCAAGACAAGTCTTAAATTCTTCACTTTCTGTCTCATTTCTGCCCATTCTCTGCCCCGTTATCACCATCTAAACACCCAAAAGAATCAAGCTGTTCAACCTCCATAGATGCCCTTTCCATCTCTCCGTTTCTAACCTTTACTTTGTATTCAGAACTTCTACAATATTGCATCCCTTCCAAAAAGGTGCATCCTCTTCTCGGGATTTAGCTTTGGGCTGGGGAGTTAAGACAGTGAGTAAAGGACTTGTCTTGCAAGCTTGAGGACCTTGTCATCCCGGGGCTGGGGAAGCAGAGATAGTAAATGCCTGTGATTCACTGTGGTACCCTATTTGGCAAGTTGCAGGCTAGCGAGAGAGCCTGTCTCAAAAGAAATGCGGATGGTGTCTGAGGAATGATGCCTGAATGGTCTTCTGGCCTCCACGTGCATTGTAAGTACACATGTATGCATACCTGCTCACAAATGTGAACTTGAATGAACACACACACACACACACACACACACACACACAAAGACCAAGTTTCTGTCTCTTGTGGTTACATATATAGAGAGCAGACCTTTATCTTGCTACCTCTGCAGAATGTTGACTTCCTCTGTTTATTCCTTCTTTCCCATTTGAGGGTGAATAGATACCCTGACATTTAGCATAGTAGCTAGTTGCTAGCAACTATGAGGTTGTGCTTCTTGATATTTGTCATAGGAAATAACTGATTATATATGGGACGAGAACTCAGGGTGATAGAGGTGGTGGTGCTTTATAAAGTGAGAGGTTATAATGTTCTGCCTGTAGCATTGGAGGATGACCTGCAGTTCCTAGTTTCCAGGGATTCTATTTTTTTAGATCAGGTCCTTAATCTCTGATTTTGCCCATCATTCAGAAAGAAACAAAACAGAAACATAAGTTTTGTTCTCATCTTAAGTATATTATTTTTATCACTATCATAAAGCAGAGGGCTTCAAGGTGTTACGGTGGAGAGCGCATGGCTGGAGCTGGAGGGTCCCTGAAGGACTGTGTCAGAAGGGAAGCAAGCAGATCGGGAGAGAAATAGGAGATGAAGTCCAAATGATGAGTGGGCAGATCATAGGGATATGAATGTCATGAAGGCCTTTGACATTCATTTTGACTGAGACATAAAGCAAGAGGATGTGGCTGGTGTTTTATCAGATTCATACTCTGACTCTCTGAAGAAGTAGGGGCAGGTAAGGGATGATGACAATCGTGGTGATAGTCATGAAGTAGAGGAGTGTGGCTGCATTAAGATATACTGTAAATGTAGAGGTAAAAGGACTTACTTGTGGACTATGAAACTGCCAGGCCCCCCAAAAATCAACGAGTTCTTTAAAGCAGGATAAGTCTTTTATGTATCAGAGTCTCCAGTCTCCAGTGCTGTACAGAACCTCAAACTGTGGTGCAACTTAATGTGGTCAGAGGGTCAGGAAATGTGGGGAGAAACTTGCCTGATACACAGAAGTATGTCACTGAGATTGAGTAGTTCCCTCCTGAAACAGCAGATACCAAATGTCTTTTTCTAAGACCCCAGCAACATTGACAACGTAGTCCTGATCATTTTGCCCAAGTCTGCTATAAACACAGGAAGATGAGCTTGGAGTCTGCCACTCACCAGACTATAGAACAGTCGAATCAAAACCAGAGAGGCTAAAGCAAGGCAAGCATCCTTCTTCCAGCCTGCTTTTCCGGTTTCTGCTCCTCAGTCCTACTGTTCTTCAAATCTCTGCCTTCAAGATGCTGAGCTCTAGCACCAAGCCATCTTCAGTCCGGTGTGGCATATTCTCTCAGACCTTTGTGGATCCAAGACACCTGCACAGCTGAGAGCTACTTAACAGTTTCCTCTTGTTCAAGCACCAGAGCATGAACTCAAGTCCAAGACATAAACCCACTGTCATTTGGGGCTTAACACATTTGTTACTGTCTCAAGGTGGATTCTCTACTCTCATTCCTGTTCGGATTTCAATATTTTCAATATTTTTATTGAGTTTTTGTACATTTCATATAATACATCTTAGTCAAATTTAGACCCTTTCCCCCACCCTCCATAACCCCCTCCCACCAGATTTTAGGTCATCTGTCATATATGTTAAGTCCTACCTGGTCAAGCATTTCTATACAGGTGTCCCTAGGTGAAAATTCATCCACTGGAGTGTAGTCAGTCTATCTAGAGTCAATCCCTTAGAGAATATCTGCTGTCCCTCACTCCACAGTAATCATTTTCCAATGGCTCCTTGGCTAGGTTGAGGCCTGCTGCCCATTTCCCCTGTTCTGTGCTGGCTTTTTGTCTGATTGAGTTGGTGTGGGTCTTGCACACGCTGTCACCATTGCTGCAAGTTCATATGAACAAGTTCCCAGTGGGCTGAAAGCCTCTGTTTCCTCATGTTCATGCACCAACCTTGGCTCTTACAATCTTTCCAGCCCCTCTTCCTCAATGGTCTCTCACCTTGGGTGGGCAAGATTTAATATAGGAGTCCTATCCAGGGACACACATGCTGCAGTCTCTTATTCTCTAAAATTTAGCCAGCTGTGACCTTCTGTGTGCATTGCGGTCTGTTGTATGAGGAAGCTTCCTGGTGATAGTTGAGGTTATTTTCTGAGAATTTTCTACATGAGTATTGCATTGACATCATTCATTTCCGCCTCTCTTCTCCCCACTTGAGTTCCTCCCATGTCCTTCCTGTTCCCTCTCAATTTTTTCTTCTCTTCTTTGATCACTGCTATTATACATACACACACATATATGCATATATTGCATACACACATATATATACATATATGTGTGTATATGTATATTTGCACTGAGTCCATTTAGTGGTGTACATGTGTTTAGGGCTGACCACTTGGAATTAAATAACCTATCAGAGAATTCCTGCTTAGAAAAATATGATTCTCCCTCTGTGAGCATCGACTGATGCCTTGTAACTCTTCCTCTTGAGGTGGGACCCAGTGAAACTTCCCCCATCCACATTGGCATGCCAACTGGTGTCATCATGAAGGTCTTGTTTAGGCACGTGTAGTATGTAGATTTCATGGATGCAGTTTCCCTGTCAGGTCTAGAGAGCATTATCTAGGAGCAGGCACCCTGGTTCTCTGGCTCTTACTTTATGCTCCCCCCCACCGTGGTGCTCCCTGAGCCTTAGGTGTGGAAGTGGTATCCTACATCTTTCAAAGGAGTTGGGCAGCACACAGTCACTTATTCTCTGCATTTGATCAGTTACAGAACTTTGTAAAACTCTCCATCTGTTACAAAAACAAAACTTCTTTGATGTGCAATGAGTGTTACACTTATCTGTGACTAGAAGGGTATTTAGAATATAGTAAAAAAATTAATCGGGCGTGATGGCTCATGCCTTTAATCCCAACAATCGGGAGGCAGAGGCAGATAGGTCTTTATGAGATCAAGACCAGTCTGGTCTACACAGTGAGTTCTAGGCTACCTGGGGATACAGGGAGATCCTGTCTCAAAAAGACCAAAGAAAAGAAAAGAAAAAGAATAAAGAAACTGCATTGGTACAGGAAAGTGGCAATAGTAAGTTCTCCTTTAGGATCCATGGCCTCTCCGACTATGTGTACTTGGCTATTTACAACACTATGTGTGAATTCCCTCCTACTGAGCAGGCCTTTAGTCCAATTAGACAGCTGTTGATTACCCCCAAGTTAAAAGTGCCACCATTGCACCAATAGAGATGCATGCTGTGGTTCACAGACTTTATGGCTCAGTAGGACTATCTATTACTTTTTTCCCTTGGCAGCTTGCATGGAACCTTTTGATACTATGAGAGCTGGTCTTCAGGGAGGAGGCTTCCAGGTCACTTCCAGCTTGATGGCTCCAAGTTGTGTCTGGAGACTCTCCTGTCTTGAGCAGTAGGGTCTTACCTTCAAGTTCTGGGAGGCCATGGTTCACAGACTTTTTGGCTCAGTAGGACTATCTATTACTTTTTTCCCTTGACAGCTTGCATGGAACCTTTTGATACTATGAGAGCTGGTCTTCAGGGAGGAGGCTTCCAGGTCACTTCCAGCTTGATGGCTCCAAGTTGTGTCTGGAGACTCTCCTGTCTTGAGCAGTAGGGTCTTACCTTCAAGTTCTGGGAGGCCATCAGAGCTATAGCGATAGGCTATATTATTCTGGGGCCTCTTGTACCACCCGACCAACATCTCTGCCCTCATTCTTACTCCTTAGAACTTCACTCCCGAGAAATCCTAGGCAGGTCTACATAAATATGAGGGAAATTTTTAATAGGTATATATTTAGTCATTCCTTTTAGAGATAAAATTTATATTTCCGGTTACTTAGTCTTGAAATATCTTTGCCAAACAAGCTCTCTCAGGCCTCTTGAAGAAGAAACTCAGTAAGTTCTTCAAGCCACTATCTATAAGATGAATGTGCATGCTTATGTGTATGCATCTATACATAAACATATGTATGTTATCTATCTCAGTGTATAATTACCATGTCATTAGATGAGATAATTAAATAAGCATTGAAATCATGACACAAGCCTGCACTCACATTTGTTATAGCCCAATATAAGTGAAAGACTATTTCTAATTTTTTATTGTTTTTCATAGCAATCTTACATTGTTACTGATAATTATGGATATTCCTGTGTGCAATCTTTGTTCTAACTTTCTCTGTCTCGCTAGAAAATTTTATTTCCTCAGCTTCCAGAGAGGTTTCATTCCACTGTTGTCCATTTCATAAATGAGGGCACTGGGGATGAATCAGAACAGTGCAGATAACAAAGGTCAGGTTGGAAATAAAATCTACTCTTTCAGACCAGATTCTAAACTCCTGAAGCATTTGCATATAGTGTTAACTAATAGTATGTATATTTAAATCATTATCTTTGACCTGGGAAAAATGCAAAAAATGTGCTTGCATTTATTTCTAACTGAAGTGTAGGTAAATTCAAAATCTCCACTAAAAAATAGTTCAGATTAACTCTACATCTTTGATAAACTACCTAGAACCTGGTCCTAAAGACAATGAATTTGAAAATTTAGTTCTTCATCAAGACAGGAAGTGGGTCTGACAGGTTCTTTTATGTGAGTTCTTTCCTCTCAGCAAACAGAACACTTTGACTGCAACATGCAATGACCCGCATGCCACTGGTCTTTCCAAAAGAGAAGAAAATGAGGAGTAGAGTAATTCATTTTACAAAAGAGGAAATTTCCAATGGCTACTTCAGTAGGAAAGCTACTTTGGAAAAGATGTAAATGATCTGTCAACAGAGAGCCAAATTTCTGCTATAAAAGACTGGCTTAGTCATATCAAACATGTCAACTCTGGCCTCACTTGCTTGACCAAATCTGTAGGGAGAACCTTTGAATGAAATTTTCTCAGGAATTACCCCTAGGTTGGGGGAAAAGGGGAGAGATAATGGCAGCTGCTTTACATTGTATAATGTTCACTGATACAGGAAACAAACAAAATTCTGAATGTAAGTACTTGGAAACTAGAAAAAAAAAATGATTGAATTGCATTGAAGCTGATGGTCCAGATGATTTTAATGATCTTTCTTACTGACCCATTTATTCATGGATGTTTCATTTTGGAAAGACTTTCTGGTAGAGAAACTTGTTTTTAAGATGAATCATACATTCTGCTAACACTGAGCAGCCACTGCCATGGATTAGCAGGCTAAAGAGTTGCTAAAGCCTGTTGAAACCTTGTTAAGTGAAGTGCCTGGTAAAAGAACTCAGTGGCCAGGAAATGAACCACAGAGGACTGTGAAAGAATGAAAGATAATACTCTGGAAAAAAAAAACAAAAACAAAGAAATCATCACATTTTTTCAATAGCAAATTGAAAAAGACAGATTAAACATTCAATAAAAATTTTACAAACTGAACTGAGAAATTTTTAATGCACTAAAGTAAATGAATAAACATCATAAATCTAAGAGAAAATATCAAACAGTCTAATATACATGTTATATTGGAAGGCCCAATGCAGAGGTAGAAGAGAAAGAAGAAAAAGCTACATAACTAAGGAAATACTTTGGTCTAATAGGTAAACCCCAATGATCCCCAAACTATAGGACTTACATTGCAGCCAGAGATATGAAATAGGAATAATCCTATAAAAATGTGTATGTTAGTCCCATCCTGATGGTCCTGAACAATAACCAACTGAAATTAAGAACTTAAACAAATGGCAATCTATAACATGCCTATTAATATGAATAGAAATGTGATAAAGGTTTCAGCTCCACCCCTACTAAACTACACATTTCATCTGATGCCACATCACTTTCTGAGAGGTTTTCTTATAGATAATGACAAGCTGATCTGAAGTTTTACAAAATGCCAAGCTAACTGAACTATCCAAATAAACATTAAGGAAGGGAAATAAAGAGAATAATCTGCTTGATTTCTAAACTGTGGTATTACTCATAAAGGTCAATCAAACAGAAAGAGCTAAAAAAAATCCCCATATGTCTTTATTTAATTGATTTATGGCAAAGATTCACAGGAGGACAACTAGGCATTCAATCAGATGGTGTGGGACAACTGAATATTCATTTTGTGATTACACAGAAAACAACTCAAAAATTATTTAATAAGTGAACAGAAAATAACTCAAAATGGGTCAGAGGTCTACATGTTAGCACTAAAAATACAAAAATAGAAGAATAAAGAGAACATGATAAAGATTAGCTGTGGTATAGAAGTCAAAGAAGGGGCACAAATACATCATTATAAAAATGGTAAGTTTCTCTGCAAGCTAACAAAAGTGTTGGCATAACATTTATTTGTCACAAAATGGCTTTCGGAATATTTGAAGAACTCTTAAAACTCAATAGTAATAAGACTAAAAATCATCTTTAAAAGTAAGAAAAAGCACTTGGACAAACATTTCAACAGTAAAAGTACAAATTGCCAAAAACATGCAAAAATGTTCTCAAAATTCTTAGTCGTCAGAGAAATAAAAATCAAAGCCATAATAAGATACTTTTACATACCCATTAGGGTAACTATAATTTTAAAAGATCACATTTTTTTTAACATCCCATCTTGGTGAGGATGGGAGGCAACTAGATCCATCCTGCATTTCTTGTGGAAATTTAAAATTGCCTGAGTGCTTTGGAAAAGTTTGGCAGACTCTTTTGAAGGTAAATACTCATCAATCATATGACCTCACAACTCCATTCTAGATGTGCATCCAAAAGAACTGAATGTATATGTCTAAATAAACAACTCACCGGTAATTTCTATTTTAACTTTATTTTGATTAGGCAAAATCTAGGCCCAGCTCTGCATCTCCAGATGGGTGGATAAACTGTGCTACAGCCATACAATAGAATAATGCCCAGAAACAAAAGGAATGCCTTATTGATGTATGCAGGTACATATAAACACTATGCTGAGGGAATAATGCAAGCATAAAAGAGTTCACACTATATGATTCTATCCATGGCTATCTCTAGAACATGGCAAATCTATTTGAAGTAAATAAAAGCAGATTCATGTTTGCCGGGTTCTAGTGCAGGATATGGAGAATGATCTAAAAGGGGGGATAAGGGTACTTTTGATGGGCTAAGGACTTAGGTCAGTTGTCAGCATACTTGCCTGGCATGGAGAAAAGCACTTCTTTAATCTTCAGAACCACATAATCTTGGAATGGTTGCTCATGATTATGATCCCAACACTTAGTAGATGGAGGCCAGAGGATCAGGAAATCAAGGTTGTCCTTTGCTGTGGCTACACAGAAGGTTGAAGCCCAGCCAGAAAAACCTGTTTAAAATCTGTTTAAAATCTGAAAAGAAAGGAGAAAAGAAAGAAAGGAGAAACTTTCAGTATTGGTAAAAGCAAAAAATTCTGGCATCTTAATTTTGGTATTAATTCTTAGGGTGTGTACTTCTCTGAAGTCCCACTGAACACTGCCCTTAAGATTTTCAGGCTGATTTCCTGTAAATTATAGCCCAATATAGTCCCTAAGAAGAATATAACAGAGAATATTGTACTTTTCTTAAATTATGGCAAAGAAAGATTCACTACAAATCTTCACTATTTACTACAATGTTGGAGAGCCTTACAAATGATAGGTAGGAAAAAAATTTAGGCTGAGATTTAGAACTGTAAATATGCAGAAATAAATAACATTATTCAACAGCCTGGGTGATGTAATTAGAGGAATTAAAGCAGTCTGTGAAAGAACTGTAGCAAAGCATCAAGGAGTTGAGAGTTGAGCTTGGCATTCCAAATGCGAAATCAAAGCTGGGTTAATCACATAGAAAGACATGACGTATTGGAGGAGATGAGGGACAGAGTTGGAAGGGAGAATGGGGGTAGATGTGATCATTATGTGTGAAACTCTCAAGAACAAAGAAATATATTTTAAAGAATTAAAAGATCCTTTGCAGACAAAAGAAAAATGAAGAAGAACCCAATAGAGGGATGCTTTTGGAAGCTCTAGTCAAGAAATTCCAAAGGACTCTAACACGAACATTTGAAATTTGTCCTGTTCTGACCTTTTTCTGGTTCCCTGCCTAGAACTTGTAATTCTAACTATTCTTGCCTTTACTTCTCCTTCACATCTCCTAGGCACCACTCAAGGACTTTCTTTTCTCCCTATAGTTAAGAGTTATGCAATACGGGAGTCTTTTAGATATAGCTATGGAAGGGGTACCCCCAATTGCCTCACCCTGTGTCCCAGTTCAGAATGGAAGAAGCCAGAGTGGTCTGTGTCTAACTCCCCATCAGAGAGTTAGGTAACCTCTTCAGAGGATGGTGTGATAAGAATAGGATGTAGGAATTGGCTAGGCAGTTAGGGTAAAAAGACCCCAAAGAAAAGTAGCCAGTTTCTTGGCTAAAATTCAAAATGTCCTTGGGCCTCTTAGCAACATACTCTGTTCCAAAGGCCCAAAATGTCAAAAGCATTGGGAGTTCTTATCTAACCCCTAAAAGATTTAGATTACTTCTTCAGAGCGGGAAATGTTAGAGTAGCAAAAATCACCATTAAAAAAAAAAAAAAAGAGTACACGAAGTTGTCAGAAAAAAGTGATGGGGAGAGACGGAAGGAGTTGGAAGGAAATATGTTATATGCATGCATGAAATTCTCAATAAAAATTTTTTAAAGATTTAAAAAAAAGAAAAGATCAGTCAATATCATCTTTTTCTGTAATAAAACTATGCGTATGGACCAGTAATAAAGATGTTATCAACTGGATCCAGGTTAACCTACCAAGAGTCTCAGCTTTAAATGAGACTGACTCTCCCCCTCCCAGCAGCCATCGTTCACCAATAATTCCTCAGCCAGGTTGAATTTTTTACCTACTTCCCCACATCAATGCTGGAATTTTTCTTGACTTGCACTTACATGTATGCTGTAACCATTGCTGTGAGTTGATAAGGGCATTTGGGGACACAAACTTGACTCTATAGGCCTTACGATATTTATATATTAAAGTACAGGACATTTGGTGAGGGACTAGAAAAAGAGGGCTCAGATACAGGAGGGGATCTAAATATGACCAAAATATATTCTATGAACTTTTCAAAAATTCCATGAAAAAGGAAAAAATGTTATCAACTACCTATAAGCATCAATTCTTGCTAAATTCAGTTGTAAATCTTAATATTCAGTAACTAGTCTGATAGTATATTGCTGCTATTGCTTTCTATTTTCAATGCTTATGATTTTACTTAAATGTAAGGATAGTATAAAAGATGACAAATATGTTTTTGATCAGGAACTAAGCTAATATTGTTTAATGTTATCCAGCGGTTCTAAAGAAACCACATGGATGTTTGATATCTGACGGAAAAAAAAGAAGAAGCTGCTAGATTAAGTTTAGTACCTATTTTAGAAAATCAGAAGGCAAAATGCAACTTAGAACACATTAAAATAGCAATATGTAAAGGTTTTAAACTTTTATAAAGTGGATAAAAGAAATCATTTGAAAGTCTATAGCATTCATCAGCCACTACTGTGTGTGCAGCCAAACTACTATCTGGTAGTTGTTTTGAGATCCTAAATCATAGAAAAAATTAAGAAATCAAATGAAAGCATAGACATCTGTAATGTGGCCAAAATTTTAATTCTGGTGGAGCTTGACTACATTTTATACACAAATTCAAGGAACTCAACCATAAGAGCTCATATGTGACTAGACAGAAATTGATCACTTTCTGATATCTAAGCAATAGATGAGGATTTTCAAATTAAATGAAAATGATGCACTTTACAAGGAATCCACAGCACACACCAACAGCTGAGAACAGTAACAAACTCCAACGCTTGAGATGAAAAAAAATCATGATTATATTTCCAATTGGCTGCCATATGCTAGGTGGTCAATTAATAATGTATAGTGAGTGGAAAATGCCACTTGATTTTGTCCACTTAATGCTTCCTTCAGTGGAATATTCAATAATAAATAATGCATATCAGCATCAAAATTGTGTAGAAATCAGTGCACGCAAGTTCTCATTGAATTCGTGGGCCATATGAAACTAAATACATGGATAAAGGTTATTGAAAGCTATAGACGATGTATTAAGATTTTGATTAGTTCTTTAGAAAGTTATCTTTTAATTAAACATCATTAACTAATAGTAATTTGGGGCCTCTATTTTTATAATCACAATTATTATAATTGAATTCACAACTTATACCATAATTAGAAAATAATGAAGATGCCTGGTATCATTTGCTTTCCATTATTTTATTGGAAAATATTATCTTAAGAAACTTTAGCCCTAAGTGTGACATTAGCAAATATTATTAGAAAAGTATGTGTTATATTGTGAATCACTTTTCTACTCTGTTACAACGAGTGATACTTTAATCAATGTTCATTATCAAACAATAGCTTTTTTCCATCCTGTATGCCTTTTGACATGCCTTAACAAGGTACTTTATTCTCTCTATTAGGAGCCAAAGTGGTGTTGATTCTTCTTTCTGTCGTGTTCAATTCATAATTATATCTGCTCATTAGGTTAATTGGAAAACTCATTTTATATTGTTGAAGTCATTTCTGTTACTTAGAAATTACCTTCAAGACTAAGAGTCTTTGTAAGAAAATATGTAACAATTGTTATACTAAAATCAGGTGCAATTAAATTGAAGGCAATAAAGTCATTAAAAAAAGAAAAATGTGTTTGACTCTATAGACATGAATACAATTCACAATGTTGATACAATAGTTATGAAATTTTATGTGGCAAATGATATAACGTCAAACTACATAAAGCAAAACCTATATGCAATAAAATGATATAATGGGAAATAAAATTATGCTAACAACCTTAAACACAATATTCTGTATATATATAAAAATTATCATGTAGATGAAAATAATTTTCATTTCTAAGAACATTCTAGCATTGCTGTTTATAGCAGTGGTAAATTTTAAAAGCATAATAATAGAAAAGCTATTAAATTATTCTGAAAATCAATAATATAGGATATTAGGCATTCTTTAAAAAACATTCTAAATGACCTTCAGAAATGTGAAATACCATTGTAATATCTTTAATTATTATTAAATTTATTTGTCTTTGGGAAATTTTGAAGCTATAGTAAACTGTGAACAAACAAAATAGTATCAAAACACCTCAAATGATAGTGCAGTAATCATTCCTCATTTCCACAGGAACCGAATCAATCTCTCTTCTGTCTCACTTTCTGTCCCTCCCTTCATCTCCCTCCCCTTCTCTCTTCCCCCAACCTTCCTTTGTATCTGTCTGTCTCTTATACACACTTTCTATACCAACTCATTCTTCTTTTCTGTCTCATTCCATCTGACAAAATTCACTATAAACATGTAATGTATGTATACAGCCTTTTTAAAAAATTTCAGTTATAGTTTCTCTTGCCCCCAGAACTTTTTGAGGACCCAAACAACAAAACAAATCACAGTCTCATCTGTGAGAACCTTCAGTTTGGGGACTGCATTTGTGGGAGCACCATGGATCGGCTGAGCCTGCTGGGCTCTACATCACGAGAACATAGCTCTGGTCACCCGGACCCTGGAGAGCTTGACTGAGTCCATGCCAGGGTTGATGCCATAAAAACCATTTCTTTTGAGCTTCCACTGCTGTCAGATGAAGCAATGTAGTCCAGACCACCTGGTTTTTGCACATTTGCTTAATCCAGTCTATATTTTGAAGGGCAAATTAACTGTAGATAATATACAATTCTACTGCACAAGACCTACACAAGCTCAGGCCACACAAAATTCCAGCATGGCTAAGGAAGGAAGGCAATTAGCCCCAGTCCTGGCTGAAGACCCATTGGCCACTGATAGCTACTGGGAGAGGCGGAGTCAGTGTTCTTTAAGGGTGTGATGCCCGGTGAGTTGCCCAGGCTCCAGGGGTTGGACCCACATTGAATAGCATTGGAAGAACAAAAATTAGACTCAACAGGCCTTAAAAAATAATAGAAGCCATGAAATCTGGCAGGGAGGAGTAAGGTGGGTGTGAAGATAGGGACAGTATCTGAATAGGATCAAAACACATTGCATAAAATTCTCAAAGAATCAAAAACAATATTTTTTAAATGAAAGGGGGAGAAAGTATTCAGAATACATTATATAGTATGATATTGTAAATTGATAAAATTAATCAATAAAAAGGATCAGCTACTATGTATAATTTTGTTTTTGATTTTTTCATTCATATCAATGATAGAACACTATAGCGATTATTATTTTGCTAATTTTCTTTATCAAAACAAAACTGGTGTATATTCATTGTACACAGCACTGGGTCACATAACCACATCTGTTTACAAGTATAAGATGTACTTTGACTATATTCACCTTCCCCTCTCCTTTTGCTTCTCTTATCTCTCTCTCTCTCTCTCACTCTCTGTCTCTCTCTCCCTTTCTCTCTCTCTCACACACATATGTACACACACACACACACACATATATGATTTTCTGAATCCCCATAAAATCTGTGAATCATGAATGAAAGACAATGTGGTATTTGTCTTTCTGAAACTTAGTTTTCAGTTCAATTTTCCTGCAAACTATGGTTGAAATCAATTCTATTGTGCATCTGTATATCACATTGCTTTATCCATTTCTCTGCCAATAGACACCTGGCTGGTTCCATAAATTAAGTATTAGAATAACACTGTAATATGCATTTATGTACAAATGTCTCTGTGCTATGTTGGTTCAGAGTCCTTCAGGAAAATTGCTAGAAGTCAAACAGTTGGGCCATGTGGTAGACCTGTTTTTATTATGTTTAGGAACCTCCGAATTTATTTCCACAAGCTGTTTACAAGGATCCTTCGTTCACGTCGTGGCCAGCATTTGTTATTTGTTCTCTTCATAACCAGCATTCTGAATGTCCTGAGATGTCATCTCAGTATAGTTTTAATTTGCATATTTCTTATGGCTCATGAAGTTGGACACGTTTTCATGTTTATTAATCATTCACATTTCATCTTTTGAGACCTGTCTATTTCATTAGCCCATTTATTGATTTGTTTGATTTTTTTATGTCTCATTTATGGGTGATACTTGTGGTAAGTTGACCAGGTTCCCGCAGATGGACCCACATTGAAGGGCATTTGGGAATATAAGTTTGACTCTATAGGCCTTCACATATTAAATAAAATCCAATAAAAAAGAAAGAATTCAGCGTTTTGCCCTTTAAAGATAACAGCTAGCAATTTTTAAATTAACAGTTTGAAATTGTATAGATAAAAATTAAATAATCTGGTAAACACCCGCTTTATCATCTATCAAGATTGTTTATTTTTATGCAGATGGATATACAAATGAAAGTAGTTTTAGTTTATTCCTTGTTTGGAATCAAACTGTGCATTCTGAATCATTTTAATAGTTTATTTATTACTTTTATTTTTATTTTATATGCATGAGTGTATTGCCTGCATGGGTGTATGTGTACCCATATTGTGCAATGCCCATGGATGTCAGAAGAAGGTGACAGATTCCCTTGAACTGGAGTTACAGGAGGTGGTTAGCTGCCATGTGGGTGGTGGGAATTGAACACGGGTCCTCTGCAAGAGCAGCCAGTGCTCTTAACCGCTGAGCAATAGCTCTAGCCCCAGTACTCTGAATTTTTTTAAAATATCTTTGGGCTGGAGCAATGGCTTACTGGTTAAGAGCACTGGCTGCTCTTCCAGGGGACCTGAGATCTAATCTCACCACCCACCTGGCACCTAGCAACTGACTGTAAACTTCAGTTTCAGGGGATCCAGAGCTCTCTTCTGGCCTCTGTGAGCATGGGTGCAATTACATACATACGGGCAAAACACACACGCATAAAAAAATAAAAATAAAAAATCCAAAGAAAGTTTTTAAGTCTTTTAGTTAACACTAAATTATGAAGATATTGTAAGTTGGTAGACAAAGTTGAACTTAGCCTTTAATAATATCAAATGATCTGTATTTATCACTACTGTTTTAAACACTCCACTAATGATGAATATTGAGCAAGCTATTTCCAGAATATATGGATAACAGTCCCAATTGTGTATTTTATTATTTTTATTTTATTTTTACAAATACAAGCATTGCCTGCATGCATATAAAAGCACCCACGTTGTACAATGCCCATGGAGATCAGAGGGCATTGGATTCCCCTGGAACTGGAGTTACAGATGGTTGCTAGCCACCATGTGGGTTTTGGGTATCAAATCTGGGTCCTGTGTAAGAGCTATCAGTGCTCTTAACTGCTGAGCCATCTCCCCAGCCCCTCCAATAGTATTATTAATAGAATTTTTGCAATAGTATTTTAAGTGGTCTGCCAAATTCTTGTATTTTAAAGATTATAAATCTAATTTTATTTCATTTTCCCTCTCTGCGTTAGTACATTATAACTCTGTAGTTTATTAAACTAGATACCTTCTTCTAAACATGAGTGGGAAACCGCATCTATGAAATCTCAACAGTGTGGTTGCCTCTACAACATCTGCATAATGACAGTTGGCATGCCAGTGTGGATAGGAGCAATTTCACAAGGTCCTACCTCTAGATGGAGAGCTATGGACAATTAGAGGCTGCCGAGGAAGGGAGACTCAGTTATCTCTAGGGATGAGTTCCTTGATAGGTTAACCAATTGCAAATGGTCAGCCCTAGGCACAAATATGCAAAGTACCACTAAGTGGACATGTATCTATACAGAGAGATCTATCAGCAATAATGAAGAAGACAGCATCAAATTGAGGAGGGGGGAGTGGGAAGAGCTGGAGGATAAAAAGGCAAAAATGATGTAAATACAGTGTGTGTGTGTGTGTGTGTGTGTGTGTGTGTATACAATTTTCAAAAGCTAAAAAAGTTAAAACAAAGAAAAATTCTTAAAAAGTTTTCCCTGGCATTTCTTGGTAAACAGCTTACCTTATTAATTTTCAAATAATTTGTTTCTAAAATAGTTTTTACAATATATCTAATTTCTACTTAAATGTTACTTTAGCTTCATTGTATAATTTTGACATATAACAATCTCACTCACATTCATTGCTAAATGTTTACTTAATTCTGACCTTTCCTTTCCATTTATTTTGATTTGTAATGATCACCAAACATGGTAAAGTTCATGAGGTTTGCAGACTTTCAATTATTTCAAAGTTGTTGATCAATTGATTTGAATTCGTTACCATAACCTATGATTCCCCAAATGACAGAAAGCATCATCAGTGTCTCTCCTGCTTCGGGCCTTAGTGTGGTTCTAGGCAGACACTGTAGGCACACATACTTTTCATATCTTCAAACCAATTCATGCATCAGTTCATTCAAAAAATACATCCAATAATTGAACAACTATTTCTTTAATTACTAAAGGAAAAAGAGGAATGATCTAGGAGCTTTTATTAGTTTGCTTGATACTTTGGGGTTCTAATCATCTGGGAAATGCACTCTTCTGTCTAATGGCAGGTACTTCACACGACATTTTTCTCTAAACTAATTTTCTATGAATCTTTCTTTTTGTCAGTTCGGCTCCTTGTTGCTAGCATCAGAGTCTGAACTTTAAGGAGGCAGTGTCATGTTAGGCCCTTAACAGAACAGACTACAGATCCTTTGAGCTTCCCCTCTGCATGAATGAAACTTTTATTTAGAAAGGGTCTTTTTTTTCCCCCTCTGCTGTCATTGGAATCGATCTAGAGAGTCAAACAAAACCGGGTGAGAGATATGGCTCAATGGTTAAGAGCACTGGCTATCCTTGCAAAGACCCCAGCACCTACCTGGCAGCTAACAACCATCCTCGACTCCAGATGCCCTCTTCTGGCCTCCACAGGCATTGCATGGCATGGGTGCATGTGCTTCCATACATGCAGGCGAAACACTCATTATTATGAAATCAATCAATCAATCAATCGAAAACATTTTTAAAGGGGCAAAAGAACAAAGCAAGTGAGACGTGGGCCGTAGTGATGATATTTTGTCAAAAATTATCAAATGATCCTAAATTCTACTCAGAGAAGAAACAATTGATTGAACCTTAGCTCGCGGCCTCTTCCAGGTTTTTCTGTGAGGTTTTGTTGATCATTTCTGGTGAGTTGAAATGGGATGGAGATTGAAAGCCCGATACATTTAATATACCATGATTGGTGAAAAGGTTTCCATTTTGCTTTCAAGCAAGCAAGTCTGTTACAAGAACAAAACAAAACGGAAAAAAAAAAAAAAAAAAATGCCTGGATTGGTGACTGAGATCAACTGGCCAGTCCTAGGCTCTCTCCTTAGAGTGGATGAGGAAGCGGCTTGCCACATCTGGCAGCGTCCTTTCCTGGTGGGAGCTGCGGATTATGGTGGATCTCAGGTGGTCTTCAGAGCCTAAGAACCTGGAGTCCTGCTCCTGCAGGTTTCAGGTTTCCACTGATTTTGTTACTGGGGTAAATGCCAGACTCTGAGCACTGGATATTCATGAGTGCCCTAGCTTGGGAATAAGTGCTAAGGTAAAATCAGAGCTGAACTGTCCAAGAAGTTTGTCCATCAAAATGTAATAAAGGACAGACCTGTGGAGACGCAGGCAGATCTCTGTGAGATGAGGCCAGTCTGTTTTACATAGTGAGTTCCAGGCTGGTTGGGATAGGGAAACTGTCAAAACAAAAAAACAATCTTAATAGAGGAGTCGGATGTGGCAGTGCAGGCCTTTAATCCAAACACTCAGGAGTCAGAGGCAGGCAGACCACTGTGAAATTCAGTCTAGCCTGGTCTACATAGTGAGTTCCAGGCTTCTAGGGCTATGTAGTGAGACCCTGTCTCAGAAACAAAACAAAACAAAAATCTTAATAAATGAGCCTCTGTGAAATAAAATGCAAAAATAAAAATATATGTAATACAATAAATATAAAATTATAAAACTAAATAATATGGATACCAGTCTTTGACAAGCAAGCTCAGTATTGCAAGTTGTACAGGATTCATAA
>NW_008352647.1:1589904-1592230 GCF_000622305.1 Nannospalax galili
AGGATTCATAAAAAATGTTTGGAACTAGAAGCGTCTTGGATTTTTAGATTATTTAGTTCAAATTTTTAAAATAATTCCATATCTATAATGAGATATCTTAAGGATGGGACCCAGTTCATATGATTATATTTCATTCATCAGATACTCTGAAGGTAATTTTATGCAAGATTTTTGGTGTACCTGTGTTCTGTCTGTAACTTATCACATAAGGAAAGAGTGGGATTTTCTATATGAAACATATCAGTACCCAAAGTGTGTGTGTGTGTGTGTGTGTGTGTGTGTGTGTGTGTGTGTACAGAAAATCGAGTGGAGGGTAGAAAGGGAGGAGGAATCATGAAGGGGATCTAAATATGATCAAAATATATTGTATGAAATTTGTAAAAATTCAATTAAAAGTGAAAAAATAAAAGACATAAAAATGAACACAAAAACCCCCAAAAGGACAATATTAATATTGAGTGATTTATACCATTAAAGAAAATACACCACAGGGAAAAATGTTTTGGAGTTTGAATTTTTTCAGTACTGATACTTAACCAATTGAAACAGGGGTTGTAGTGAGGTATTGATGGTCAAGACTCTGCAAAAGAATCACTGGTGTATTTGAAACAGCTCATTCAACCTGCCAGTCAGGATACCTCACCAACCCCTGAAGGACCAGCAAAAACCAAGGGTCCTCTGGCATGAGTGAGTCCGTGTTCTGCTGTGTATTTTTTCCAACCAAATGCTATATCCTCAACTAACCTTCACGTCTCCCGAGAGGCATTACTATTTCTGAGAGGTATATTATTGAGACAATGCATCTTATTGTTTTATTTATTTACTTTCACAATTTCCAACTTGCAAGCCATGCGCTTCCATGCTAGTGACTACTTCATTCCCTACCTCTCTGCCATCATCCTGTCAGCCTCGCCCCCCTCTCTACAACTCTATTATGTTCATCTCTAGTGATTTTATTGGCAATGCATTCTTGAAGACTCAGATCAGTGTTAATGAAATCCTAACTCATGTCATCAGAGGAAATATCTCATAGCATCTCCCTTCTGAATCACTTAAGAAAAAATTTTAAAATGATATCTTTGGAGATCAAATAATATCAATTAGACATAGTTAGAGTGATATCCAAATAATTTGTTCTTCTTGTGACTAAAACCTTCAGCTGAATTTTCTATACTTTTATTAAAATTAAAATGGCTTATTTTTACACAAATAGGGCATTTTGAGAAAACTCATTCATGTTACCAATATAAATAATTTTGTGTCATTATTTAATTTTGAAAATTAGATTCTCCAAATTATCCCTATTGTAGGAATTTATTTAGTAAGTAAATCATCATCCACCATTTTCTCAGCCTTATGTGAAGAAACACACTGCCTGGGCAACCAGAAAAGGAATTACAAATTTTAAAAGAATAAAGTTTATCTAACGGAAGTCACTCTTTCTTCTGAAAACCATGCTAATTTCCCTGGATTGTTTTACAAGTAGCATAATGCCTAAGCAATTTGAGCAACCTATTAATTTATTCACATCTTAACTATGTTTGTTGGCATTATTTCTTCATCATTTCTCTTTCAAATTTGTAGATAGGCTTTGTTCTTATATTGATGGGTTTATTCCCCAGGTGTCTTAGCTTTCTTACTGTTTGTGCTGCTCAAAGAGACTCAGACTGGGCCATTGAAAATGATCAGGATTATATTGATTCATAGTTCTGGAGACTGGAAAGCTCAGTATCAATGATGCAGCATCTCCTAAGGTCCTTCACACTGTGTGTTACATGTTAGAAGGCAAAGAAAGGATGTGGGATAGAGAAAAGGAGACCCGACCACCCTTTTGTCAAGTGCCCACTCTAGAGATAATAAACCCTCTCTCAAAATAACAGTATCAGTCCAGTCAGGAAGGCAGAGTTCTTATGGCTCAATCTTCCCCTTAAAGGTCTCAACCACTTCATCCTGTCACAATGATAATGAAATTTTAACAAGAGTTTTGGAGGGAAAAGCATTCAAACAATTGGACAAGGGCATCAAGAAACAGCCAGAAAGCACAGAATAAACATTACTAAAGCTGCACACTTGCTTACCAGTGGATAGCTTTCATATCTATAAATGCTGCAATTCCAGTCTCTCAGATTTTGTAGATTGGGAAGATGTAATTTTTTTCATTGCTATTTATTCATTTATATTTTTTAATTATTTATTTAATAACCACATACTTAGAAGAAGCATTTCATTACAACCGCATTGACATATTCAATAACAATTTCCTGAGCTAAGATGCATCTCTTTCAAAATTGGCTGTAAACATTTTAGGTTTACAGTTGATAGAGTT
>NW_008352647.1:1592662-1593141 GCF_000622305.1 Nannospalax galili
ATGTGTTTCTAATCTCTATATATCTGATTATTACTAGTCACAGTCGGTTACTTTCTGAGCTCCTTGGCATCTGAGCATGGACATAAAGTCATCAGGTAGATTTCAATGGTAATGTTTTTCACATCTACTAATTATTATTTTTTTAATCATTTTAAAAAAATTTTGATAACTACATGATTAGAGGAAGCATTTCACTACAGCTTTAACATATTCACACTCCAGAACAAGAATACATCTCTTTCACAAGTGGCTGCAAGTCTCTAGGTTCACAGCTGAATTAATACAGTCATACAATATTAAACTCAGTATAAGCCCTGTAAGACATAAAATTGAATGAGTTTTTACCCATTAAAGAAGAGCTCCATTTTATTTTAAGATATGCTATTTCCTACATTTTTAATGATACTAACGCTTATATGTTTACACATGTGTCTTTAATCTCTGTGTATCTGATTATAACTAATCACAGTCAGTTGCTC
>NW_008352647.1:1594431-1607042 GCF_000622305.1 Nannospalax galili
CTGGGCCCCCACTTCCCTCCCTTTCTTCTTTACTAATACCCTTGCTCCTATGATCCTACCTCTGTTGAGCTTCTTGTTTCTCCTTATCCCCTAGGTTCCTCATATACCCTTCCCTCCCCCATCCCTTAGACTAACCCAAATTTTATCCATATCTCCCTTATTAAGGACTGTTTCCTACTGTTCTTCTCTTTCGGGTTCTTTCTTTTCCTTTACTTCCCTGTTTCCTTTCCATTGTCCTGGTTCCTGTAGTTATGTCTGGATGCATATTTATTTATCAGAGTCTGGTTCTAGGATCCACATATGAGGGAGAACATATGTTGATTTTCTTTCTAGGTCTGTGTTACCTAGTTCCATCCATTTACCTGTAAGTTTCATGATTTCATCTTTCTTTACTGCTGAGTAAAACTCCATTGTATAAATGAACCACATTTTCATTATCTACTCGTCAATTGAGGGGGAAAATGTAATTTTATCTATTGTCGATACACTTGTTTCACTAGAGAGATTTGAGTTTATTATTTTAACCATTTTCAATGGAGTGATGTTCTCTGAATTAGAGTAGGGGAGATGATTTTGAGGAACTTAGAGATTAGAGGAGGGGAGAGGATTCGAGGAACTTAGAGACATTAAATCTGAGAATCGATGGATATCTAGCTGAAGACTTCTATTCCTGTCCTAAAATATCACCTCAATTCACCACCCATCATTTAGTTCCTACTGCACTGAAGGCCATTTAGCCCTTCCTTGTGTGAGGTGGACATCCATGAACTATGCCTGTCTTATCCAAATGGTAAGATGACCCATCTGTATGTTCAACAGAAGTCTGAAAACTCCTATCCTACCTTATTTTGAGAACACATACCTTGAACTTTGAAATACAGTAACATTAAATCTGACAGAAATTCATTCTCAGAATAAACTGCAGAAGATTTATGATCATATCTTCCCTGATTATTGAAATTCATATTTGTTTTGTCCTTTGGGCATAGAGTTATTTGAACTAAGAATAACTTACTAATTTAGAGGATTCCAATTACTAGTTTTTAGACCAGACTTACTCTATAATTTACTAACTTTGATGATTGATATATCCCCTTAAGCTGCTTTAATAATAATTATTTAAGCCAACGTTCTGGCATTGTTACAGGGAAAATTAAACTGATTGTTAAGTGATTAGGATATAATAAAGAGACTATGTTGTATGAAAAATCTTTATTTATAAGTGTAATGAGTGAAAAACTACAGACAAGCTGTTCATCTAAATATCATCAGAAGTTATTGCGTGTTTTGGTAGGAGTATATATGTGTACACTCTTGGTAACTGTGGAAACAAACAGAACAGGTTTGAAACTGGGGAAATCATTGTTTACCCAGTGAGGAAGGGAGGAGGAACTCATCCTAAATAAGGAAGTTAAAAATGAAACAGTGAAGAAAACCTAAAATTTAGCCAGACATGTAGCTGATTTGGATGACTATAACTTATATACAACCACACATATAGTTCAGTAAGTATAAAGTCATGCTTTGGATTTCTAGACTTTTAAGGAAACGCTTGTCCCTATGTTTTATTCTTCAGGAAGCTTATAGACAAATTTACAGTTCTATTACCTAAGGAGAAATAAATGTTTTATGCACATCTCTTCAAGTATAATATATAGGATTATTAATCAGCAGTAAATAGTAAAATTGCCTTCTGTATATACATATTATATATTCTTATAACATTCCCCTCTGATTCTTTCTACTAAAGAATAATTAGCAGATGCAAGTATTGTTTAGATTCTAGGAGGATCCACTATCTCCACACGAACCAATAGCCTCTGTCTCCTCTTTGAGGCCTCCAACAAGCTGAGGTAGGCAGAGCCTCAGAATGATTCCCCCAGGATAGACACTGAGTGAAGGTGTGACTTATATAGCTAATTCAGCATGATGCCAGGAAGTGAGGGACAGGGAAGGAAAAAGAACAGTACAGTAAGAGTTCAACCTGCTGGGATGTCGAGGGGTGTTTATAGTTATATATGTACCAGAGTCATGCTCACTAGACGGAGAGAGAGCAAAACTATTTTTCCAACAACTCCTACTTGTCATTGGTTGTGGATCATCCCAAGGAGCGCTGTCTTCTCTCTTCTCCACACCTGCAGCTTTCCCTGCAGGGTTGGAGCAGCTTGCTGCAGTAATGGTTACAGATGTTTGAAACCAAGGCTTTGGTACAAAGGGCCGTTCTAGGGAATATAGGAGAGGCACTGGCCAGGACTGCTACAGAGAGAAACATAGAGAACAGGAATCAAAGGAATGTTTGTTTTCCTTAGCCATCCTTGAGATAATTTGGTAACTTGGATTATTTGGTTTCCTTTGGCGAACAGGCAGTACTTGATGGTGGTTTAAATGTAACAATGCCAGTCTGCTGTATCTCTCTTGATTATAAATTATATTCTTAGCCAGATTTCAGTAGAAGAACATGTTTCAACATAAATGACATTTAGACTGTTGCTGCTGTGGCATGGTCCTTTAGACTCTGAAACATCGACTCATGTCACCCAGGCTGGCCTCAAACTCACCTTGTAGCTGAGGATAATCTTGAACTTCTGATCCTCCTACTTCCACATCCCAAGTGCTGGGATCACAGATGTGTCCAAACCTTGTTTATATGGTGCTAAGGACTGACACCATGGTTTCATGTATGTTAACCAACCAACCACTCTACCAACTGACCTACAGCCCCACCTCTACCTATCACCTCTTTTTGGCAGCCTGTCTGGAGAGACAGATATTGTCAACAATCTTGCAAGTCAGGAGGCAAAAGGGGAGAGGCCTTTGAGCTCTGCCTTGTGATTCTTCCTTTCTGTAGTTTCTTCAGGATACAGACAGCCAAATTCTAATTGGTTCCTGTGTACTGTAGTACTTTCAATATTTTCCCCTTATCTCCTACTACAAACTTCCGGCTAACTTCTTACGGCCTTCTGCCCTGATCCCTTTATATCTCTAATACTCAACTGCTGTCAAACTTGTGGGAAATAAAAGATTTTTTACAGATGCCGAAAAAAGATCAGAGACACAAACCTAGTTTAAAATTCCAAAATCGATATTTTCAAAAAAGGGATGAAAAACCCCAGGAAACCCCCAGGTTGTCTATGAAGTCGTGAGTTCAAAAGGTAGTAATTCAGGGATGAGTCTAAGGATCTGGGTGTCAATAGCATCTGAGTTTGATAGGAAAAGAACGATCTTTTTCAGGGTGACTTGGGACTATTTGACTTTATGACCATTGTACAAGGTGAAACTGTAAGTGGGGATGTTGGGACCAAAGGAAGAATGTACAGAGGAAAATCACTCATCCTACCCTGCTCTAATGCATATTCTTTATTTCTTTCTGGAGGAAAATAAATAAGCAAACAGACTTGATTATAGAAATTTCATTAGTTTAATCAAAGTTTCCATTTTAACACAAAGCCAAACCAAAAGGATGGAAAACGAACAGGTGAATAAAATGACTATTGAATTACAAACCTTGAAGATATTTGCATGTGACCTTCAATATTCTGCAGAAAAGAAGAGAATTTGGGTACAGTCGCTGTAGAATCTTCTGGAACAAACATAATGCCAAGGTTCGTGCTTTTAAGCAAATATATTGATGTCCCCACTTGTAGATTTGGCCAAATGTTGTCTTGCACCAGTTGGAATAACATGACTGTTTCAAGGCACTTCTGTCCAAATGACATCTTCTTCCAGTCTCTTGACACAGGTCTGTGAGTCAATGGTCCATCATGTTGGTCCCATCTGCAGAATGATCTCAGACTCTGCTCTTCAATCAGCTTCTCCTGGTTCCCTGTAGGTTTGAACTCCTGTTCTGAGAACTCTCTGTTTTGCCTTTGACTTTCTTATCACTTGAGTTTTCCCTAAAGTATCAACTTGTTCCTCAGTAGGAATCTGACCAGGATGTCAGAACCTAAACCCAGAGTTTTCTTATCATTCCTACAAGTCTCCCAGAAATATCCCTTGGTCCAGAATTCTTTATTGACCACGTATGTTGTTTGGAGCCTCAGCTCAATGTGCTTACGCCAGAAGGCCCTAAGACAGGGGGCGGAGCCATACCTAAGGCCCAGGATAAAAATGCTAGCTATGTGACACTTGTAACAATACCCTCTTGTTTTTTTTTTTCCTTGTTGGTTTGTTGGCTGGTTTTTAAAAACTATTTTATTATTTTTTATTTTATGTGTATGAGTGTATTGTCTGGCTGTATGTAGGTGCACCCAGGTCATGCAATGCCTGCAGAGGTCTGATGAGGGTGTCATATTTCCCCTGGAACTGGAGTTATGAACAGTTATTAGTACCCGTGTGGGTACTTGGAATCGAACCCAGGTCCTCTGCAAAGGCAGCCAGTGTTCTTAACCACTGAGCTCTCCAGCTCCAAGTCAGGTTGTTTATTGAGACAGGTTCTCATTATGTAGCCCCAGCTGGGCTGGAACTTGCTATGTAGCTCATGGATCTCACAGTCATCTCTCTACCTCCACCTTAAAGGCATGTGGCACCATACCCAGCTAATATCCACTGGGTTTTTAAAAATATTTTATTTATTATTTTATTTTATGTGTATGACTATATTGCTTGCATGTAGGAAGGCACACCTGTGTCATGCAGTGCCCACAGAGGTCAGAGAGGGTGACAGATCCCCTGGAACTGGAGTTACAGAAGGCTGCTAGTCACCACGTGGGTGCTGGGAATCAAACCCAGGTCCTCTGCAAGAGTAGCAAGTGCTCTTAACCGCTGAGCCATCTCTCCAGCCCCATACCCCTTGTTTTTAATCAAAGCTCCAAGCAGGATTTTCTAATCAATTAATGCATGCTTTCAGGCCAGGCATAGCTGAACTCGTTCTTGCCTTATTATTTTTTTCACAGTGAATACTAATAAGTGACACTTCAGTGAAGTCCCTAGTAGAAGGGTCGATGGTGAGGTAAGGACAGAGAAGAAAAACCCTCATTTGGTGACCTTGTGTGAGTTTTAGGGAGAGAGAAGTGGAGGCATGACAGAGGGGGCACCTAGGAAGAAACCATAGGTAGACCATATTAAATAGGGATTGCTGCCACTGAAGCCTCTATTTTGGCAGTGGCCCAATGGCACTCAAATTGCTGGCTTTAGTTTAATCCATTTTTCACCAGTCCTGTTTGAGGATCCCAGGGTATGGACACAGAAGGAATTGATTCAAATCTTGGAAGTCCCAGACTTGGGAAGGAATCTCTTTCTGGACTGTTGAGTCTGGAGTGCCGTTGATAGATACTGCCTGCTACTTATCTTGGTCATGACTGTAAGCTCAGCTAATTGGGGCTGTGATTCCTTTCAAGGCACTTTCCCAAATGGCAAAAGTGGTTCTTCCCTATTATGGAAAAGACAAAGACTTTGATACATAACCAAGATTCAACCAAGTAGCTCTAAAGCCACATTAACAACCACAATTTGGAATTTTTGTAAACTCCAGAATCTCCACGTTTTAAATCAGCTCTGTATTAACTCTACCTAATTTCCAGAGAATCTTCTGCATCCAACTTTGAAGAACTAGGATCATGAATGTCTCAATTACTAGACTCTGAGCCCATATTTATCAGCAGAGACATTTCAGCAGCAATTACAGGGCTGATATTTCCCTGAGCTGAGACTCACCACTGTTTTTCTAGGAGAGAAATGCTTACACTATTTTCCTCGGATTCATACCTGTGTTTTGTGGCTTGGGGATACACTTAGTATTCTGATCCTCTAAAGAATTTTATTAGTCTTTGTCCCTCCTAGGAAGAATACCCATTTGCCTGCTGTTTGGATCCAGAATATGTGTGGAGCCTTGTTTTCCTTTATATGGTGAAACTACCTTATGCTTCAGAATACAAAGACAGAGGAATCATATTTGTTGCCTTCCATTTGGAAAATAGGCTTTAGAGATCCTGCCACGCCATGCCTGGCTCATAGTTTTGCCTGTGATTGGGTAAGATTGACCTTGACACTTCTAAGATTTAGTGGAGCGAATTAAGAGATTCTATTTATGTAGCATGACATAAAATTTGTAAGTTCATTTTTAACAGAGGGGAAGTTTTCAAGCATTTGCCTAGTTTTGGTAAACATGAGTTTGGTTCCTGATTTGCTTTTGATTTCTGAGTAAGGCTTCATGGAGGAAAAGCATAGAAGACAGCATGTGCAAATGGGGGTATTACAGTTCCTTAAATCCACCTACTTAAAAATTGTCTTCAGACCACATAATCCAGAACAGGCTCAACAGCTAGGCCCTCTGCTATAGCTTGGATCATTGGCTTAGCTATGACCTGTGTTTGCTCAAGGTTATGGGGTTGTCTCAAAGTGTCTCCGGCCACTCGAAGAGAGAGGCTTTGTTACTCTTTACCTCTGTCATTTAAAAGTTGGCTATCTGATGCCAAGAAAGAACATCCACCCTGTAGTTACCCAGAAAATAGAGTGATCATATGGCACTTTCTGTCCAAGACAGATGAGTTTACATTCAGTTTTCTCAGGTATTTCTCCTTCTGCCATGTCTCAATTTGGACATAACAGAAAATGATCATCCTTTAAGATTATTTTTACTCCATCCTAAGCATTAAATGGAAAATATTAGGATAGGTGATATTATTCTTTGGCATTTAGCCTAACCTGGCTTATTCTTCAACATCTCAGATGAAGTAGTCAAGTCTTTCAGAAGCTGTTGATGAATAAATAAAATGTATTGATGCAAACTTAATATATAATAACACTTCTGAATGTTTCTATTGTGTAACTAAAAAGCCCATTGTACTCTAAGGTTCTAGACTGCAGGGGGAGTGTGGTTTTGGCCTGTAATCTGACATATAACACCAATGACTGCTTCTGCAGATGTGTCTGTGAGAACATACCACTGTATATATAGTTTCTACATGAAAGTGTCAAAACATCTTCTGAAACACGTAAACATCACTCAACCTAGTGCACATACACACATGTAACAAACACATAGTCTTTCAACTGAACATATAAGTTTTAACATTTATACGGGAAGAAATAAGACTGGTTCATGTAGACTCTGTTTCTGAAACCCTTTCAGCAATGTCTCTTTCAAACTCCATTTTGAGATCCCAGAATAAATGCCCTTTCTTGCTACAGCTTAAGCCCCAGCCAATTTTGCAAATGGTCTTGGAAAATTGCCCTCAAAATTGATTGTCCCTGGGGAAGGCTTACTGGTAGAGAAAGAAGAGAAACAGAGGGGTTTTGAAGACACAGAGAAGGCAAAGAAGGAAGCAGAAAGGTAACTTGGAGCAGGTGGCATCAATTTCTCTTTGACCAGTAATTCTGTGGCAGTTTCCACTTGTATGATGAACAACTTGTTAGCAATCTGATTTAACTTGCAAAATTGACGAAGTTCATGGTGTGTATTCCAGACAGTCTACTGTGGGGAAATTATTCCCACTTAGGAATTCTATTTTGGACTCTAAAAGCAATTGAGTCTAACAAGAAATACCTAGGGGTCCATACTGTAACATCTCTCATTCCTTCTACTTTGTTATACCCTTAAATAGACTAAAATTTTCCATATCAAAAATATAATATAATCTGAAATATAAAGATACTCAGGAAAGAACTGAGTAACATTTTTTTCGGATGAGAGAAAGCTCTTACTCAACTGAGATACAGGCAAGAACTTAATAGGGAGAAGTAATGGCAAATTGACTCAAACAGATGGAAAAATCTTCAGTGAGAAGACAGAAGTATGTGAAGGAAATCATTTAGCATGAGGAAATGTGAAATGGCAGAGACTTCAAGAGGCTTGTGTTGGGAGAGCAGGAGTACCCTGCTAGACTAAGATTATTTGTGAACACATGTAAGGCAGGACCAGAAAATTGTGCTCAACAAAATTTAGTCCAAACTATTTGAAAAGCAATTTATTCAAAGTTCATGGAATATGAGTCTCTGATGAAACTGATCAGTACAGACATGAATTCGTATTAAGAAATAAATTTACATCAAAAGGATCCAAATGGTTCTTGGAAGAAAGTGAAGGCATTGGAAACGATGACGATGAGGGGCTACTAAGTCAATATTACCATTTCCAGCTAACACTGTTCTATCAGGAAAAGTCACATCAACATGTTGTTTTATGGCATAAGAAAGAATTGAAGAAGTATGACCTAAGTGTTTGAATAATCAGTTTGAAACAGAGAAAGTAAGACTAAACAAATAGAAACAAATGAATTAAAATCAAAGTAAAGCCAACAAACCAGTGTCTATATTGTGTGTGTCATGGAAGAAAGTTGATAAAAAGATAAGGTACGAAGTTATATACTGTGAGATACTAAATAAAATTATATTAAAATTCTAACTATTCTAACTAAATAATCTTACTGAGACCAGAATGCAGGATAACCCATAAGAACAAAATATGACTTTCTGAAAAGATAAATTAAACACAACCCTTGAAAGAGCGATTAAGAAAAGGGGAAAGAGGTAGAAATCAAATAAATATTGCAAATGGAAAATGAGAACAAAATTGGAGTTTGGGGAGAGAATAAAATTGAAACATAATTAAGAAAAATTTAGGAATTTAAAAAAAATTATAAATTTTTGTTTTGTTTTACTATTCTTTGAAAATTCCATATGTGTATACAATATATCTTGGTTATATCCACCCCCCACTCCCTCTCCTCAACTGCCCGCCAGGGTCCCCCAACACATCTCCCTCACAAGTTTATGTCCACTGTCTTTTAATAGATCATCAAGTTAAATTAATGTTTTGTTTTGAATCAGGGTCACATTAGGTAGCTTAGGCTAGCCTTGAACTATGTAACCCAGGCTGTCCTTGAACTCATTCAATCTCCCTGCCTCAGTCTCCCAAATGCTTGTCTTAGAGGTGTGAACCACCAGGCCCAGGAATGATGAACATTTCAATGGAGTTTTGAAACAATATGTCAATTTCAAGTTACTAGAACTAACTAGGTAGCATTTTTAAAGCCTGGATGGACCAAAGGCATTGGAGAATAAAAGCATAATTTATTTTAAAAATTAATTATTTTACTCATACTAAGAGCAAGAGACTTCAGAGTGCTTATCTATGAACAGGACACCTACATCAAGGTTCAGGGACCACTGTGGAAGAGAGGGTAGAAAGACTGTAAGAGCCAGGGGTGGTCAATGACCACAAGGAAACAGAGATTTCCAGACAGCTGTGAACTTACTCATATGAACTCACAGCAATGCTAACAGCATGCACAATACCAGTGTAAGTGCAAGCCAGACAAAATTTCAGCATAGACATCGGGAAATGGAGAAGAATTTTCAACCTTATTTAAGGAGCTATTGGCAACTGTTGAGAGAGGGGGAGTTGGTTTTCTTTAAGGCTCTGATGCTAGATAGGTTTAACCAAGCTCCATTGGAGGACATTTGAGGACACAGAATTGATTACTGTATAAGACAGAGTCCTGCAGGGGGTCTCTAGGAGGGTATGGATAGGGGAGGAGGTCTAAATATGATCAAAATATATTTTACAAAATTT
The DNA here is from genome assembly GCF_000622305.1 of Nannospalax galili. Classification (NCBI taxonomy): domain Eukaryota; kingdom Metazoa; phylum Chordata; class Mammalia; order Rodentia; family Spalacidae; genus Nannospalax; species Nannospalax galili. The sequence continues at coordinate 1,603,943 of NW_008352647.1, forward strand.
GAAAATATTCAATTAAAAAATAAAGAAAAAGAAAATACAAAAGATTTTATAGCCACAAGGAAGACTGTGATGAAAGGAGAAAGAGGAAAAAGAATAATCTGATAATTAAACTGATTCAGTGGTAGAAAAGTGCCAATCTCTGAGTTAATCTATAGATGAGAAAAAAATCATATTTTAAAAGCATTTTTAGGAAAATGATTGGGCATTAAATATAAAGATACAACCTTCCTTCTTTGGAAATCATACCTGCCTAAATATTAACTTTGTCTAAAATAATTAAAGATGGGGTGTAAAAGACACAAGCATATGTACGTCTACCACAGAAGAGTGAAAACTGGAAAACAATTTACTTCTAAAAGTGAGAAGTTACATGAGCATTTGTATGCTGTGGAAGGGAGGGATGTGGTGATTTACAGGAGTACTGGCAGCTTATCTGTGGCCACACTACTGAAGAAAAGGACACTCCTTTCTGCAACAATCATTAAATGCCCATTGTCCCTTGGTGAAGGGTGGGGCCTTGGGAGTCCCTTTCCTTTACATAGTGGAATTTTGTTGGGTTAATCTCATGCAGATAACCACCGGTGCAGTGAATTCACAAGCACTACGGGCACATCATGTCCAGAAGACACTGTTTTGTGTCATACCTCCTCATCCTCTAGCTCTTACATTCTTTCTACCCTCTCTTCCACAGTGTTTCTTAAGCCTTGGGGTGGGTGATATAGATGCTCTATTTAAGGCCCACAGCACTCTCACACACTTGTTCTCAAAATTTTGACCAGTTAGGAGTCTGCATTAACCTTTGCCTACTGTCAGAAGAAACTTCTCTGACCAAACTTGAAAGCAACATTAATCTATGGATATAAACATTAGGTATTTAGAAGGCAGTTTCACATGTCCATTTAGCACAACAACTAGGAGGTTCCCTACTAGGGGCTACAACCTGGCCATCCATGAGCTCTTAAGCTGGTTTACTATATGAGACGTGAGTTTCCTCCTGTGGGGTGGGCCTCAAAGCCAATCAGAAAGCGGTTGGTCACCCTCATAATAGTCAGGCCAATACTACAGCAGTGGGAGGATTGTGGGGCGAAAAAAAAGGCAGCCAACCCTAGCTGAACTCAGTGGATCAAAAAATGATAGCCATGCAAGTAGAGGAGGGGTTTGTGGGGAAGAGGGTTTGAAGAGGTGTGGATAGGGGTTGGGAGAGGGTGATGAGAGATGACCAAACTTCATTTTAGTTGTGCATGAAACTGTCAAAAAATAAAAGGGAATGAGCTGGAGAGATGGCTCAGTGGTTAAGAACACTGGTTGTTCTTGACGAAGACTTGGTTCCAATCCCAGCACCCACATGGCAGCTAATAACTGTCCATAACTCCAGTCCCAGGGGACCTGACAGTCTCTTCTGTCCTCCACGGGCATTGTACAACATGGGTGCACTTACCTACAGGCAGGCAATCCACACATACACGTAAAATTAATAAATAAAATTTTAAAGAGGGAAGCTCCATACCCATTAGGTCATGCTATTGAAGAATGTTGAATGATCCTGATACAATAAAAAAACTGAAAACTAAACGAAAATGTTCTCCACACAGTCGCAACATTCTTTTAAAAAAATCTATACACAGAGAAAATGTGTACAAAGAAAACAAAGTAGGCTAGAAATTTACCTCTAAGAATTAAGATTAACATAGAAGGAAAGGTTAGTTTCTACTTTCGACACAAAATGTTTTCCCTCAAGATTCGACGTATATATTTATATTTAACTTCTTATCTCTCTCTGTATCTATATATCCGAAGACAGCATATTTGGGGGAGAAAAAGAACCAGAAAAATGTAAGAAGATGGAGGAAGTGAGGAGTAAGAAGATATGATGGCAGGTTCATGAAAATCTCACAGTTATCTATTGCTTTGTATAGCTAAAAACAATTTACAAGTTCCTTTAAGAAGTTTTCTTGCAGCTGGAGAGATGGTTCAGCAGTTGAGAGCACTGGCTGCTCTTGCAGAGGACCCAGCTTCAGTTCTCAGCACCCACATGGTGACTAACAACCATCTGTAACTCCAGTTCCATAATATCCAACATCCTCTTCTGGCCTCCGTGGGCATTGCATGCTATGGGTGCACTTACACACATAAAATAAAAATAAATTAAATCTTAAAAATAAAAACAAAGTTATCTTGCTTTACTCTATGTATAATCAAGATTTAACCTTACACTTGACTGCATAGTGGTCTTTTTTCTACTAGGACTGCCTTGTTCATTCATGGTCATTCTATTCAAGCCTAGTCTTTATCAGCTACTCTTCTGATTCAAATCACACTCAAGAGCAAGTATACACTAGAATTCCTACGGTGATTGGGGGTCCCTTCTAGAGGCGTGTGCTAACCTTGGATGCTTAATGGAGGGTAGTGCAGTTAGAGCACTGCTGGAAGGCACAAGTCCATCCCTCCTGGCCATTATCCTAATCAATCTTCACAGACTTAGAAACTCCCTCTCCTGAGCCTATACCAAATTATTTCAAAGTCTGACCTGAAATGTCTATCACTAAACTCAGAATTCCAAAGGACAAATTGTGGGACGGAATCAGAAAGATTAGATATACCAGTTCCATCTAATTTTAGATTTGCTTTTGACCAAGATTAGCCATGAGTTAATTACCTCATATTATTGAAAACATCCCTAGTTGTTAAGTAATTTTACATTGACTCTAAATATGTCCCTCACATATTTCCTCACTCTTAACCTTAAGAAATGGGGAGGATATGGTGACTTCTCACTCTATTTAGAGAGTTTGGGAGGTATGGAATCAATCTACAGCATTCCAGGATTTTCCTTTCTCAAGACGAACAAATTGAATTAGTTTTTCAATATACAGTGGTGCCCTATATTGAAAGTAGACAAAGTATTTAAATAGAGAATAAAGCTATCCTTGCTGTCTGTTTTTCTTTCTTACATTCTGAGAAGACTTTACCAAGGGACTGAATAACACATTTGAATGACACAGCTTTTACCCCAGTGTATACTATGGCTCAGATATCAGCACAGGCAGTGAACTTTAGGGCAGCTAATGGGCTTCCATCTTTACCCTTATTCCTGAGGGGA